>NW_005187514.1:170272-211940 GCF_000239375.1 Pundamilia nyererei | reverse complement strand
ATACAAAAGTCAAACATGACTATAGATTGCCGAATCTACGAGGTGCACCTAAAGGCAACATGAACAGTGATCGGATATTGAACCGTACACAATGCTGTAGTTGCACAAATTTCTTTCAAGCATGGATGGCACAATTGCAGCCTTTTAGGGGTTAACCCCAATGAAAGTCAACAAGTAGCTTGTTGGTCAATAAAGTGGTTTTTATGGTTAAATGGCATTTTCTACGTTAACTAATTGTGAGGGGAGCATTTACAAGGTTGTAGTTTACAGACATATTTAAGGTCATCTTAATGCCAACAGATATATTCAGTATACTGTATATTTTAAGCACAAGCTGATGTAATACATGCAACGTATCTATACCTGTCATACTGTCATAGCTCTATCAGTCCCACAACATTTTACAGAATGACATATTTGATGAGCTTTTAAGTTTTTGACAGCTCATCAGATACTGAATTTTCCTTCTAAACTTTGCACATAAATATCAATAAATATTCAAATGATCCATTTTTACTCACAAAAAAATTAAAGTAAAGAAAAAACAAAAACTGAATTGTGTTTTTTTCCCTTCTTTCCTGGCTCATCACTCATTTTCATCACAACTCAGATTTACATGTCTCTGTATATAAAACTGTATATAAAGTAGTTCAAAATAGCACTGCCTACATTTGTATGCTGCTCACACACCAGTGCTTGAGTGTTAACAATCTTATGATGTCATACATTATATAATAATAATGCAGTCATCCTCCCAGAGCTAGTAGTATATCATGAATATACTACTGGTTACTAATATCTTTGCATTTCATTGGATTTTTCAGACAGAATTAACACTTGGAATAATTGACATTACTGCATTGGCACGTTTATTTAATTGAATGCACGTCTTTCACCACTAGACTGTTATTGCTGCTAAAATGATGTGTTAGTAAGAGGTCATATCTGACCATTTCAGTGTCATGGATGATAAAAAAATAAAAACTGCCTGAATAATACAATTTGGACCTGTCCATTATGAGCCTATTTAGCATTCCTCTTGAGTAGTGTGCCAAATAGGCTGTAACACGCCGCTGTTTTTGTTGAGTCAGCCAGTCCTCATCTTGAATCCTAATATGCCAAAAGTTACCAATGTTATAACAGATTTATCCCTTCTCCAGAGATTATATCTCCAGTATGATAGCATAATATTTCCTGCAGTTCAAAACAGAGATGTTATATATGTGTGTATATATTCACAGCCAACAGGCAAATATTGTTATTATCAGCCTATGATATTTCATACCATTTCTCTCACCACCGTGGTAATTTTTATTTATTTTTTCTGTCTTTAGGTCTTTTCTCTAAAAGTGGATTAGTACCCTTTTCACACAAGCTCCATTTATCTGTCCGATGCTGTCAGGGTTGACGGATGCACCTCTCCTCTTTTTTTGTGTGTATGAGGCAGAGACAGATGCCCACGCATCTGCACCAACCAAGCATGGAACTTGTGAAAATACCGGAAAACCGATCTTGTGCAATTGATTAATTTGGTTTGAGAACTGAACCAGGTGTAGTTATTAGCTTCAGAAACACAACAGGTGGTGAGGCTGAAACTACAACTTGGCTTGTTTACATTTGTTTTCTCTTGTACTTTGCTGTCATCCCTCATTATTCAACTAATAACTTCATATTATGTCAGCACTCTATATCAATATCTATTATTTCTTAAGATCCAGAAAATGCATTGCAGCAGCAGCCTTGAGGGAAAGTGTTTTACTTTAAAATCCAATTACTTCTCCTAGTTATCATTTTGTGTGCGCGTATTGGAGTTCTTCGTCAGGAGGGTGAACCAATTTGAAAATGGAATGGGACCTTGATGGAATTGTTGATGTGTGTATGAATGCATACATAGATAATTTAGTGCTGATTTTGCATGTGTGTGTGGGTGTGTTTATGCAGCAGTCTTTACAGTCTTTATCTGAGGTTCCCAGTCAGATGCATGTCCTGCTGTAGTCCAACTGCCTGGATGGTTGGCTTGATTCTGATCAGTAACCGGTCGATGGCCGTGGTGTCACAGCGGATTTTTCTGGAGTGTGGAAAAGGTGGTTGGGCTTGGGGATTTGGAGGTGAACAGACCTGTTAAGATCATTCTGCTGTGACAGACCCTTTGCGCTCATCCTCTCTACTCTCAAGTAGTCAACTCATTGCGCTCTCATTTCACACTTCAGGGCAAATGGAAAGGGGGGAAGGAAAACCAAGAGTGAGGGAAAGTAAGGATGAGGGGAAGAGGAGACACTTTTGTACAGTGAGGCAGAATGATGGGATCGAGAAGGAGGTCCAAAATGGGGCCATGGACTTGTGTGTGTGTGTGTGTGTGTGTGTGTGTGTGTGTGTGTGTGTGTGTGTGTGTGTGTGTGTGTGTGTGTGTGTGTGTGGGGACAAGTTTTATACTAAGCATTACCCACAAATCATATCACTCTGCAGAACAGAGAAGAAAAAAAAACCCCAATATGACAGGATGCAAACGTTATTGTCATTCTCATAGCTGCAAGTTAGGAACCTGCTCACAACAGCCTGGTCACGTTTTCAAGAAAGAGGTATTAATGCTGAGTTTTCCAAATGCATTTTTTGGCTCTCTGAGTACTACAAGGCAAGTGCCCTCTGGCTTCATTATATACATTTCTACAGCCAATGTCTCAAAAATTGGAAAGGCCAGAGGAACAATATATTAACTTGATTTACGGGTAACGTGTCAACTTAAAACGAGACATTTGCTTTTAATCAGTGGTATGCAATGACTTTGACAGAAAGTCAATGCACGCCACTTCCTCCAATGTTTAACAAGACAAATTGGCCCAGATAAAACTCAGATTTTGCGCTGCCTGCCTTATGTATTTTGCACTCTTCCTTGATGTCTTCACCTTTCTGCACTCCTCCCTGGTTGAAGAATTGTCAATTATTCTTACATCAAGTCTTCTACTTTGCTGCTGTTCACTGATAACAATAGAAACACGTACTGTTAGAAGGAGGGGATTTGCTGCAACACAGCTGAATAAAATTAGAAGGTCATTAGCAAGACTCTATAGAACTGGACTGCATGCTGAGGTGGCAACCCCTAACCCTACTGAAGTAAATTAAAGTGAAGTAAAGTCTTTGGAAAAATGTACTTCTACAAGTACTTTTTTTTTGCACCATGTTCATTCACTCATGAGCTGCTGTACCATGAATCAAATGGCTGACTTGCCACCTCAGCATGCAATCAAGTTCTGTTGAGTCTTCCTAATGGCCTATTTATGTTATTCAGGTGTGTTGCAGCAGGGACACATGGAAAAGTTTCAGGACACTGGCCCTCGAGGACTGGAGTTTGACACTTGTGCTCTATAGTCTAAGAAAAAATGTTGTCCTTCACTTGGTATGAATTGCACCAATTTGGCCCACTTCCATTTGGCTTGTTTAAAGCCCCAGTCACTTTCCAATGTGTCATGGACTGGGTACTAGGTACACATGCTACATGCCCTGCTGCCTACCTGGGTGATGTTATTATCCGGTGTGACACCTGGGTGCAGCATATGTGGGGAAAGGTCCTAGAGTCCTGGCTCGCCAGTCCTTTAAGTTCAAGGTGAGCCATAGGTCGGGGCACAGATGATTGTGGTGACTTCCTCTCTCAGTCGTCAGGGAAGGGATAGTAGGCTAGGCCGAACAACTCCCCGGCCTAAGTCAGGCAAAGGGGTATTTGGTACGGTGTAGTTTGTGGCATTGGAGGGATCGAGCAAAGGTTTCACGTGGGCAGTGACAGGGGAGGCTGGTCACAGGTGGTTTTCATCTTCTAATCATGCCTCCCATATTTCAGTAGGATGCCAGGAATGAGAAGAGCGGAGAAAAGAGGGGGAGCCTCTGTGGAGAGAGCAAGGACATGAATAAGAAAGTGCATAAACTCTGTAAATAAAGCATTCGCTCATTGGCTTCATCTCTTGGATGCGGAAAAATTAAGTGGCATTCTTGTTTTAGAGTCAGTGGTTAGAGGCCAGAGGTTTAACTAAAATGCACATGCGCAAACGACCAGAACAAATTGCTTGTTAACAGGATACAGACACATCAATGAAATTTGCAGACTCCAGTACTGTAGTCAAGCAGAGTTAAATCCTGCCTCCAGAGCAACCAGAGCCACACATAGGCAGTTATTTAAGTGTGGGTGCAAACAGCTAAGAAACTGTCTGACAGAATGCAGTTTGATATTAAAGAAGAGAGTTCCTTTTGATGCATTTTAATTAATTAATATCTATTTTTAAATTTCACTAGACCAGCACTGGTTGCTTTGTTTGTCCTGTCAGAATGCCAATGCTTTTAATTGAGCAATTTCAGGCCTTTGCTCAATTAACTGAATCTTTCACCACAGTGTCTCTAACACTCAAGCACGGTCTTCTTTTGTTTACCACTTGAGAGCTTGGGGTTTCTGAAAATCAAACTTCAGATCAACAGCCCTCTAGCAACATGCCCATTTTTAACCTTTTGACTTGAGTCTGTCTGCATGAATAACTTTGCTTTGCTTTGCTATGCTAGATATCTTCAGGAGGTGAAAAGGGGCTGTATTTTCTTTGGCACACAAAACAAAAAGGGAAACCGTGTTCTCTCTCCAGGGCCTTAATTAAGCATCTGACCAAATACTTTTCTTTTCTCATTAGATTTGCAAACTGGACTGTATGAAAAGAAAATTGCAATCTAAGCACGTTCAGAAAAAGAGCTGTTGATTTCAAAGGCAATGCACTGCACATTTCATATTCTGACATTAAGATAAGCAAAAGAATAATCACAGTAATTATGTCATTCATAATTGTTTTTCACCAATGACCTGTTTTAATTTCTTCACTTGAAACCGCCTGCCTAATAAGATAATATCTGTGGGCTGCAATAGAGATACTCATACATTTTCATTCTAATAAATGAATAGTTTACAACAAAAGCTACAGTTGAAAAGCAGCAAATCAATTATTATTATGAATAGTCTTTACATCAATATCAGCATCTGAATGAATCATTTCTTTCTAGAAAGACCACTTGTCTGTAAATACGGAATATTTACAGCAGACATTTCTCAATAGACATGGCAGCTCAATGTTTTCACAAGCTCATCAGTTTCTGTTGAAACACATCATCACAAGCCATGCTTTGCATGATTATATAAAGGTATTTGTTATTGAAAAGAAAATGGAAAATGTATGCTTTAATCCATTATTTACTGTAAAATGAAATTTTAAAGAGCTTACAACTTGTATTCTTTAAAACACGAATGGGGTAACCCACTTACATTTTGAAGCAATAATTCAGTTTCTTTAAAAAAAAAAAATACAAGCAGGATTATACATTTTTTATGCTCAGACAGGAACAATTTAAAGTCACAATAATTGTTTACTCACACACTTTGAATGCATTTTTAATCACAAATAGTTTAAAATTTCGCCTTGATACCCACACTATGAAATTCATTTGTCCTGCTTTAATTGGTGATGCCCCCCATAAAAAATAATAAATTTAAATTAAATACCATTTAATACCAGTTACAGTATAAATAAAAAAGACTTTACACCATAGACTCACATCGGGGGTGTAATTTAATTTTGAACATTATTTTAACAATCATGCCCCTTGGAAATTCTCCGCTATCAACAAATTTGAGCCAGTGTGGCTCCTAAAATAGGCGCATTTCTGCAGTCATTATTTAATCTTAATCTCTTCTAAAAGACACATTTTTTGAAACAGTGCCATTTCCCATAAGTAACATACTGACTTAGACTATGAGCTGTATACTGCCTTCTGCTGCAAAGTGGGTTAGACGGCATGTATTTCAGATGGATTCTTTGTGTATTGACAGTGGCAGTTATCCATTTTATTTACCCAACTGAAATCATTTTAGCTATCTTTCATCCCAGAATAGAAGGGTAAGGCATGTCAAAGCTGCTTTTGTGTTTGGACGTGGTGACACATGGAAAGGACAAGGCTGCTGTCTCATCTTAAGCTGCTTCCTTTTATTTTGTAGAACAGACAAAGTGTATTTTGGCAAAGTGGAAACCATCAAGATTTTTTTTCCCTCGTGAAGCTCTTTTTTATAATGAACTTATGTATCTATGGAGAAAGTCAAAGATGAGACCAAGAAAAAGCAGCAGAAGGAGTAAAGGAGAGAGATAAGTGTGTGTGTGTGTGTGTGTGTGTGTGTGTGTGTGTGTGTGTGTGTGTGTGTGTGTGTGTGTCTACAATTTTTCCAAAAAGAAAAAAAATATATAGAAGAGGGACTGTTCCAAGCTTCAAACGACAGGGTCTGCTCTTTGTTCTGTGCCATAGTGTTTGCACTTTTTATGAAAAGTCTCTCTATGACTCAAGAGCTCCCAGTCTGCTCTCTGCCTCCATCCACTTCGATTTATTTCAGGGTAGACTGACAGCACTCCACTTGATCAAAGGGATTAACACCGAAACAGAGCAAATCATAGAAATTTTTAAAAAAAAATCAGCTATTTTTGAGCAATATTAACTTGTAGCTACGTCATCTACTAATGCCACTTTACTTCTTGCACACCTCCGGGTGGAAGTGTGAGATATGAAAGCTGCATCTTTGTAGTTGAGAGATACAGACACAGACATTTAGACGGAGATACAGAGAGGGACGGAGATGCGGAGGGGGCTGCTGCTTCCCTCAACCAATGCTTTTAGTGAGAGTGTGCTATAATTTCCTAAAACAGGGAGAGTGACTGCATCAAGCTTCAAACAGCAGGACCTGCTCTTTCATCCATATCTTTTTATGAAAATACTTCTCTGTTCTTTAAGAGTTTTCAATCTGCCTTCTGCCTTTATTTAGAGAATTTAAACAAATAGACCAAAAGTGCAAAATGCCTGAGATACAGCATTATAAAGCACACACTTACATTTTACGCTGTGCAATTAGAAGTGCGCTCATTTGCATGTTTACTAGAGGCGCAAAAACTAAGAGCAACTGAGTTTGTCATCTGCAAAACAGGAAGATGCGAGTGATAAGAATGGACACAAAGGGATAGCTGAGGTTGGAGTGAAACTCACCGCTTTAGTCTCATAAAATTCAAGGACTAGGGAGTAGCACAGACTGTGAAATTGTCAGTGATTGCCTTTTGCAGAAAAACATCGTTGCATGTCAGTCAAGTTCCCCTCACTGTGATTAGTGAACAAACTAGGGCTCATCTGCATATTACACAAAATGTGAGAGAGTTCTGTGGCAAGATGCAGTGTCCCAGCAAGTCCCAGTGAACTGTTCAATAAAAACAAAAAATATATGCTTCCAGATATACTAAGAGACTCTGGGCATTTTGGCAACAGATGCAACCAGTGACATCAGACACAATCCATTTATTAGCTGTAGAGAGGGTAACTGGGGTAGCTGTCTTCTGAAATAACAACTATACTTTTATTTGTAGGCAAAGCATGTTATCAATGCTTCTCTCCCACCCACACACAAACAGCCTATAAATAGCTTTATCAGTATTAATACAATATTATCTTCTATCTAATGTAGTATAAACCTATTCATTTACTTTTATGTATTCAGTGCATATATAGCAGTAATAAATGTTGCTTTCTAAGCTATAAACTAAAGTTTTGTAATTTTGTGTTGTTTTTTTTATTTTGCCTACATATAAAACAACATGCATTCCACAAATGCAGCTATGAATTGTTTCAGTGATTTTGCACAGGGCAGCATGTATCCACACAGATCTATACAGCCTATATAGGTTTTACTCTTAATGTGTGATTTATGAGAGGTATTAAAGTGAGGATGATGGGAAATCAGCTATGTAATTTACTTTGTCAGAGTGTGCGAGACTTGTAATATAGCTGATTGATTATAGGATCACGGTCAGGGGCGTGGGATTAATAAACAGCCTTAATCACTCTGAATTACACTCAAGAGACAGGTTGTAAATCTGAGAGTAGAACAAAGGGGGTGAAAATCATGTAATACTGTGGTACAGTTACATTTGTCAGTTGCTGATGGACTGTAATTTAGAGGCAGTCAAGCAACAGAACACATTAGTAATGGCACTATGTCAGCACTCAGGCATATGTGGCTGAAATCAAGATTTAAGGGATGGCCAAGGGATCCCATGTGGAAAAGATATATATAAATCTTATAAAGTTTGTATCTGTCTTGTGTGAAACTTGTATGAAAAGCATACAAGAGTGAAAACAGATATAAGATTATATAAATGACACTTGTATGTTTTGGACACTTACTAAAACAATATATGAAAGTAATGAGAAAGTGGCCACTTTCATGAGTAAATCATATAAGTTTTTAATATTTCTTTTCCATATGGGATGTGTCAAAATAGAAAGAAGTGAGATAAATTGTCACTTTGGCTAAATGTCATTTGTGCTAACAGTGTAATTATTTTGACAAAAAGATTGCATCGGTAGCTTTTTTTTTTTTTTCCTTTTTCCTTATGTAAATATAATTTTTTACAAGAAAAAGGAAGATATTCCATCCTTCAAGGGGCTTAGACGACACTAAAGACATGTCAAGAGTAACAGAAGAATATTTCTTAATATATGGAAATAGAAACGATGTTGCATGCTTACAGAGTGAGCATTTTGAAGTGTCAGCGGCATCCATCAGCCACAGACAGCTGATTATCCATCAGTGTCCAGCATTTGCTGATGAAGTTGGAAGAGAAATAGTGGTGGCCAAAGACAATTTTCATCCTAATTATTCTGTCTGTCAATCTGTCAGGCAAGGCTTCCAGGTTTAACGCTGCAACTGCACTGAGGCACTTCTTTCACCCAGCTCAGTGCACATACAAAAGAAGTGCACCGGTGGAGCACAAGCATGCACAGACTTATATACCCACAGGAATGAGGACACACAAGCTCCTGACAGATATGCCATCCTCAGTGTGTAAAAGTACAGACAAGCAAAGGATAAGAGAAACAGAAGGTAAGCAGTGAAATGACTGACAGATTTGGCTCTCTTACTGACCCACACACCAAATCGTTTTACGCGTAACTCACATCCCCACAGGGCTTTTATCCAAATCATATCCACCCTACCACAGACTCATCATAAGAACTCAAACATTAAATCTGTCTGAAAAAGACTGTCTTACAGTACAAGGCGTCTAGGTAAAAATCAATAGGGATCAATTGCAGTGTGGACACAGTGTGTGTTTCACAGTACCTGAGGCAAATTATGGAAGAATGTGTTCTCTTTCCAGAATACAAATGAAATGCCTAGGACAAGATTTAATAATATGTGTCCCGTTGGCCGTCTGCCTGACACAGGAGCTGCCACCATTAGATCATAAGTCTATATCTCAGTAGTTCTGGCTCAAAGCTTTAATTATGATTTGGTGGGGCAAAGGTGAAACTTTGAAAAAGTTCAAAAGAAGTTGGTTTTCGATTTATCGTGGAGCTTTATTCAATAATGAAAAGGTCCTCAGAAGTCAAACCCTAACAGCAAAGTCCTGGTCATTGTAATTAGATTTTTTTAGCGATGCTTCACCTCATGACTAAAAATGGATTCATGCCTAGAGGTGGACCTTTGTGCACTTACATTTGTAGGGGGGGATAAATCATACTTATTTATGTTTTTGTTCTGCTCTGCTTCATGTTAACACGGAAATTTTCCAAACAGACCAGACAAATAAATATGCTAAACAAACTTACACCGACTGCACACTTTTGGTAACTCTCATCCTGTATTAGCAGCTAATTTTTTTCAAGACTCACCTAGAAAATCAGCTGACACAGTTTATGCAACACTTTAGTGCAAACACAACATAACTCTGTGTTATTATATATAACTGGATTATGTGTACAGTTTAAGTATAGCATATCTATAGATTTAGGCTTTGACTTAATTGTTTCTTCTACTCGTGTAATTCCAAAGTGACACAACAACACTCACCTCAGGTATGGTCCATCAACACCAGAGTCTGCCTCACAGATAAAAAGCCAGTAAAGGAACTTAGAATTGACTCAGTTGGGTAAATGTAAGGGAAAAAATCATGAATTTCATCTATTGCCTAGAACAAGCCCCAGGGTTTGAATACCTTTAAGAAGTTCTGTGACAATGATCCGTTAAAATTCTGAAATGACCACTGTGGCCATAGGGGACTTCAAAAGGATTGTCAGGAGACCGCTCAACCGCTGGGTCGATTTTTGGTCTTATAAAAAACAGACTAATTTAATTTGACGGTGATCACATTAGTTAATCTGCTCTAAAAGTAGACATTCCATTTTCTACAGCTGTGCTCTAGTCAGATACGCTTTATTTTATATTCAAAGTGAAATGATTAATTAATAGATTAGAGATGCTGAATCAATAGCTGCTCAGACAGTCTGACTGTTGTATAATGTATCTGCTATGGACATTTTACTTTTCAGTATCATTTAATGCAGAGTAACCTGATAATGAGATAAGACAAAATGAAAAAACGGACAGACATGCAGCGACCAATAAAAACTGTACCCCTGAGCCACAGGCAGATGATAGTGATACTGAGGAGATAGGATACTAATAACTGAAATTCATTTATCTAATTGCTATGAAAAAAGTAGACTGGTTTAAACATGACTATTGGCTTGAAAACTATCTCTAGTGTTGCAGTGAGCCAACATTTTACAGCTTCTATGTTTTTATCATCAGCACAGGAATAAAAATGTACTTTTCTTCTATAGTATTCTAAATAAAGTGAGTAATCTTAAATATGAAAGGACCTAAAACTGATCTGTGTGGGATCCCACAAAACAGAAAACAGTATGGAGCAAATGGGGCAAATTCAGTCAAATCAAATTCCTCATTTAACTGGATTAAATATATAAATTTTAAACTTGCCTAGTGATATATAATCAGCACTGAAAATGCAAATAAGCAGAGAAAAATTAATATGTATTCCAATTTTGCCAACCTCAGTTAAAAAAAAAAAAAAAAGCAGCAGTTCATTAGGCTACACTCTGGCATCTAGCAAGTGTCATGATATTGCCTAGCAGGCTGCTGTTTGTAAACTGCAGTGGGTTTAGCACCGCTACAGTCCTAAACCCTTTGATCATCCGATTTCAAAACTGAAGTCAAAATGAGAGACTAGGAAATAAAAACCTAGAAATATTTATAACTTCAAAATTGTGTTAGATGACAGTGGGAGCAGTTTACAAAGAGTGTGTCTAAAAAACAAAAGCTGGCATAAAAACAAAATCCAATTTAAGATTTAGTTCAGCAAATTACAGCAAACGCTGTATTCAATATTTTCTGCAATATTGCATTTGACATATTATCTGTAGGGACAAACTCCTGTATTTTTATGGCAAACTAAATTATATGGTGTTCTTACTGAAACACACCCAATATGCTGAATTAGTTGAGAAATAAAACCCAGCTCATTAGTTTCATGTGAATATTGCTCCAGAGGTCTTGTGGTTTGTTCAGAAGTTGTACTTCCATGTTCTGTTTAGAGAGAAGAGGCATTTCCCTGGCAACCTCCTCTTCAGTTCCCAAACTCAAGCAAACAATGTGGCATCACCGAGAGTTAAAAACTGTCTTTAATAAAATGATCAACATAGCTGCTCAACCAGGTGTAACATTAAAGATAAACATCCAGGCATCCATGAAAAACAGGATTTATAAAGTTTAACAGAGGTAGAAGTTTGGTGTCTGGCAAACCGTGAGCCAATGGGCGGCAGTTACATGGTAAGGTTTTAAAAACGTAGCTTTAAAACGTGCTGCGGATGAATAGTGCTAATAAAAATCCAGAGAGGCCAACAGTGATCACTGACTATTTTTAGGGGTTTGTTTTTAAATAGAACACGATACAAAGCATTTAAACACGTTAAAAAGACAACAGCCTTGATGAACGCAGTGTAGTTTGGACACGGAAGCATGATCATACATCATTATCTTTTTCAAATTGTACTGTAATGAACATGAACATTAAACATGATGAATTTGCTGGAATGTCCCAGCTCTCTGGGAAGAATCTCTGGGAGGATTGCCAATTTGTGAATAATCTTCCTCAGTGTAGAATGATGGACTTGAAATTATTTGGAAATGCCTTTCCAAGATTCATAGGGAGCAACAATTTCTTCTCTAAGATCCTTGCTGAAGATTTTCCTCCACAGTACCAGAAAAGCAGACTCCCAAAACCTCCCAAAAGGTGCTCACATTTGCTGGTCTTCAGCTAACCAAGACACCAAACAAATGCTTTACCAATTCACATTATAGATCCATTTACCCAAGAAAAATGAAGTACACAACAATATCCTGTCAGTGAAGCTGTTGTGAATCTATACTGTGTGTGCATGTATTGGTGAAACAACATGATGGATTCATGCGTTTCAATTTAGATGTTGATTGGCTCTTTGGTGAAATAGTTAGGAAAAAGGCCCATTTTAGCGTTTCCAAATAATCCATTATTTTTCTGTTTCTGTTTCAATTTCCTTTTAGGACTCCTGATTCCTGCAATCTCGATCACGTCAAGAAGCTTTTGGAAATATTGAATAATAACCATCTCAAACAAAAATTGACAAAAACCAAAACAGCCTACTTCCTACTTTTTTTTTTTCATCTGAAGCTACAAAATTGCAGCTGCTAAAGAGCAATTTCAAAGGCAAAAAATCCTAACAGATTTCAGTAAGACGTCTTATCTTGATAAACACATCCCCAGGTGTGCGACTTCCCTCAGCTTAGCACAAGAGGGTCTGGTTTGCACAAGAAAATTACCAAACAGACACAAGCACACATAAGTGGCACTGCAAGCATATTAAAGTTAATGTTGGCATTGCAGCCTGTATCTTAAAATGAAAGGTCATCGCTCGCTCGCTCGCTCACACACACACACACACACACACACACACACACACACACACACACAACTATATTAAGTGCAATCAAATTAGAGGAAACAAAGTCTGTTTGAACCTGAATATGAGATGAGGATCTTTCTACATCTATTAGGAGTCTTATTCGGTTGAAAGGTTGCAGGTGAAAACACTAACCATTAATGGAGTGGTTCTAATGTTGTGAGGCAGGTTCCAGGTAGGTTGCTGATGATAAATGCTAATCCTTATTTTAGTAAAATTCAACTCAATTTCTTTTTTTTCTTTTTTTTTTAATTGTTAATGAATGATTTTAAAAGAATATGGGACGTGAGGCGTGTGAACATGGGTGCCTTTGTGAGTCTGAGCAAGTGTGTGTATGTTTGTCATGAAGGACTGCTAAATGTAGAACCCACAAGTATGAAAACACCAGTTTCTTCTACACATTTAGACAGTTTAGGTTTGAAGAGTGCATCAGATGGGTATCATGCATCACAGATAATAAACAGCAGCAGGTTCCCTGCATCAGCAGATAGATGGGCATTGTTAGCATGTTTATCTAGAAAGTTCCTGAAGCTGTCTATTACCATTTAGCCACTAAATTCAGGAAAACGTGGAGCGTGCAAACTGGGGAAACTGCCTTCATTGTCATCATGTTTGCCATCAGTGCTGCAGTCATTCACAAACATCATTTGTTTGCCATAATCTTTTGACCAGAATAGCTTGCTATCTGACAGAAGGAAGTGACACAACACTTCATAATTCTAGGAGTAGCATGGAGCCATACAAGCATAACTAATATAAAAAAAAAAAGAAAAAAGAAAGCATTTGGTTGGTAGGTGATGGAGCATTTCCTGTGATTTACAGCGGTTTGCCACCATCTATCAATCAGCAGTTACAGTGTGGACTGCAATTGCATCTAGCCGGAGTGATTGTGAACAAACTCTTCGATCATTTCAGGAAGGAAGGATATTTTATGCTCTCAGCGAAGGTCAGCTTGAGGTGTGTGGCTTTTTAGTTCAATAAAACTACACGATTCTCCTTTGATGTCAACACCATCCTCTCAGAGGAGGTTTAGCTCGAGATGTGTGTGTGCTTGGGAAACCCAGAGACACACATACCTGAGCTGCAGTTTATGTTAATATTATAAAGACTGTGACAGGGCCAGAGTCTCCATTTACCATCATTGTGTGCTGTAAATGTGAAGATGATTAGACAAACATGTGTGCCTTCAGACTGGACAGGTGTAAACACAGGGTAACTCGTCATCTTCTCTCAGTCTTTAAGTCTTAATGCAATGTACACCTAATGTTTCTGAAGACTACATCTATTATAACTATTTTACTAAGGCAATACGTTGATCTTGCCTTAGTAAAATAAAACAGTAAACAGGAGACACCGAGACATGTTCATGTAGGACACATTTTTCAGCTGTTGAAATTCAAAGGCCCTTCATGCACATCGCTACCTTACTGTGCTGGAGTGGTTTGTGGACTATGTTGTAGGAGGCTTTTGCCCTTGTGAGGATCTTCCAAAGCAAAATGGTTTTGGGTGAGGGGCCATACAAAGAGCAATTCAAAAAAAACCCTTATGAGGAAAGGATACCAGGCACACACCCTGGAGGCAGGCCTTGGGAGGAAGCTCAAGGGAGACCCCCTGATATCTGGGGCTCAGCCCATGGGGCCCAGCTGGGCACAGCAGAATGAGGAGATTGGAGTCCGCCCTTTTGTGGTTTCAGCACCTGCAGGTGGCACCACAGGGGTCAGCTGCAATCAGCAGTCAAGGTCCATGGCAGTCCCGTTCTGTTGAAACTAGATCTTGGAATGTCACCTCTGTAGTAGGTATCGTTCAGCCAACCTGTACATTAGGAGTTTCCCCAGTAAATGAGGAGGTTGTTTCCCTGTGGCTGGATGTTTGTTTGCACTAATGGGTGAAATGACAGATCCATACCCAACCTTCTTGGAGTTGCAGGTTGTAGGAGAAGATACTGGACATTCCTGACAGCCCCAAACAGTGGGGGTGTGATGGGAATGTCTGGGAGAGGCCCCAGTTTGTGAAATCTTTAATTTGCACCTCTAAGAGAACTTTAACAACATTTTGAGGGATGTTGAGGGCATTGACTCTAAAATGACTGTGTTCCATACTGAGGTGGCTGCATGGAGCTGATATGCCTCTGCAACACTGAACGGAGATCGTCTTCTGAAAATTTCTGTTACTTCTGAGCAGAAGTAACCCTAAACCTCCGAGCATTTGCTGGAATATGCAGAAAATAGTTTTAAATGTTAAACAAATTTCTTTAGTGCAACATCAGAGAATGTTGCATATAATTTAATGTTTGCTTGATGCATAAAGTTAAAAGATTAAAACTAATAAAACTAGTTTCAAAAAGAGACTTTTTCATTTGATTACATTTTAGATGATGGGTTATGCAGAAAAAATAGAACTGGGCTGAAAGATCTATTGCTTTATTACCTAATCAGGTTGCAAATCATTTTTTTTAAAGTAACTAAGTAACTAATTACTTTTGAAAATAAGAAATCAGTAAAGTAATGGGATTACTTTTGGGGGAAGTAATCAGGAATTAGTTACTGATTACTTTTTTTCAAGTAACTTCTTCAACTGCTTCTGAACTGACTGGAGTGTGTTCTCCAATTATAGGGCGATCACACTACATATGCCAGCCTGAGTGGGATCCCAGTAACTTTGGTCCAGGCAGGGTGAACTGGTCCCTTTATTGCTTCTTACCTGTACAGTGATGCGAATGTTGCACTGGTCCTTTTATCTGGTTACCTACGTACCTATCCTCAGCTATGGTCACAAACTTTGGGTACTGGCCGAAAGAATGAGTTCATGGATACAGATGACAGAAATATGCTTCTTCCAAAGGATAGCTGGGCTCCTCTTTAGTGATAGAATGAGGAAATCAGTCATTCAGGAGGGACTCCGATTCGAGCCAGTACTCCTCCACATCAAATGAAGCCAGTTGAGGTCGTTTGGGCATCTAAAAAGATTCCCTATGGGGGTCTTTTGGGTGAGATGTTCCTGGCACGTCCTATCAAAAGAAGACCCTGAGCTACCCACTCAGGAGAGATTAAAGATTACAGAGACATATTTCTCAGCTGGCCTGGGAACACCTTAGTGCTCCCCTTGATGAGCTAGAGAAGGTGGGTGGAGATATGGAGAGGAGGTGGGTGGGGATACGGAGAGGAGGTGGGTGATACGGAGAGGAGGTGGGTGGGGATATGGAATCTGTGGGAATCTCTGCTTATGCCTTTGCCCCCATAGCCCAACCCTGGATAAGCAGTAGAAGATGGATGGAAATATAAAGCTGTGTCAAACACAAACCGCAAGAGCTCACAGGAAACAGTGAGATTTTCATTATTCTGGTAAAACATCCATTGCCTAAGGTTAAACTTAATTTGTAAAATCAGTGAGGAGTATAGTTTAGAGGAACCATTAACCTCCAGTTATAAACACTTTAAAAAGTTTAAAATCTGCTTTGAAATAACTTTTGGAAATAGGCTTTTGTGGATGTCTTTATAAATTAACCTATTTTGCTTTGTCACAAGGTCAGATGGACCTTTAAGACCATGTCATTGCAGATCAGATCACATGAGATGACCTGACATATGAGTGTCTGTGGATAGTCTGAAACAGTCATTCTAGTAATTTTGTCTGTATCCTCAAATAGAATAAAGGATTACTGTCACAGGAAAATCCCAGGGGAGAAATAATGCATCTAGAGGACAGCAGACAATACCAATCCAACTAATATTAACCAGTGATTCATCTCAAATCCCTTGATAATGTGTGTATAATTTTTCTCCCAGTCCTGTGCTTATGTAAACTGATTATTGTTGCTATTGCTATTTTGTGCACTATGAAATAAAGTCAGTATATACCCTACCCATCTAAACACTGGAGCACACACAGAGACTATATACTGAGATCTACTCCATCTACCACATGCATGTAAAAGTACACAATAAGCCTCTATGTGTTATCAAAGGAACAAATGACTTGAGACACAAATCTGGACAAAACGGGGGGGGAGAGAATACATGATTCAGAAATAAATAATAAACCTTTAATCTGTGGCTGAGTGTTAGCTTGACATGAACCAAACATGTCAAGCTAACATGAGAACAGAACAAATTCATGTAATCTCAAACCTTGGCAATGAAAATGTGTTGGATTCATAATATTTTGTGTATTTTAAGAGCAACAGGGCCCGTCATTGTACCCCTGCCTGCCTGATCTTTGTGTCATTTCTTTCGGGGAGAGCTAAGGGTGATCTTGAGCTGACAGTGTGATTCACATTTGGTGTGTACAGTGGCCTACGGCGCTCAATGTCAAATCGATTGTTCCCGTATGACATCGACCTACTAATCACAGTACAGCTTGCTGCTCCATCCTGCATGCTGTGCCAGTTTGACCATTGTATCACCACATCAGAAATTCCAGGTGTAGGATTTGAGTGTATTTGTGTCCTCTGGGTGCGTGTGTGTGCATGTGTGTGTAGGTATAGGATTCTGTATAGGTGTACCTAATATAAAGTATGATGGTGAGAAATGGGTGATGATAGAAAACTTGGCCTATCCTTGATACCTGCTACCTTAAAAGGGTTCGTTTACTGTCAGTGTCAATCCTTACAGCAAGCTTAGTCTGACTACACACAATAAAAAGCATCAGTGACCACTCTGCTGTATACTGTATATTATATTAGGTAGCCACACCTACGATCTACCTCTCTAAACAGATTTAATGGGCTGAAAACTCAATCATGACACTTCCAGCTCCACACAAAAAGAGTCAAGGAATGATTGGAAAGCACTTCATGCATGTCTGTGGACTGAAGTGTTGTTTTCCCTCAAAGGCTTAGTTTCTGATTGTTCCTTAAATCCCCTAAAGCTGATTTGACCTCATGCTGCCCAAGAAAGACCAACTGCTGTTAACCTTCCACTGTGCATGAGTGTTTATGTAAGTATCAAAGGAGAACATTGATGCAGGGGATTACGTGTGCCTGAGCAAACAGACTAGAAGACAAGAAGGAGGGGGGGGGTTGTGTGTGAATGGAGGTCGTTTTGTGTCCGTGACTTAGTTCGCGTATTTAGCAGTTCAGAATACGGCCGCATATTTTCACAGCGTCTTCTTGCATCACTGAGAGATCATCGACAGTCCCGTGAACATAGAGCCTCTATTCTGATTAGCCTGCATTCAAATCCTGGCAGTTCAGCAAAAAGCATTTTTGTTACTAGTAAAATGTGTTCAGTTCACTCAAAATTGCAGCAGATGGTCAACTACAAATCTCCAAAATTATGGGAATCACTCAGCGGGAATGCATGCTTTTGTCACTCAAAAAAGAGGATGCTTCACATAAACCAACTCTAACATAAAATAACACCATTAGCAGTCACCTTGCTTTTGTATATGAATCTGTTATGATAAGCAGAACAAAGAGCTGCAGCTGCAGAGCTGTTCATTGTTATGTATTTCATAGCTTCTGACAACTTTCATCAGCGTACTTCAGCTTTTAATGTATTCACTTCTGAGATTGCTTTTCCTCTTATCTCAGCCCTCCTTCTCCTTCCTCCGCTCGCATCTTTCCACAGAATCACAGATGACTGTCAATGAACTTCCTACTTACAATTTTCTTTGCCTTCTAACCTCACTAGGCAGAGCGCAGTTAAATCATTTTAGTTTCGTTTTTTTTTCTACCCCCTACTTGTCATTAGTAGAAGAGGAGATGGAGGAACAGAGTTTAAGGTGTGATGATGAATTCTTTTACAGAGAATGTAATCAGAGAAAGGTCTTATTGCTTCTAATTGAGCAGCACATAAGCTCAGAGGTCATTTGGTTTTAGTCTTTGCCACAGTTCCTTGCAACAAACTCAACTGCAGTAATTCCCCAGACATGTCACACAGTTTTTTAGCAGGTGGGTGGCCAGCAGATATGCACTCAGTTAACAGTTCTGCTAACAAAAGGCTTCAAAATAAAAGGCAGTTGCACAGAGGGATAGGAGGAAAGACAATGAAAAGAAGGGCAAATGAATGCCAGAGAGAAGTGGGAAGAACAGAAGAACCACAATATCAGTATTCAACATGTAGAAAAGCATGAATGCACATAAAGACTGTGAAACAGAAGCAAGCAGAAGTGGATTTAGTGTTGACAGAGGACTGTGCAAGAACATGTTTCTTAGATCATTTACAATTTGGCAGAAAATTGAAAATTACTGTTAGTTGCAACTGTGAGCTCCCCTGACCCCTTTATATCTTGATAAAACAACTCTCTTTCATTTTACAAGCACTTGAAAAGCACAAGTTTAAGAGGATAAGGTCATGACAGCCTACATCATAAATCTGAGACATATTTCCAGAAAGAAATTCTCTCCAGGATGATAAAATGAACAGAGCAGCTGAGTATATTCTATGTTTTTGCCGATTTTCTCAACACTTGACACTCTCAACACTTAAAGAATATTAAACCCACAATTTTCAGGCAGACAGATCTATGTGTGTCTACAAAGATGACAGGCTTCGCAAATATTGCGCTCTCAAATTATTGTTTTCATTGCTATTTTTTTATGTATAAGTCAGTGTTTTAGATTTGACTGGTTTCCTCTGGACGTTTATCTATTGACTGTAATCATCCGCACTGAAATTGAACTGCAATGTTATGTCAACCATTTTAAATACAACATAAAAATGAAGCCTACATACATTGTCCATGATAAAATAATACATTTTTTATAATAATCTATAATGGAGGGATGGTGGTTGCCTTTGATAAATGAAGCAATATATGCGGACAATACACCAGGTTTATGGATTTGTCATGGTTATGTATTATTCATACAAAACACATACTTTTAACAACGAGTTCTTTCATTAGTGCATCACTTGAGTTATTATTTTTCTGATTGAAACTAAAATACAATATCATAAAAAAAAAGTACTATTTTGTGAAATATTTATTTATCCTCACTGGTCTCTTTGTTAGGTACACCTGTTTACCTTCGTGATTATAGCCAATCAAGTGGCAGCAAATGAATGGGTTTAGGTATATGGACACGGTCCAGAAAGATGAATGGCAAAGAAAGGTGATTTTGATTTAAGGACTTTCAGCGTGGTATGGTTGTTGGTGCCAAACCGAGTGGTCTGAGTATTTCAGAAACTGTTGCTCTCCTGGGATTTTTCCACAAATCTGTCTCTAGGGTTTACACAGGAATGGTGTAAAAAACAGTTCTATGGGTGAGGAGGCCTTGTTGACATCAGAGAAGAATGACCAGACTGCTTTGAGCTGATAGGAAGGCGACAGTAACTCAAGTAGCCACTTGCTACCAGGAGAGCATCTTTTACTCCAAGTATAGCCTTGAAGCAGATGGTCTACAACAGCAGGAGATCACACCAGGTGTCACTCCTATTAGCTAAGAAAAGGAAACTAAGACTACAATTTTCACAGGCTCACCAAAATTGAACAATAGAAGATTGGAAAACATTGTTTGGTTTGAAGAGTCTTGATTCCTGCTGCAGCATAGTGCACAATGGTAGGGTTTAGAATTTGGCATAAACTGCATTAAAGCATGGATCCATCCTGCTGTCCAACATGTCCAACATGCTGGAGGCATTGTGGACATGCAACAGCAAATCATTTTCACATTTTTTGGGAATGTCCCCGTGTGGTTCCATTTTGGAAGGAAATACATAAGGTCATGGAAACAATCTTCCAAAAGAAAATACAATTTCATTTTGCATTATTGTACCTAGGCAACCTAGAGAGTCTTAATCTATGCAAACCGGATAAGTATTTTTTCAGTGTGCTGTCGGTAGCTTGCAAAAAGGCCATAACTCACCTTTGGATTAAAGAGGATATTCCTACCATAGATGAATGGATTGATGTGATATATAATATTTTTGTTATGGAAAGAATAACTTTTAGGCTAAAATGCCAGGCGGACGCATTTGATGAATATTGGTTGAAATGGTTGAAATATGTACAAAATGGGAGGCCCGATTTTGTATAATGTCATTGTATTTCTTGGTTTGTTTGTTCTTGTGTTTTGTTTGGTCTTGTTTTGGTCCTTTTGTCTCTTCTGTTGTTGTTCGGTTTGGTTTTGCTTTCCCCCTCACGGTGAATAAATTGAATTTGTTGTATATGTTGTATAAATAAGAAATGGTAAATGGTAAATGTGGTATAAATAAGAAAACTAATAAAACATCAATTAAAAAAAAAAAAAAAGCATGGATCCATCCTGTCTTGTATCAATTCAGTCTGATTTGATGGTGTTGGGATATATTCTTGGCACATTTTGGGCCCCTGATTACTCCATGATGCCGCAGCTTAGCCAAGTATTGTAGCTGGCCATGACCACAGTGTGGACCTCTTCTAAAGGGCTGCTTCCAACAAGACAACACATCATGTGACAAAGCTCAAATAATCCACAACTAATTTCTTGAACATGACACCGATGCCAGATCTCAATTAGTGGAACGGCAGATTTGCAAGGTGGCTATGCAGTTGACGAATCTGAAGCAACTGTGTGATGCTATCATGCCAGTGATCTGAACCAAAATATCTGAGAAGTGTATCCAGCATTGTATTGGTAGCTCTGACAGCAAACATGTGCACACTGTACCAAGAAAACCTTAGTGAACGCCCTGACACCAAATTTAGGCATCATAGATCTAATACTTACCAGGTAACACTTTAACATAAAGCCCATGTGTCTGGGGAAAGAGCTAAAAGTAGAAAACAATATGTCATTTACACATGATGCACCATCATGTAGGAAACACAAAGAGTTCATACTGGTACAATAATTTGCTAGAAATTATAAAAAAGCTAAACCTATTCATGTATAATGACACCTCTACTGTGTGACACACACATCAGCCAGACAGCACACCGAGTCATAATATCATAAGCAAATGCTTTCACAGATCAAATCCTTTCCTGAACTTGTAAATCTCCTATAATGCGAAATTGAAACCACAGGCAATCAGGTAATCCAACAAGGCGTCTGGACCTCCAGGGCACCCATAAATCTCTTGTTGAGATTCCTCCCTGTTGTGGGCGCACTACAACTGACGTGTGAAAGCCAGAGGCAGCCAACAGTTTTTAGAGTGATGTTCACTATACTGAGGAGAAAGCTGGAACATTTCCATGTTGTGATATTAAAAAGGTGACAATGTGAGGTGCTACACCACTGTGAGCACGTTCTCTTTTGATGCTGCTGCAATTACAGAGGAGTTCTACCACACTATTAACATCGTTTTGATCCTGGATTGTGTACCTTTACAGAGAAATGCCTGCATAATATTCATATATGCAACCTTGTAATCTCTTTCCCTGGTAGGAGACATAATGACAGATTTGCCATCCAATATTAATCAGCCACCAGTAGAGAGAGACAGAGAATGAGTAAGAATAGAAGGGTCGAAGGGAGACTGGGATAAGAACAGGAGGACGCGGTGAGCGTGTGTTTGTGCCTGTGTGATGGTGATTGCACACCCCACTTTCACTCTCTGATCACGCACTCCACTTACAGGTACTTCGGTGAACCTGAAACCACTCTGTCAAACATCTGTCAAGAGGCTGTCAGCGTGATTATGGGGAGCCACATCAAACAAAAGCTCGCAGTCATTGCAGCTGCCGTGTCACAGTTAAACTTGCAGCCCATCAGATGTGAAATTAGCCAATGACAATTTTAACTCCTGCTTGAAGAGATGTCATTTAGCTAATTACCACCAATGTATCCCTTCTACGGTGGAGATGAAAGTCTCATTTTGACTATAAACACTACTCCTGATACGATACATGAGCAGCTGCAGTGACAGAAGAAAACTATCCTCTGAGTTTCTCCACAGGGTGGTCACTATAATAAGAACACCTAATGGTAATTAATCAGTCCAGTACAAAAGCACTGCAGAAAATATTTTGGCAATGCTTACAAAGTCAAATTTGTGTTTGTGATTTTGACTGGGGTATCACTTCACCTCTAATTTATCACGCTGTGTAACATGTTTCAGAAACTGTGAGCTTCAAAGACCTGCAACATCACCACATTCTCCAGGGGGATTTCCTCGTTGTTGTGAACATGGACAGGGGATTCCACTGCCGATGTCTACATCAAACAAAAAACTGTACAAACACAGCTTTTGCTGTTAAAGTAAGGCTCTTTGCTTTTCTTTCCCACTAACTGCATTTGTGACAATTCACAGACATGTCTCTTGGACTGCGAATCTGTTTTGTTCATGTGGACAGTACTGCCACAATACCTGAAAGATCACAGCACACGCAAGTGGCTTGCCGCTGCGCTCGGCTCCACTTCTGTCGTGCACAGCTGGAGCTGAACAGGCTCAACACGAGAGAGGGGGGGTCATTAATCCCATGGCAACAGCTTCCTCACGTTTACTCACAGGAATGTGATTCTCAGTCATTTTTCTGTGATTATGCGCTTCTAATGTAAGTGCTTTTTTCTTAATTTATCTTGTTTTACTAATAGTCACTTAGTCCATGAATACCCTCCAATGAAAATGCTTAATAGACTGTGTATATATACACACTCAAGTAATCCTTCTGTTCCCAAGAACGATATTACTCTGACTTCTGTGCCTTTTTACATTTTTTTTTACTTTATTCACCTTGCTCTGAGTGCCATTAAACAGCGAATAACCGATAAGAGGACATTTTAGTTTATAATACCACTGATAAGGGCCTGTCTTTTCAGATACAGGCCTTATCTACTTTCCTTTATGGCTACCACTTATCAATGATTCCTTTCCAGACATTTCAGGGGATTACTTTAGAATTATTTCACTTCCAGAATTCCATTCGTTTACACTATCTTTTCATGGATAATACAATGACACTGACAGCCTGAAACATCTATTTATGGGGAAAATGAACTTAAATAAATTTCTTCTTTAGGAAAGCACTGGTCCATTTGGTTTTTTCATGTTTAGAAAAAAGGGGTAATGCTCTAGAGTAGTTAGGGATAGTCAAAGTGTCTAGTTTTGAGTTTCAGCTGTGGTCTCAGTTCTTTTTAACTTAATGCATACAAACAACCTAAAAAGCCTGATGCTTTTTAGGTTGTTTGTATGCATAACATGCATTTTGATTGCATCTAATCATCTCTTCCTATTGAGTTTCAACACCCTAATTTTAAGCCTTTGTGAACAAGCACATTTGCCAACTGTCTTAAAGTCAAGACTGTTTTTTTTGCTTTGCTCCACATATGGCACAAATCTGCTGTGGGAAAATCATTGTTCTTCTTGTCGTTATTACTCTTGCTGTATGTTTGCGCTGACGTTGGAAAATGATCCCGCCTGATGTTGTGCGGTGGGTAAAATTCCAAACATTCAATGCTGAAGCACTTCCACAGTACTACATATGCGTTTTACATTAAATAGGTCATAATGTGTTGCTTTTCAATGACTTCTCTAAATGAAACGACTCTTTAATACAGTGAGGAAAAAGGTAGTTTGTTATCACTGTGCCCTGGGCGCTGGACTCAAACTAAAATGTTGCTTGACATCAACATTAATGTGCAGCTATTGGGAGTCTTTTTGTTCACAGCTGAAAATGGATTACTTCCCTCCAGAAACCTTGACTAAAAACATTTTCATATCATCGCCTTTCCTAATTTTCTCACTAGCGTAAGGCGAGAAACACTCTTTTGTTTTACCTTTAATGTCAGCAGATGCCATGATGGCTTGCGGAGACGGATTAGTTTGTCAATACCTAAGTCAGGAGAAAAGAAGATCAAAACAACAACACATAAATTAAGCGACTCAATTAGAAAGAAAATAGCCTACTAATGCTGTACAGGTCACAAGAACCCCTTGGCTTTACAGATGATCGATACAGTGGTCAGTTCCATATATCACTTATCTTCAGTGGAAAGAAAACCTTAACATAATGGATCTAAATCCATTTTAGGCCACAGGATTGTAATTTGAATGAATAATAATTGAATAATAAATAAACCATTAGCAGCCCAAATGCAGATTTTCCAAATAGATTCACCTGAATAAAGACTAGTATACAATAACATTTCCTAATTTAGATAATAAATAATATACGAAATATATGATGAGCAAAAAACAAAAACTGCTTTAATATACGAGTTGTTTCTGGCACTTGCTAAGGAAATATTTTACTCTCATAAGGTACTGAGGGTTGATAACCAGCCAAAGGCAAAAAGTCTTGAGTCATATCCTGAGATAACTGACAATGTGTTGATAAGAGAGAGAAAGTGTGGCAGTAATATGACTGCAGTATAACTACTACTCTATTCTATATGAGCAAGAGGGAGGCAAAAGATGAAAACAAGACTGTATTATTACTGGAGTCCCCACCTGTGGGTTTCACGTTGGCTTCACTTCTTACAGCCTGCAGCGTAAAATGTACTGTGATACTCTGAGGCGTGAAGTAGAACAGTAGAACTCCATTTCCTGCGTTCCCGTCTCTGGTCTTTGACAGAATTCCTGTGACATTTTGTCTTGTAGTTTCAGCTCTCATTAAATATTTATTTGCATTATGCTGCCGTACTGCTGATGAGTAGCAGGTTGTGAAAGCCTATTTTTACTTGTAATGATGATCTAAGAAGGCATGTACTCGTTTGCACAAGTGTCAAATAGTGGCACAATCCTGCAAGATTTCAGTTAGCGTAAATGAAAAACAAAGACAGAAACATTGTGTTAAACGAAATAAAACACACACACGGCTTTAGGAGGAAAAATGAGCTAAAAGTACTGAATAAAGAAAATGTGTTAAGAGTTCATCTCTGTCAGTTTGGTCAGGTTTGTCCTTACAACAAGGATGATGAGGTTTTGGTGCATGTTTGTTAAAACTGGGATGTCTACATAACTGAGTGAGTTGCCTTCGTGAAGCGTTATGTTTGTATAGGAATACATATTTTGAACCTCTTAAATCCCGCCCCAGATCAGGGGATGAAGGGAGCTTTAATTATCCACAACAGCATTTTTGGAGCCTTTAATTATTGAGTAATTACAACTGATAGGCAGGTTAATGCATATTACTGTCAAATTAGTTCATTTTTTTCATGCTCTGCAATCTGGTGTCCCTTTCTTGGACAGTATGGAGATATGAGTTATAGAAAATAAGTACATCCCACAGCTGCTTACACTTCAGAACATATAGTTCTCCTTGTCTTTGCTGTAATCCGTTCATGGCGCAGATGTAAATAAAGCTCTGGTAACATTTAGCTAGTGCTCCAGAACAAGACTGAGCATGAAATGCAAATTTTCAAACAGCTCTACAAATATCACCAAACACAAAAACTACCTCTGGGCAGTTTGTCACAAAAGGTGTCTGCTAGCTAATGTGTTGCTAGCAGACAACTGCTGAATTTGCCAGTGAGAGAAAAAAACATGTTGTTGTGTGAAACAGAGGTAAAGAAAGATGCAAGACAGAGAAGACAGGAGAGGAAGAAGAGAGATTTTTTTTTTTTTTAAAAGTCAAGTTATAAGTTTTTAAATTAGATATTGGATCTATACATAACATGCTGCTGAATTATAGCTTCTTCTTTTTTAAATGATGCACATTTTTGGACTGGAGCAGAGCAACCTATAGTAATTGTGGTGAATGTCTGGTCACATTACAGGTGAGGACATCAACTTCTAGTTAAGGTGATGATGCTGATTACATTCACTCAATGAATACTATCTTTTCTGCTAGCTTTATAGCGTCTAGGCGTTTGCAATCATCCATACAGCTTATTAAAGATTTGTTTATATCTTGTGGACTTCAACTGGGTAAATTCACAGAGTAGTGAAAGTTAAAAAACAAATCAAAATTGATAAAAACTAAACCAGAAATAAAGTTTTATAAACAATAAAATAAACATAATTAATATGAGCAAAATAAAATTACCAAATTGGTAATTAAAATGACTTGATATGACAAAATACAAATCAACAATTATAAAAATACAAAAATACTTCAAACTGTGGAGCTTTAATTGCATCGAAGTAGGCCTTCATTAATTATTCTGTTTTGCTTAAAGCGGTATTATTAAATTCATTCTTCAGTTCAACCATCACTTCAAAGATAGTCACTCTGTTATTCAAAATGATTTTTGCCCATTAACTTAATATATTAATTATTAATTTACCAAAATAATAATTTGGTCAGGATGCTAAATGGCATTATCATTGCTGTGACTAATGTGACAGAGTCATGTCCACTTTACACACACTCCCCCCACCTGGCGCTATTTCTACACGAGGTAATCGATCTCATGTCAGTGCTCTCTGAATAGGGAGCACTGACTGGTTGGTTGGTTGATTGGTAGGTTCCATACAACTGTCACACTTGCCTAAAACTCTCATTAATCAGTGGACCAAAGTGACACTTCAATCAGCAAACTTTTCATATTCCTGTAACAGAAGCGAGATTTCGAACACACACAGATGCGCACACAGGAGCACACGAGGACACTGAGTCATCAATACGATGAGTGCACATACACCTACTTGAAAGACATGCAGTATGGCCACATAATGATGGCACATGCCAAGAACTTCAGGTTTTAATTACAGGCTTCCACTGGCAGACAAGAACCGCCACTTCTAATCAGAATCAATGCATAGACAAATGGGCGCTCACCCACATGCTGTCACTGATACTTTTCTTCTACATAACCCGCACACAATCAAAATGACACAATCAGGTAGCTGTTGAAGCATGGCAAAGGAAGGACATATTTAAAGTATGCTTTAAGCAAATATATTTTGCACATAGTCAGCGTCCACTAAATCCAATAGGTGTTCTATTAGAGTTATAAACTATAAAACTATAAACTATAAAAGTGTGATATTGACAGATAGGACTACCGTTAACTTTTCAAGGCCACATTCAACAAAGTGCTATTCTTCAGAGATTTTGGTCCACAGTGATGACAGCCTCGCACAGATGAATCTCTTGTTCCACCACATCTCTAAGGGGCTCTAATGGATTGAGATCTGATGACTGTGGAGGCCATTTGAGTGAACTTTTATAATACCAGTTTGAGATGATCAATGTGAGCTGGCATGTTATTCTGCTGGAATCAGCAATCAGAATACGGGTACCCTGTGGTCAGTGCATGCATCTTTAGAGTTTTAGGCTCTAAAGTGGAACATGGCTTTGAGGGATGTCGAGTGTGTGAGCAGACTTGTCACGAATATCCAAGTTATAGACAAAAACAGGTATGTGTAAAGAAATAAACATGATTCTGCAATGCATTTCAGCAGTTTGACAAAAATGTATCACATAGTTATTATATTTCATTTATTTTTAAGCTAATACAATCAAAGTGTAAAAATTGTAGCCTTAGGACTGTCTGCCCCTTCAGTCATTAAGATCAGCTAAATGTTTGCTGGCTGTGGCTTCATACTTACTATGATTAATGAGACTGGATATCATTTCCAGAACCAACTTGGAGCAAGGAAAAAAAGGTAAAAAAAAACAAAAACAAAAAAACATTAAAGATATTTAAACTTCGCTTGCTATCTTTGAAAAAGCCTTCAACAGCATTTTTGTAAGTTAATTGCTACCAAATGTGCAATGCAAGTATTAAAACAGTCTACACTGTAGTTTTTGTCTCTGAAGAGAATTTTTTTTTTTTTTAAAAAGGTACCAAAACAGTGAAAATAAATAAAGTGAAGCAGAAAACTTCACTGCACCGATTAAACAGGGCTTCTAAATTTATTTTGCTTTTTGATATTTTACCTCTTTTTCCTCATTCAGAAAAAAATGAATATCTAAAGGATCCCGGGTAATGAAATGATAAATGTACATAAATTAGAAGACTTAAATGAGAAAATTAGCAATTACCAAAGTTTTAGAGTGAACATGCTGCTGTGTAATGATAATCTTTGAAGTGGGAAGCTAATCCAATGAAGAATGCAAATTATTGATTAGGGCTAATCCTCCCTGGTCTCCTGTCATGCATACCACAGGATAATTAACAAAATGTTTTGCGGATAAGTCTACCTGTGGTTCTTATCCGTTTCTACAGAACTAACTAGTAGCAATAGGATGAAAGAGAGTGGGAGAAGAAAGATGAATGGCCGAGTCCCTTGGATTAATAGTGCTGGCAAGGAAGAAAGGCAGGGTGGGAAGTGAAGATGGGTGCAGAATCCTTAATCACCCCTTCTGCACTCTATAAGCCACTCAAGTGACCAGTAGCCAGAAGTACATTTATTCTCTACCAATTAAGACAAATGGGCCAATTCCTGCCACTGCTGCCTTTTAGCATTAAAAAATGCATATTAAAAAAAAAACGCAAAAAGCTGTAGTGCTGTTTTAAATGCAACTGAAAATAGAGTACATCAATTCTCAAATAATTTAAACCCTATATATAGATAGAAGAGTACAAAGTGGGCGTATAAAAATGTTAAATTTCTTGGCATGTACAGATGAAAACAGAATTAATGGCACAAGTATTTCCAAAGTGCTGTTAAATAGAGCAAAGACTTTTTAACACCACTTTTTCAAGCATCCTAGGTTTTTTTTTGAACGTCCTGCTTCTACTGATGATCAGTCAGATGTGATGCATTTAGTTCGCTAGACATGATTGGGAAAGGCATGTCTATCTATATGAGGTCCCATATTTGACATTGCATGTCGGGGCACAAACCAAGCCATGACATCCAAGGAATTGTGTGTAGACCTCTGAGACAGGATTGTATCGAGGCAAAGATCTGGGGAAGTGTACAGAAACATTTCTGCAGCATTCTGAAGGTCCAAAGAGTGGCCTTCATATATAAATGAAAAGAAGTTTGGAAACATTAGGACTCTTCCAGGAGCTGACCACCTGCCACTCTGAGCAATCTGAGTAGAAGCGCCATAGTCATGGAGATGACCAAGAACCCGTCGATGACAGAGCTCCAGCATTGCTCAGTGGAGAGAAGAGAACCTTCCAGAAGGACACCCATTTCCCAGCAATCCACCATTCAGGCAAAATTCTCATGTCGGGTAAAAACGAAAAGTCTTTGACCTTAATGTCACGCGTAATGTCTGGAGGTAACCAGACGCCACTTATCACCTGCCAATACCATCCCTACAATGAAGAATGGTGGTGGCAGCATCGAGCTGTGGGGAAAGATGAATGCAGCGATGTACAGAGACATCCTGGATGATAACTTGTTCCAGAGCGCTGTGGACCTCACACTGGGGCCAAGGTTTGTCAACAAATTTTTGTCTTTATTTTTTAATTTTAAATATTTTTAAATACATTTGCAACAATTTCAACCAAAGTTTGTTCACTTTGTTATTATGGGGTACTGCATGTAGAATTCGAGGTGAAAAATGAATTTAATCCATTTTGGAATGAGGCTGTAACATGACAAAATGTGGAAAAGGTGAAGTGCTGGGAACATTTTCCAGATGCACTGTAATCGTTCTCCAGGTTGTGCTTTGCATACAACAGTTTGGCTTGAACGTGTCAATGTGTGCAGGATTCTAGTGATTGTCTTCTTAGAGACTTCAATTCCCAATAGGCTAAGTCATTTACTAGTGTCTCGGAAGTTGTTTTGGGGTCTTTAGACACACTTCACTCCTCTTTTCATTACAATCTTTCAGAATCTTTGACTTCCTACCTGCCAGGCTCATTGTTATGGCTGAATAATATTGAATTCCTGATTATACTTGTCACTCCAGTTCTTTGTATATCCACCTGTTTTGTGAGCGTCAACAATTTCCACCCCAAAGTTTTTCTGAAGTTGTTCTTTTGCTTTTGATGCTTTTTCAAGTGACAGCTCAAACACTTATTGATGTTTTATACTGTGTCAAATAGAATCCTCAGTTTTTGGTTGATTTTACAAGCTTTAAGCATTTCAAAGTTAAAGTGTAGCCATTCCACAGCAGTGGTTTGTGCTATAGGTCAATAATGATAATGTGCGCAAACATTTTAAAATAGTATGTTGAAAAAGTGTAATCAAATGCTTTAAACCCATCGTTGGGGTCACCACTTTTGAAAGCTTGTTCGAATTTAGTCAGCTAATTCTACCAGTTACCTGAGATTTTCAACCTGGTGTTTGTTTGTTTTTTAAGTATTACAGTTTTGTCTCACACAGATCCATACAGTATGCACACCAATCAAAAGGCATATCGTGGATGACTTTCTAATAATTTTGCTGAGGGTGAACAAATTTTGTACAAAAATTAATTCAATTTATTCCCCAGAATGAATTGTAATAATCTCAGTCATCACTTGAACTCTCTCATAAAACTATCATAAAGTCATATTTATTCTGTGCATTGGCATCACTGCCCCTCCCCGAGCCTGCTTCTGTCAGAAGTTTCTTCCTGTTAAAAGGGAGTTTTTCCTTCCCACTGTTGCCAAAGTGCTTGGTCATAGGGTGTCATATAATTGTTGGGTTTTTCTTTGTATGTATTATTGTAGGGTCTACCTTACAATATAAAGCGCCTTGAGGGGACTGTTGTTGTGATTTGGCGCTATATAAATAAAACTGAACTGAATTGAACTTTTTCTATTGCTCAAACCAAAGAGCCACAAGCATGGCTGTAGGATCTAGTTCTATTTCCCACTAATTGCCAGTTCATTTCCTTGTACTTTCTCAGTAGTTATTGCCCCATTTTTCTAACTGACAGCTTCCTTTAAAAAAAAAGAAAAAGAAAAAAAAGAGCGTCTACCAAACTGACTTGAGTTTGCACATCAGTCATGCTGTACTCTCAAGAGAGGATACATCTAAACCTTATGCTTACCATCATATTTCAGTGTCCTCAGCCTCTCCCACTCGTGCTCCTTTTCACTGCAATCAGTGGCTCAGTCCTTGAGGTTCCAGCATTAAGGACAACTTCCAAGTCCATTGCATTATCTGCAGGACAATTATGTCTGATCTGCTAGAAAAATGCACTCAATAGAATAAGACTGCAAAAAACAAAAAAACAAAACAAAAAAAGTACATCAAAAACTCAATAGGGACTACTGTTTTCAGTTGCACAAAATAAGCACTGGGAATACAAAGACAACTATTCTGGCTGATTACTGCATTTTATTGAAGGCTTTGGAATATAAGTATTTTTCCCCATGAAAACATAACCAAGAGTTATAGCTCCAGAACTTCCTCTACTATGTCGTTTTGAAAACAAACTTAATAATTTCAATCAAGAGTTAACAAGTGAAGAAATCTTGTATTGTTGAACTAGTTAAGTAGTCAACATAATAGTAAAAAGGTCTTGTGTTTCACGGGCAGGTAAGGCTGAAAGCATAAGGCTGTAATTCTGACTGCTACTCAACTCTTATCACAGTGTCAAAGGAGCTAATGTCAGGGCCATCGCTTTCTCGAGAAGGTTAACACGCACCACGATGAAAAAAGAAAACAAATTGTTAAACCATAAAAAAAAACTTATGTAAATGAGTCTAAAATTGCGACATAGTTTAGACAATGTTTCCTACTGTGTGTGTAAAAATGCAACTATTAAATACTTAAGTGCCAATATTCAGTAATTTATTACTTTTCTTTATCAAATAGGTTCGTTCCTATTTATTAAGCATTTTAAGATAGAACACAAAAACAAATGACTCCTCTCAAATCAAATATATCAAACTATCACGCCAATTACAGGCCAATTCAGAAACAAAAATAAAAAGACTGCAGGACAGCTAACTTCTTTTCCACCAGTGATGCATTGTGATTCTTTTCAATGGCTCTGAAAGCCACTTGATAACAGCCGCACAGGCCAGAATTAAATTCTTCCAAATTAAAGTGAGGACGAAACCTAACAGCATGTCACATTTGGAATAAGTCAAAATGAAGATGTGGCACCAAATCAAGATAAGGCTCTCAATGCGCCTAATGCAACTTAAGCCTAGTATGCACAATCCTGTCGCACTACTCTGAGGTCTTCTATAATTGTGTTTAAGTATACTGACGTGAAAAGAATGAAAAGGATGTGACCGTTTGGGTTATTAAAGTGCTCCAACACACCATCAATTAGCAGCGGTATGTATATATAAACATAGTTCAGCACTTTTACAAATCAACCATTTAAAAAGCCCCCATTCTGCAATCAAAAAACAAAACTCTAAGCCACCATACAAAGAAAACCAAAAAAAACACTTTAGTTCTCTCAGTAGTTACTTCAATTTGACCTCAGGTTATGACAAAATTATTATTTAAAAAAAATAGCTGTAGAGAAATTAACATGATGTAAAAACAAACTACAAATAATGTCAGGCAGAATATCATCCATACTTTACATACATACAAAATTACATTTCATTTTTTTCTCTTTTAAGAATAGATTCTGTAAACACTGCTTCAGGTCCTTCAGGTTTGGTTTATCCCCTTTTCTGCTACAATCTGTATGTTTTTCCATAGAAAATAGTCCGAGGCTCCTGTTCTGGCACTGCAGATGATTCTTCCCCCACCCCCATACTCCCCAACCGTCACAACATTAATTTAACTTTTTCAATTTTCTACCTATTTCACAGCAAAACCAAAAAAAGTGAGGAAAAATATAAGTATTGAGTGGAAGCTCTAGTGCGTTGATGTTGTCATGTAGGTGTTTTAAAAACGTGAAGATACTCTGACCCACATAAACCCAGTCTTTATAAAAAAGGGAAGGACAAGAAATAAGATAATAGAGAGAGGGGCGGGGGGCGGTGGGGGCATGGGGTGTTAGCTGAGGACAGTTGACAAGGCTAGGTTTTGAATATAGATAAGGCATAGCATGGGCAGAGGTTGGGGAGGTTTGAATTAGGAGTCCACATGTCAGGCAGATTGTTAGCCTTTCCAGTACATTTTCAAAAATGGGGTCAGAGGGTAGCATTAGGCAAGGATGTTTCTATAAGGTAGTGAAGACTTTAGATGTGATTTAGAGGCCTTGGAGGAACTCCTGGAGCTGCCTGACGAGCTCCGTGTCCACAGTTTCCATCAGGGCTCCAAAGCCCTGGTCCCCCATCAGGGCCTGCTGCGCCTTCAGCTTTTCATAGACAAACTGCTGGAGAGAAACGCTGTGCACTGGATCCTCCAGGGCCAACTGCAGGAGGACAGAGAAAATGGAGAGTGGAAAAATTAGTGATCCCACCTGAGAAAGGGTCTGTTAGGCAGCGCTTTGGGAGAAAACAAAAACACCAGCAAATCAGCTGCTCATGGTTGTAATGTAGGTCTTAACAGTTCCCATACATTCATTTCAGAGGCTGTTCAAGATACAGTAAGTAAATATCCAATTTTGAACTGAAGGGAGGATTAATGTTCTGGTACAAACTCAGATCTGGATTTTTGATTTTTTCCTCTCAGACTCGATTTCATTTTCATGATCTAATAACTTTTGGAAGAGATGCTGCCCTACACCAGGCTATTATTTTTGGTTACTGTCTCGGTATAGAAGCTTTTACTCTGGTTTTCAGAATTTTTAATGGTTTAGATGAATACTTAGCACTCTGAAGGACAACTACACATTTCCTTTTTACGACGCAGGATTATTGGTATTGCACACTATAAATAGTGGAGAGATACAGAGCAATATATACAAAGTATGTGACAGGAACAAAACAGGATGAAACACAAAAATTCATGACTACAGAGAGATACTACACCTAGAGAATAAGGAAAGCGTATCTTAATTAGAAAAGAAAGTGTAATCTTGATTCACTTAAAGAAAGAATATCAACATAATCCATAAAATGACCTGCCTGACAAAAAAGGCAAATCCACTAATTACTCTTAATTTTATTAATGCCTGCTATGTGTTGCAATGTGTGTAAGTAGGTGTGTAAAGGACTTTCACTGAAAATGCACTGTGGATTTTTTTACAAAAAAGGAGGAAAATACAACAGAAACCTTTTACGTGTGGCGACTCTGACATATATAACTAACAGAAAACGTACACAAGGAAAAATAATTCAGTATTCACAGTCACTGTCATTCATCTTATACCGAAGAAAGCGCTGGAAAAATAATAATTGACAACAGTGTAAAAAAAACCAAAAAACCAAAAACAAACACAGAAGACTTGAATGGTGGACTACAGCTAACACATTTCTGTAAACCTGCACACTGTCATTTATTTTCTGTGAAATGAAGCAGAGGCAAACACAACAGATGGCAAAAGCCTGAAAGCCGGGACTCGGCCTGCAAATAAATTAGAGAGGTATACAAGTTCTGTTAACACCACTGCACAAACAAAACTTCCACGCATGCAGTCAAGTTTTGAAGATTTCTTTTTGTGTGTGTCTAATAAATTGTATAAAGACAATTTTAGTCACCCTTATATGTTTTTAATCAGTGTGGGTACCTTACTATATCACCGTTTGTAACATTTCCACGTATTCTGGCTCTTTTTTTTTTTTTGCTATGATTTCCCCACAGATTAATTATCATTGTTGCTTCAAAGCAGGTGAGTATCTTGAATTTCAAAAAAAACCAACCTCTCCTTGTGATCTCCTTTATCACCTAGCACAAACTTGACATTTTGGCGAGCGTGTTCACTCTTAATCACATCAGCCCACAACTGAAAAACAACTCTGGGTCCTTAGAGAAGCACAATATTGCAGTGGCAAATCTTAGTCTCTAGCCAATCACTGGAAACAATACTTGTCATACTAATTTGGTCTTCGTCATTACAATGCTATCAAACTAGTAAAGAGTGGATGTTGCAGAGTGGCTTAATGGAAAAGCTTTCATCTGAGCTGCATAATTACCTTCTCTCTGTATACCACAACATCTTTAAGGTCTTTTTTGTGTGTATGGGTGTGTGCGTCAGAAGCCACATATCATGGCACTTGAATACATTTTTAATCACCATGGTCCTCTTAAGCATCTACTATGATCAAACTAGGGAAAACATTATTAATGCAATTCTTCATATGTCTCAGTAAATATCAGATTAGTTTGGGTTAAACAGGAATAGAAGCAATTAAGTCTGTATGTAGAGATTACAATATTTCAGCAGCAATGTAGCCCCTTATCAGGACTGCACACTTCATATATACTAAATGAGCTTTTTAGAAAAATGCCAGAAAAACAATTCAAGTCTTTGCATATGATAGGGTGTGGATGAAAGTTTGCTGAAGTAGTGTAAATTATTAATATTATAATTATTATTAAATTTGTATTATTAATAAAGATTAAAGAGAAATTGATAAGTGAATAGAATTAAGAAAATAAACAGAATGTACACTCGCCAAGGTACTTCATTAGTTAACCCTGTTCAACTGCTAATGAACCCAAGTATATAATCACCCAATCACATGGCAGCAACCTTATGGATTTATGTAGATATGGTCTTGATTGTGTGGTTGAAGTTCAAACCAAGCATCAGGATGTGTAAGAAAGTTAACTTAAGTGACTTTGTATGGTTGTTGGTGCCAAACGAGCTGGTCTGAGTTATTTGGAAATTGCTGATCTACTAGATTTATAATAACCACTCGATATAACCAAGGTGTGCAGAAGAACAACTCTGAACCTACAACACACTGACCCTTGAAGCAGATCAGCTACAGCAACAGGAGACTACACAAGGTGACACTCCTATTCCTGTCAGAGAAGAACAGGAAACTGAGGATAAAACTTGCAAAGGCTCACCAAAAATTGGAGAACAGACGATGCCTCTGATGAATGGAAAAAGAGAGATACAGAGAAACCCCTTTCCCGCGTCCAGCACAAAGAGGAAGTAACATAAGTGATATGAGCAGAAGCATAGTCATTTTCTGTTGTAACAGAAATTTGGTGTAAACAACATGAACACATGGGTCCTTCCTGCCTGGTATCAGCAGTTCAGGCTGTTGCTGGTGGTGGAATAGTGAGGTGGGGGGCGGGGTATTTTCCTGGAACACTTCGGACCCCTTTCAACCAAGTGAACATTGTTAAAATGCCACAACTAACCTCTATTATGCTGCGATCATCATCTCTTTATGACCGCAGTGTATCCATCTTCTGATGGTTGCTTCAAGCAGGATAACACATCCCTGACAAAACTCCTCTTAAGCTGGTTTCACAATGAATTCATCACAATCACCATGTCTCCCATCCAATAAAGCACATTTGGGCTTTGGAGAAACAGTAAATCAAATTGTGGATGCGCAGGAATAGCAGCTTGTTGAATATGTCCCACAAACGAAACAAAGCCGTTCTTAAGGAAAATGGGGGGCCAACCTGGTAATAGTGAGGTGTAAATGTTTCTGTACCCCAAAAAATAAAGTTCTGAGATAGAGCAATGGACTGTATTTAGGACATGCTGTGTTGAGACTGTGCACATAGCAACACTGATCAAAAGCAGTTTACAATGTTGCCACTATCAGTATAAACAGTATGCACGACCCATTGTCAACACAGGGGGAAAAACAAGGGCAGAGATGAGAAGACAAGAGAAGAAGAAAAAAAATAACGGTGACACGAGGCAACAAAAGGTGTAGATGTGATGGGTACAAAGGAATGAAATGTGATAAGGGAACGAGGAGACAAATATGACAAAAGAGGGAAAGAATCGTCATGCATGGGAATTAAGTACCAGGAACTGGCTAAGTAATGTGGTTCAAAGAACCCCATAAAGGCAGTGAGTGATAAAAACAAGATGACGTGGGATGCAAGAGTGGGCAATCATAACTCTACCTCATTGTTCAGGACAGAGAAAAGAGATGAGTGGGAAACATGAGAGAGTTGAAGAGAGACAGCTGAAATGACAGGGGCTGTAAAAGCCCTCATCTCTAAAGTAATCCCGAGACTACTGTTGTCCTTTTCCAAAGCAAACGGTTCTCAGTTATTTCTATAAAAACATCAGTGTTATTTAAAATTGGCCAATGAGGGACTTTAAACACACTTAATTCACACAACATCATGTGTACCAGGGACCAAGATCCTTAAAGCTCTCTGAATGACAAGCTCACACAAAGACAAATGGTATTAGTACAATGATTGCCAATACTGGTTTCGGGACTGGGATTAACAAGGACATATTGCAAAGATAATAATCTCACAGATTGCACAATAGTAAGCCTTTTTTTTTTTTTAGATCCTCAACTTTCTGATCTCTCAGACCTGCTCTCCTATCCACTCTTACAGTTTACTACAACAGACTACTCTATTCAGTCGAAAAACACATTTGTACTGTAGCAGAGGATATGAAAGGAAACTAAGTCAGGCAGACAAATGCTAACGGGAGTTAATGATGCAATAACCTGTACTTTTCCAGCTTTTATCTCACATCCCGTGGTGCCTCATGTCTAACTGCAAACACACAAATACTCCGCAGGAGCGCGAGTGTGTGAGCACATACACCGACTTCTGTGTGATGTAATGAACTGTGGGCCTGCATGATGTATTGAAGTGTAAACTAAGAACTGTATTGTGTAAGGAGATGCTGACAGCACCGGGCTTAGTGGATTACACTGCGGGCAAATGTTAATTTCATCAGCTAATTTACAACACATCATCTGCAGCCTCGCCAGCTCGTCGCCTTTAGAATCTCTAACTAGACATGTAAGCTGCTCTCAAGTGGTCAAATTTGACTCAAAGCATCATGCTGTTTAAGAGAAGCTATTGTCAACCCAGGTTTTAATGGCATCGCCGTCTTAAACAAATACCATCATATACATTAAAAAAAAAGTAAACTTATATTCTCTTATTTTTTCTGCATGTAAATTTTCTGTCATGCATTATCAGTGTTTGGGTTATAATGTATTATGCATAACACTTAAAAGCAAAAATAATACAGTATTTATTTGGTTCAAAGTGAGTAATCCATTGGACACGTTTTAGACTTTTGCACTACTCCGAGAGGTGCGCTGTCACACACTTAGATTGATAATTCTACCTTTAAAACTTACATTTTCACACACATCAGCACAAAGCAGTTTCCTAATGACATATGGAGACCTTTGCACTTCCTGATTTGTAGATACTTTGCCATTTCTATACAGCTTTCTGTGTTAATCAAAGTTAGGTGATTTTTACACCATCTTGCATAAAAAGCAAGAAACAAAACAAAGACACAAAACCACATTGTATGACTTTCAATATAGAGATCATTTAACTCATGCACTGCAAGTGACACATATTTGATTAACATTTGCATCTTGAGTGCTGAATTTAGGAGCAGTAATACGTTAGACAAATGTAAAGTGATTACATTAATGTGCTTCCCCAAACATTGAGGATTAAATGCATTTTTCATAAGCAACATTATTTCTCTATTCATTATTTCATTATTTTTCTCTTGGCAGGTAGTCCAAATCTGGTGTATAAACCTTAGCATGGCAATTTCAGCCATTCTGTTAATAAACAGAAGGGAAGACAAAAACAATCCCATCAGGACACAAATACTGCATAATGAGGGTGATTTTGTAAACTGGAAGCATTTCTCATTTATGTCATTTGTTCAGTTGCTTGATGGCAGTGAACTATGTGAAATATGATTGGTTCAGGTCATTTGAGGCAAGGTTTCAATTTTGGAGTTTGTACTGTGAAGAAGATGAAACGGCAAAGTAATTGGGGGCTCTGGATAAGTGGGGAAAAGATAAAGTAAGAAAATGATAGAGTAAGAAGTGCAAGTGCAATAACCAAAAAAGTAAACATGGTTTGCCAAAATAATAGGTATAGTAAAAACAACTACGAGTAAAACTGACTGAAAGGATGAACTAAAAGAAAAAAAATATGCATCTGTATTAATATTAGGTAACCTTGCGGACAAGCCAAAAACAAACAAAAGAAAAACCCCAACAACAAAAATCCCTCCACAACATAAAAAGCAGGAAAGAAATATGAAACCAGTAAAGTTTGAGGGGAAAAGAAAAGGAATAATGATGAGAGAAAAGGACAGAGGGAGAGTGACATGCTTCCTGCTGCAGCTCACTGATAAAGAGGCAATGGTCGCCATGCCACAGAAGAAGATAAATGAGAGGGAGGATGAATAGAAGAGACAAATGAGATGTGAAGGAAGTGGAAAAGGTTTGGTAGATGTCTAGTGAGAAGATATAGAGGGGGAAAAAGAAGGAGACAGAATGGAGAAGTAGGCGAGATACGCTCTGAAGGAAAAAAACTGTAATTATGACGATAATGATAATAATAATGATCCTAAGCACCCACGGCAGTCCGCTTTTACCTCATGCAAAATACCCAATAAAAAGCCTACATTTGTTCCATCTGTTCTGACATTACTTAGAGAGGTTGCCAAACACCTTTTTGCTTGCATCTTTTTTCTGCAACCAGTGTTGTCACATGAACAACTGTTTTCAAGGTGGCACAGTTTCACAAATCCATGCCAAAAACATGTAATTTAGCCTCTACTCAATATTTGCTTGGAAGTTATCCATACACCTTTGTCTGGGAAATAAGCTAATCTGTGCCAGCAGGCTGGAGAAGAATATAGCCTCAGCACACCTGAGAGAGTTTGGAACATGAAATTATTTGATCATGTCACCCCACTTCTAGGTGTAAAGTGGCTTACCTAAACAGAACAGAGGGCTACTTAATGTTATTGTATGCAGCTGTTCTTTAGTTGGAACAGAGTGTTTTTTTTACTGGGAAAAGGGCTTTCCATACCTGACACATTGGACCACCCTAACTTTTGGTGGCATTGATTAAATAAGATGCTTCTCCGCAACGATTCTGACATGATGGCATCTTATGCTTGTTGCAGATTTGTTGGTTGGACACTGATGATGAGAATCTCCCATTCAACCACAATGCAAAGATGCTCTGCTGGATTGAGATCTGGCAACTTTGTTGTCCGTTTCAGTATAGTGAACTCACTGTGTTCAAGAAACCACTTTGAGAAGATGGCTACATTTTGGTCCATAAAGGAATTTATGAGACACTCAACTGGCCCAAAAGTGTGCCAACAAAATATTCCCCACACCATTAAACTACCAGCACCAGCCTGAACCATTAACACAAGTAAGGATAGATCCATGCTTTTACAGGTACACTGTTTACTCCAAATTCTGACACTACCATTCAAATGTTGCAGCAGATATCAAATGATTTAGTACTTTCCTGCTTATATACAGTACTTTATGTGACAAGACATAAGTTTTTAACTCACTGTGTGTTCATGTGCAACTTTTCTTATAATCATTAGTTGATATTAATCTCTGGCTCTCTTCAATAGCGCGTTGTTATCCTGTCTTCGTTCCCTCACCTGAACTGGTCGCAGCAGATGGGCTCCACTTCCTGAGCCTGGTTCTGCTGGAGGTTTGTTGTTTTTAAAAGAGTTTACATTCCCACCAATTGCCAAAAAAAGCTTGCTCAAAGGGTGTCATATGATTATTGGGGTTTTCTCTGAGTTTTTTTGTATTATTGTAACATCGTTATCTTACAATTTAAAGCGCCTTGAGGCAACTGTTGTTTTAAATTTGGAAATATAAATTAAATTGAATTAAATTGAAACGTGACATATGTTACATGCAAAATACTTTTGTCTCTTTTTTTTTTACGTTCATCAGTGTCTCTGGATGAACAGACCTATCACTGGGCTTGTCTGTGTCAAACAATATGTGTTGCATTAGGCATACGGTGCAAACAATGCCAACCACTTGTAGTAAATTATTCACAACTTGGCAGCTTAAAAGTTTTAAGCCATACATTTTAGTATCTGTGAATAATATCTGCATACTTGTATATGATCGAATCTATATACAAAAAAGTCCCCAATTTATCACAGGCATATTTTCTTATGTGCTGCAAAAGATATTTTTCATTCTATAGTTACTTAAAACCAGTGGGTGAGCTCATGGAAAACACCATCAATCTGAATAGACAGTTAAAAAAAAAAAAAAAAGATGATCCAGTTTACATTAAAAGACCAAACTCGAGATTAAAATCATTCTATAAAGTGTAGCATAATCATGATGTGTCAAAAACCTTCACTGCTGATAAAAAAAAAAAAA
>NW_005187514.1:167980-169686 GCF_000239375.1 Pundamilia nyererei | reverse complement strand
TAAAGCATAATTTCAGCTTGACGATGACTAACACAAACTCATATGTGTCGTTATTCACATTCAGCTCGAGAGCAATTCAATTCCAACATTTTAAAGCCCACCACAGGCTTTTTATGCTCTTAAAGCATAAACATACAGTGGCTGGAGGGGAGTCTCTTAGCATCGGAGCAGCCAGTCCTTGTGTTTGCAGTAGCACATTTATTCTTCCTGTGAAAACCTCCAGTACAATCTTTCTGTCTCATAAGTGTGTTTTGATGCATATAAAACACAAACATGTGCAGGAAATGTCCACTAGTCCCAAAAGCCCTAAATAAATCCAGGACAGGAACAAATGGCACAGTAGATGATACTGAAGAAAAAAGAAAAAAAAAAAGAAAAAAAAAGGTTAAAATAACTAATTAAAAATAAATTTTGCATAATTTGAGAATTTTGTGTATCCAAGTATGGGAACAAAACATTCATAAATAGAGTGTCCAGATCTAATGATCAGGTTAGCTCTTATTTACATCAGTAAGAAATTTAAGTGTGAGGGGAAAAAAAAGTATTGCTTGGTGATATAAAGTCAACTCAGTCAGTATAATAATGGCTATAGACATCCTGATCTCACCAACCTTGCAGCTGAGCAGAAGCAGACTGTCCCTTTCATTGCACCAATGGCATTTTGTCTTGACTTGTATTAAACGATACTGACTGGACTTTCACCACTGGACTCCCACAGCTCCGTTTAGAAGTGATCAGTACCTCGCTTTTAGTCAGTTGGGTGTTTTTGTTTTGCCTGCAGACTCTGTCTCCCACCACTTACAATGACAAAGATTGATTTTTTGTAATTTTGCCTCTGTGTACCACCACATAAGAGTTTAAATGAAATAATCAAGAAGTGATTGAAGTGCAAATTTTCAGCTTTAAGGGGGTTAACTGTTTAAAATTTAGACCGACTTTAATCAAATCTTTAGACTAGTAAATAGGAGAAATTTCTTGACCAATTGCTTGTTTACGTCTCGCTCAAGAATACAGATGAATTTATGCTAATAAGGCATTTTCAGTCATGCGTTGCCCAAAAAAAACCTTTGAGACCGCATTGCTTTCTACTACTTTAGCATACAGTATTGCTGAGCTAATGAAAACCTCAGACAAAGAATCTGCATTACTTACAAAAACAAAAAAAAAAAAGATCATGTATGGCCAATGCTATAATGCTCTCCAAAGATCACAAACTATAGACAACTACAGACAGCAGCCTTTACGGAAAAGCGTCAGAGCCATTAAGCACTTTACATTTAGTCATCCAGTAAGCATTTGCAATGACGTTTAATACATAATATCAGAAAAATGACTGAAGACATGTATGGCTGAAATCTGAGTCTTGGGGGATTTTAACACTCATTGCTTGACTACTGCTTCTGACCATTTAAAAAGGGTTCTCTACAGCCTTATGATATCTTAATCAGGGAGCCTGGCAGACCTAATCTAAAGAACCCCTCAGGATCAACGCATAACTTCTTAATATAAATAATATGAATGTAATTTCAATTTATATAGGTGTTCTAAATGATACAGGCATTCATCACACACATAATGTATATAATTCCATATATCGAGCCTGAGTCGCATCAAGGGACTTTAGGGACTAAGGTAAGAACTCTACAGTATTTTGGAGAGAAAAAAACCCCCAAGAATCAGATGACCCCTATGAGCAAGCACTTTGT
>NW_005187514.1:159998-167038 GCF_000239375.1 Pundamilia nyererei | reverse complement strand
GTGTACCCATGTAGTTTCACAAACTGCATTTGACCTTTGTGAACTTTATACCATACCTTATAGAGTGAGGGTATGGTGTTGGAAAATAACCATAATTTGACCACTCACCTCACCACTGAACAGCCACTGCCTGACAGCAGCAGCTGTCCACAGCAAGGCATGATGCCCTGCCACATTGCAAAAGCTAGCCAAGAAGGGCTGGAGGAACAAAACAAAGAGCCTAAGGCATTATAACTCTGCCTCCCAAGAGATCCCAAGCAAGGCGAGTATCCACTCGTGCACTGGAACGCCAATCAATCCATGAAGACTCAAGCCCCTAAAACAAGTCCCTAAGACTTCACTGCCAAAGTTCTTGTGCCAGCCACCAGACAACACAGCTAGAAATTCTGTATCCATGCCTTAAAAGGAAAAGCTGTTTTGGTGGCATGATTGGAAAAAACAGAGTTTCAATATTATGATGGCTGTATATACATTCAAACATCACACAGGCAATCTAGTTAAGAAATTAAGACAGAAATGAAACTTTCCTATCGTTTGCAGGAGAAAAAAAAACAAAAAACGAAAACAGCTGAAGCTGTCTCTCTGTTTAGGAATATGGTGATATGATGTATAGGGCATCAATTCCTAAGGCCTTGGATGTTGATTATCATTATGCCCTTAGGCTTACTAATAGTCATGTTTATAGTGCATCATTAAATCTTATAAGAAAGACATGACAGGCATATCTCATTGTTTATCTGTAAGCCTCTCAGTGGGAAACTGTGACTTTATATCATTAATGCATTAAACTTGTTCTCAAAGCTATATGTCCATGAGCTCAGTTTATTAAAAAAAAGAAAACAGAAAAAAGGAGTGCTTTGGAAACCCCTCGGTGCATTCATTACTAATAGCTATGTCTCCAGTACCAGGACGTATACATTGCACTGACAAATTAGAAAACTACTACAATAAAGAACATAAAAGAAACCAAACAACATCAGACAGAACAGAGTTGAGACATGAGTAGAATAATCACTGTAAAGAAAAAATAAAAACAAAGATAAAAACACCACATGCACAAATGTACACATCTCTCTCTACTTTTCATTAGGGCATGGCCTCTTGACTTCGAGAGCAGATTATTCCTTGATTGCAGTAATTTTCTCACCTAGTGAGGCAGCACGAACGGCAATATCGTAATTAGTACTGTACTAAAGGGCTTAATGTAAGAGTTCCTCAGCATTCTGTCATACAGGTGCATACTAGAAAATGTGTAGCTTAAATAGGCATGAGACTCAACATTTAAATCATTATTGTGTGATTTTTCAGAAAATCAAAGGATTTGAAGAGCAACTCCGAAGAAAACAGTAATAACAATGGCCCGCTAGCATGCTCTACCAAAAATTGTGCTTTGGTGTGTATGTGACGGACGAAAGCTAAACCAGTTCCACACCACTGAAGTTGCAGCATTTTTACAAACCAATTCTGGTTCATCTGTTTCATTCAACGATCCACTTTCGCCTCTCTCATTCTCCGTCGCCGCCAGGCTTTTTCTGCCATGTGCGTATGAAAACAAAGGCACTGCGCATGCGTGTCTTACCCATATTCTATCGCGATATTTCTTTTTCTTATCATTGCCTAACATTATACCGGTATTACCACGAACGGTATGATATGGCCCAGCCCTACTAGCAGGATCAGAAAAACATTTCTTTTTAGTGCTCTAAGCAGAAGGCCACGAATTAGAGGAATCTTTGAACCAGGGCTTTGAGTGACAAGCTTGGTCAAACAGTGATATGAGACATCCTGTCTGAAATCTGGTGTGCCATCTGGTATGCACTAAAAGACCAACTTCTGCATTTGTAAGATGGCACTAAGAGGGGAAAGATGTAGTCAGCAACTTTTTCTGTTTAAAACTTTGTAAAATGTCATTAATTGAGGAAGTGCACAGAATAACAAATCACCCAGACCAAAGTTGAGTATTTACAAGGAACTTTTTCTTTTAAGTGGTTGTAGGCTTCTCACATGCATGGAAAACAACAAATATTTGTATTATTGTTATTACCGCTACCAAAGGAGGTATTTGATGTTTTTTTTTTTTTAATCGTGTTGCCTTAAAAAACAGTTTTTCTTTATCAGTGTGTTTTGCTTCATGTTCTGTATTACCCTGCACACAAATTTAAGTGTAATATCACATATGTCTAGTTTAATCTCCTAGGACCTGGGTCCACATATGTGGATATCACATTTTGGGTTGTCTAGACCAGAATACTAAATTTTGCTCTACAAGGGCCTGATATCCACTTACGAGGACATTACACTGCCACTGTTCTATCGAAATCTAAAGCAAATATCCTCATATGTGGATCTGATTTTTCTCAGAAACAAAAATAAGGTTAAAAAAAAAAATCACGTTCTTTGTTTTTACATTCATAAGGTCCCAATCAGCCCAAATAGCAACGAGAAATTAAAAATGCATGCCATGAAAGAGTTCGGGTCTCAGGAGGTTAAACATCACTTTTTTTTTTTTTTAAATCCCACTAGAGCTCAATTCAAAATTTTTAAAAAAAGCACACTAGTGTTTCTAATAAAGCCTTTGTTGTGACAAATAATCTTCAAAATCGAGCTAATTGTTTAAGATGCCTGCAAACTATCTAAGGAGAACATGCTACACTGTACCAGACACTTCATACTTAGACCGTGCCCTTTTAACAGCATCTGTTGTGCCATTACCCATCTTAAAATTGTAGCTTGTGACAGAAAGTATTACATTATAATGGACAGTCTATTCCTCAATTCCAGCTTCACACATAATGGCAGCATGATTTTGTTAGCAGCATAAGCAGTATATTTCATGCTGTAAATCCCCCATTCACTTTATTCAGTGTTCACTCCATAGCTTAACAATCTTTAAGTAATTTGTAAAACACTCAAAACAGCTACTCTATTCACAGATCATACTGTGTATACAGTATACTAGATCCATAAGTGCTGTGCTTTAGCTAGCAGAGGGCAAAACATAGTATCTGTCACATTATACTGAAGGCCTTTGCATTTAATTAACGTCATTGTGTTAAAATTTGCTAAAATACACAAGATGACACTCGCAAGATAGTCGTCAATGAATAAGCATTCATGGAACTAAACGGCTAAATTATTATTATTTTTTAAAAAAAGATAATTTATATATTGGTTCCCTTTCTTTAAAGCTTTTTAAAAGGATTAAAAGGAGGACTTTTTAATACTTCTAAAAAAATCTTCTACAGTCAAAGACTAGTACCCGTTCACATCACCAAATAGTGCGTTTCCTCACTTCAGATGCTCTGTTAGACCTTTAGTGCAGCCGCCTTCAGTTGCTGGTTGTTTGTGGGTTTTTCTGCATTCATTTCAGTCTTCAGGAACTGAAAGGCATGCGCTATTGGGTTGAGATCAGATGGCTGACTTAGCCACTGCCGAACATTCAATTTCTTTGCTTTTTAAACTTGTTTTGGGTAATTATTTGCATTTTGAAGTGCTGTTCTATCAGTTTTGCTGTATTTGGCTCAGTCTGAGCAGTGAATATAGACCTGTACACTTCATAATTCACCCTACTTGTATCAGTCATATTATCAATAAACATTAGTGACCGGCTTCCACTGGCAGCATAGTGCATTTAAAAAAGTATCAATTTCTACAGAAAGCTACAAGTGAGAGAGGCAAAGAAGGCAGAATGGCAAATTAGGAAAAAAGATTTAGAGCAGTAAAATCATCAATTAAAATAATAAAAATAAGAATTACAATTGCATATAAAAATAAAAGAAGAAAAAATGAATAAACAGCCAGAGTTCTTTGCATAGCATAGCATTAACATGGTGATTGGTGAGAAAAGTGCAATAGTGTGAATTACACTGTATTGTTCTCATACCAACCAATCAAAATCATAGAGATTTGTTAGCGCTGTAATGAGCCATATGCAGAATGAATAAGCTTTTCACTGGTAATTAAGATACATAATGATCGATTTTACAAGTGAATTGTCAGAGCAAAGATCAATTATCCTCATTATTTGAATCAGACTAATTAACTCCCAATAAATGCAGGGAGCTGACAGGTTTAAATACTCAACATGCTTTTGGGTGCATCATCTGATTAGCAGAGCTGAAATGTAAAAACAAAGACTGGCAGAGATGTCATAGGGCAAAATCATTCTAATGTTCCCCGTGGTGCATGCATAACATCATAATATCTGGCTTCTCTTTTTAAGAGCACGGTCTTATTAAAATGTTAACATGGAATAGAGTCATCAGTATGCCAACACTAATGATAACTGTTTAGCACTAGTCTAACACGGATCTGAAAATCCTTTAAAGTCCTGAATAGCATTACAGATGTAAATCATTCTGTCAGATTTGATCTCTGCTGAGGTTGAAAATTGGTGTATTTATGCTGCAAATGCATGAGGTCAGACCTCTTGATCTAATTAGAGTGATTAAAAAAAAAGTCTGTTCAGCCCAAATATGATGGCATTTATGTTTGTTTCATGCATCATTTATAAGAAACATTACAGGTAGCTCATGGATGAAAAAATCTCATGTTTTTATCTGCTGTTTTAGCCTCATTAGTCGAGCAGAAGCTTGTGTGGATATCTAAGAAACTGATTTAATGTAAGTCATGGAAATGGAGGTAAACTGCCTTCTGGCTACCTTCCTAATGCTTCTCATTTTCTCTGTGACATTCAGCTGAGTGTCACAATAGAAGACATATCAAATGTTTAAAATAAGACATTTGACTGTTTCACAAAAGATTCATGAAATAGTGAACTAGGTCATGACAGCAACATGCTGGAAAAAGGCCGGGACAGGGGGTAAAAATAAGTGGTACTAAACAGACACCACTGGAGGAAAATTTTGAAACATTTTGCCACTAATTAGGTTAACTGGCAACAGATCAGTAACAAGATTGTATACATATGGATAGCATCTTAGAAACGCAGTTTTCTTCAGAAGTAAAGATGTGCATTGGTTCACCAATCGGAAAAAGAAAAAAAAAATCTCAACACTGGACGCTCATGATCTTCAGGTCCTCAGCACTCAATTAAAAACAATGAATTAGTGTTACCATGTAAAGAATAAGTAATATGTGAAAATGATCCAGAAATGCAGTCATCTCTGACAAAACTGATTAAAAATGCACTGAGGAAAAGTGGGAAATTGTTCTGTGGGCAGATGGATCAAAATTTGAAATCCACTGTAGAAAACATGGACGCTGTACCTCTGATGGTATGGGGGCACTATGAGCAACATGTGGTCCGATCCAGATGTCTTGCATATTTCAGCAAGATACTGCTAAACCACATACTGCATGGCTTTGGGGTTGCAGATCAATCTGTATATTTACTTTAACTTACCAATAATAACTTACTCTAGTCAACTATCCAAACAGAACACAATGACAGCATTCAGAGTACTGCCTTACAGACACAATGCAATATTCTGCATATGTCTCGATAAGCCTATTAGCTTTTCTATATCGCTTGCCAATAAAAAAAAAAAAAAAAAAAAAAAAAAAACTGCAATCATGTCAACTCCGACTACTCTCATGGACAATAAAGCTGGGAACCGACAGAGATGAAAACTAATTTTGATAACTCTGTATGTCTTAGGCAGTACAAAGGAAAATCTTTATATCTTGTGCTACAAAATAACAGAGAGGTCTGTTATTCAACAAAACCAAATTATGCTGACACCAATGGTCTGCTTGAGAACGGGAGCAATAATAAAGCAAGAATGACAAGTCTTCATTACTAATGCTTTGTGTGACTCAGAGTGAATTGATAACACACTGAAACTCATTTCCTATAAATATATACCTCTGGAAGACCTTTGGAGGCAAGTTGATTGTTCTTTAAAATGAAATAATGAAAAACCGTTGAATGACAAGATCAATTCAAAGGTTCATTGGTAGCTCATCAAAGCTTTAAATAATACTTTTGGTTAACTCTGAGAAATGAAAACCTGTAATGTGAATTTTAAATGCACCAACTTTCTTAATTTATCATCTTAATAACTCAAGCATGTTTAATTAAATTTTTATTTAAGGAGCCAAATTAGTTACTTGGCTAATCTACACAAAATAAGAAAACGTTCAATATTAATAAGTATTCTGTTGAAAAACTGTTTTATATTCATTTTGAGCAATACCAACCACAGTGCAACAATGTGATAGGAATATTTTTTCCTTATCTACGATTTTAAACCACGCTGGACAATATGTCAAACTCCATACACTTTAAAATTGGCAGACTTTAGCTAATTCAATTTTTCGCCTATTTTGTCAAACATAACAAAACAAAACAAAACACAAACACCAATTACATTTTCTCAAAAATGGCAATTTGAAAAAATAAGTAAAGAAAGAAAGAAAGAAAGAAGCCTGTATGCCAACTTGCTGTCCCACATCTGAGTATGACAAACTGGCATTGGCTAAATCTGAAGGTGTTTTTTGTAAAGCAAAATCTTTTGTTTTGGTACAAAGATGCAATGAATGCTTCTTACCTAAATACAATATATACAATTTTATTTCTATTTATGAATGTAATTGCATTTGTGTAACAACATTCAGGTAGAGCTGCAGTCAAACTTCTGCTGTCCCGAGATTGACTGTAGCATTGTCACTTTTCACATTCATAGAACAACTTTGAAAGTAATTGTTATATCACTATTATTTTTACCAAACCCTTCCAATACCAACTCCAGAATAACGCGGTACTGAAGATCAACTCATTAGCCTAATAGCCTGGAACAAAAATCTCATCAGTTACACATCTTGAGCAAATGCTATAAATGACTAAACCTAGCATTCTGTTCAAATAAATCGAAATTACATTAAACAAAACATTTGCTGTACTCCTCAGTAAAGCACACCACATGAGACTTCGAAAATGAGGATATGTAGCTGGTGTGAACCTGGGATGCTACAACGCAGCTGTCATATAATTACCCATAAGAAGTAATATGCATAGTGATATGTGGAGTCCAATTCCAAGAGCTGATGTCCAACATCAATTTTTCTCACGGGGGGGG
>NW_005187514.1:140820-159933 GCF_000239375.1 Pundamilia nyererei | reverse complement strand
TGTGTGTGTGTGTGTGTGTGTGTGTGTGTGTGTGTGTGTGTGTGTGTGTAAGTGAACACACTTAAAGAAAAAAAGAAAAAATTAACTTCGCCAACTTTTCTGTTAGTAATGTTATGTGTGTAGTATCCCAGATTCTCTAACTCTGTGCTTTCCCTATAACAAGTCCTATTTAATTGTACTGTAACTGGGTCACAATTTTTTGGGCAAATCATGTAGTCTGAAAAAAACAGAAGAAACAAAAACAAAGAAAAAGGAAAATATGAATAAAGTAGCAAACAGAGCATTTCCTTACGTCCCTTGTCCATTTCTCGAGGTCAGAGCTATTTTGGCAGTAGGAGAGGAAGCTACACAAATTAATGTTGCGGCTCATTAGTGTACACATTCCTTCCTTAGCAATTACTATTGATTTGCCCTTGAGAAAGGTACCTGCCTACAACACACACTATTACAAATAGTACAAGGGTTGCTTATTTAAGCAGTCCATAAAGATGGAAATTAAACCTTGTGGTATTTTGCTATGTAAATAGGTATTGAATTTTTTTTTTTTCCAGTTCTATGGTCCAAACACTACAATGGAGGCAAATGGAATTTTATTTGCATTGCTCAAAGTATTCAATCGAGTGTGACCTTCCTGGATCACTATTCAGTGACTAGGTTTGGAAAACAGCCAGCTCACTATATACCTACTTATTGCTGAAGATTTGTTTGCAAGAGGGCAGACGTATTTTTTACTTTTATGTTGTAGTTCAATCAGTAATTGGCATTTACTTACATAAATGCAGCACAATAACCTTTATGTGTACTGTGCACATACATTAGCGTAGTGTAGTTTAAAAAAAAAAGAAAAAAAGAAGAGAGAGTAATTGGGCTCAAGTGTGTGTGTGCCCACATAACACAACAAACAGAACCCATGTCATTAGTACCCACTGGACTAAGTCTTTGATGTTGCCTATCCTTCTTGTTGTTTGATGGTACTGGCCTTGTAGATGAAGCACAGGAATCAAATAATGCATTATGAACGGAAGCCAAAACACAGCAGCAGTTAGCTTAGTCTGGTTGTCTAGAATACTCAGATTTCATGGGCGAACATGTAAGTCCAAGGTTCCATCAGTAACAGTTGATCTCAGTGAAATTTAACTTCGTTGTGTGTTGCAAGTGATCCCAGTTTCCAAAGTGACAGGTCCACTGGGTGAGTTATTAGGCCGATAGGGCTGGAAACAACTATGGATTTTTTTCCTTGCCCATCGGGATTTGTTAACATATAGAAAGAAGGCCGGTACACCGCTGATAAATGCAAGATATTTAGGTTTGGTAAACATATTGGCTGCCTGACAAAATAAGAGAGTTTAAAATAATTTTTAATGTTTCTCTGGGTTTTTAATGTGAAACGTTTTCATTTCTATATGCATTAAAAAGTCATAAATTAGTAAATGAGTTATACTTTTGATGTAAAAAATACAATGGGTTTAGTTAGTTTTGCTCACTTTGTCAGTACAGGTAATAAATTGGGTCTTCCTGAACTAAATGGCAAGCAATACATTAAGGATCGGTAGAATCAGTAGGAGATGAAGAGATGACAGGAGCAAGATTTGTTGTTATAGTCTTGTGCATGTGAAAGAAAGAAGGAGGAAGTCAGAATACAAGTGTGTAAATGTGAGGAAGACAGGTGGAAAGGTGAACAAGCAAGGAGTAGATATAGTGAATGCTGATGAGTTTAAATACCTGGAGTCAACCACCCAAAGCAATGCACGGCATATAAGAGGGATGAAGAAGAGAGTGTGGAGTGGGTGGAAACAAGTGTCAGGGGTGATTTGTGACAGAAAGACAGCAACAAGAGTGAAAGAGAAGGTTTGCAAGGCAGCGGTGAGATCTGCTATGATATATGGTTGGAGACAGTGGCAGTAACAAAAAAAACAAAAAAAACAGGAGGCCGAGCTAGAAGTAGAGATGCTAAGATTTTTGTTCAGAGTGACCAGAATGGACAAGATTAGAAATGTGTATAATCAGAGGGACAGCTCAGGAGCAGTTTGGAGACAAGGTTAGCGAGCCAAGGCTGAGATGTTTTGGACATGTGTAGAAAAGAGATATATTGGACAAAGGATGTTCAATACAGAGCTGCCAGGCAGGAGGAAAACAAGAAAACTTTAGAGGAGGACATGCAGAGGGTTGGTGTGACAAGAGCATGCAAGGGATAGAATAAGATGGAGGCAGATGATCCACTATGGCAATCCCTAAAGGGATCAACAACTGAATCAATGATTACAGTAATTCTTCTATTCTCACTTTATTCACCCATTGATCAGGACTGTGAATCCGTGTTTGGAAGCAGCTAAATGTAATTTGACAAGACAAAACAAAACACCAAACCAATACCTGCAGGCAGATGTTAAATGGCTAACTATACTATAATGTATAAAGACAGATAAATAGCAAAAAGATGTGAGAAGAAACACCATTTAGCAAAAAATAATAGTTACAAAGATGAGATAACTGTAATGTTCTTTAATTATTCACTCGTTTTTTTATATTTAATCTTTAGCATTTCCACAATAGTATATTCATTAAATTATTCCTTTTAAGAGACACTGCTGACATTTCCCTTCGTTCGCTAATAGTCATCACCAAGCTCAAGTACTGAAACTTTCACTTTCTATAATGGGCTGACAGGGGCTGGTGTGAAATCAAGGGTCCCCTGCACTGACAGCAATCAGTCCAATCGAGACGCTTCATGATTGTGATTTGCTTCAATGAAGAATGAGGAACCCCTATAAATAGCAAAAATTACAATACGACTGGTCCTGCCATTTACTTCTATACTATCCAGTTTGAATTCTAATCTCACTCTCCATGGGAGATCGATTTAGGTGTGATAGTCCAAGTCAGAAGTCCAATTTTTATTCGCACTCTGCCCCTGTGCGGTGACTACTTTAGAGAAGTACAAAGCTTGACTACATTGCTCAAAGTCTCTTTTTCAGGCACTTTGAAAATTAAGAAAATAAACAGAGTTCTTTTCATCCACATAAAAAGGTAATGACTCAAACATAAGCTCAAAAGTCCAAGGAAAAGAAAAAAGAAAACTAAGAAAGAAACTAAAGTAATTATTTTGTTTAAAGAAAATACTTGTCTATATCTGCTTGAAGAATTACTTAATCTTCCTTCCTGGTAAACAGGACTAATCCTAAGCCAACTCTCATCTCTTTATATTGTTTCCAAAGACAGACTGACTTCTTTTTCACTCATTTTCAATCCAGTCTTGTACCTTACCATTTTTATAGAAATATTTTTTTCTTTATTTGTTACTGTGATCACTCAGGTGATCCCAATAACCCCTACTCAACACTGTTTTTGAATTATTCAAGCACAAAAAGGCGCCTAACAATTGGATGAACCAGCGTTGTCTCTAAACAATTTTAGATTGTATCACTAGCCTCAAAAACCACGTTTGTTCCCATTTCTTTAGATTAATCTATAAAAATGCTAAACATATGAATTTGACAGTCATCAAATAATTTTTTTTCACCAACAGAGTAATTCTCAAAGAACTGTTGGCTGAAAACTTCTATTTTAGCATGGTGTGCAGTTTGTATCTAGGAAAATTAAGGAAACTGGACAAGTGGAGAATAAAAGATGAAGTGGCAGACCTAAAAAACTATAGTTTTTATCTGAAGTTTTTATCAGTATCTGAAGAAGAAACCAGATAATATACAGAATGAAAAATCTAGCAAAACAGGAGAGTTCAGGCTGTGTTGAATAAATGTGTTCATACCAAATATCAACTTTTAAGCGCGTTAGAATTGCTACAATAGAAGTCTGCTTTTCCCTTATAAACTCCATTTCCATGTCCTGCATAGCTCCACATGTTTAAACAGGTGCAGAACTTTTCGTTTTTCTTAACAGAATAGAGAAATAAGGGATGTTTCAAGACTTTTTCACTATACTGCAAGAAACACTAGAAAATGTGTCAGTGGTTTAACAAAATAGAACTCATTCTGCATTATATATTTTCCTGTAATTAACTGACAGCCACTGTGATAAATCAACACTCAGTATATGGTATTGGAAAGCAAATTTATCTGCAAAGGTTTTCTATGCAAAATGGTCTCAATCAATTTCTTTTAATGTACTTTATTAAAAAAAACATTTTATTCAAAAGCTGAAAATTCTAAATTAAGGGCTAAATTTAGGAAAACATGACTATCCACACGCCTGCACAGGGTGGCAGGAGGAGAGATTCCACCTCTCTATCGGACTTCAGTTCCAATAAAACATGCATGGAGGTGTGTTCAGATCTATTTGGGCCTGCTTCACCTCCTCCACTACCTCAAGCTTCTTCATCTCTAGAGATGTGACATTTCATGTCTTAAGTGCCAGTATCCAGGGCTTCTACCCGTACCTGCACGGCACTGTTTATGCGGCACTGACCCAAACAAACCCCTATGCTACTCCAGTGATGCAGATGGCAGACATATGAAGCAGCTTCTGATGAAAGCTGGAAAAAATAAATTCACTCAGAAGTGGACCTGAAACATAATCAAGCCACATGGAGATAACGATTTTAAATTTCAGCAAAAAAATTATAGTTTTTCACATTAGCTGATCACTGATTTTCAATGTCAACTGATGAGAAAGAACACGAGAGAGAAAACAATGTAAAAAAAATAAATAAAAATAAAATAATAATAATGATACCTGTGTCTCACAACATCTTTGAGACCAGCAGAAAAATATAGACATTCATGCACATTTTTGTTTCATACAGATGCAGACACAGTTGCTAAAAAGTGTCACTAGTCTCCTTTCTCATCAACTTATGCCTCACATAGAAAAGTCCATCATGCAGGCACTCCCATTGCTTGCACACATGTATTCATGCACGTCTCCAAGCACACACACTCACAAACATTAAAAAGCAGAGAGAGGTGCGACTTTAAGTCTTCTCTCCTCTCTTCCCTGGAGCAAAAAGTCAGGGTCTGGGCTGAGGTGATAAGTGCACTGGGATGCTGCCAAGCAAATAGCACGCACACACATGCAAAGAAAAGTAAAACAAGAATATAAATATAGCTATATTTACTCAAACACAAATAAAATCCCATTTGTACAAAAAAAATGTAATTTTGCCTAAGCACACATTTAGAGAAGACCACTGATACCAACAATATAGCTAAACAATAGTGTGAATGAGTGAAGCGATTTGTGAACTTTCACAGTGTAAAGTGGTACAGGAAGCATCCTCAGAGGATGCACGCTCATACATACATGCACCACTTAATTGGTGTACATCTCCCACCTAGGGGCCACATATGGGTACTCACTGACATTCATGCTTATCTAAAGACTTGCAGGAGGCTTTGAGCTTGCTTTGAACTGCTGTCTGACAACATACTACATAAAAGTGACCGTTTTCCTTTTCGCTGCCTGGAATGAACCCTTTATGCTCTTCTCTGCATCTACTCTATGAGTTCCAGAGTGGCATAAACTATCACAAGAACAGATGGTTTTTGTTTTAAATTCACAGGACACAGAAAGACACTCTGATAAACAGAAAATTAAACTCAAAACAATAAGAAAGAAATTCATTATTAAAGCTATTTGTCTATTATCCAGTAATGGAAATGAAACAAGAGAAAAACTGATTTAAAGATTTCAAAATTAGATCTGTACCGTGTATGAATTACACATTTCACTCACCAGTTTCTTCCTCTTGTCCTGCTCAGTTGGTGGCTCCTCATCATCACTCAGCTTGGGCTCTTCAAAATGGCTCATCAGCATGCAGCTGCAAACACAATAATATTCAACTCAATATTAATAACCGCAAATAAACCTACACAGTAGGAGACAATTTCAGAACAGGCAGCATGCATACACAGGCACTCCAAATGCTGAACCCCTCTGGCACCCCTTTTTTCCTGAATGCTATTCATATTGGTTCATCTGCATGCAGAGAGAATTACAAGTAAAACCTTTGTGCACAGTATACAGTCTGTGTATGGTCTTTTATTTCCTTTGTCCTTACTTAAGCCTTATTGTGAGTAGAGATAAGGTGGGGGGGTCCTGAATGTCACACTGTGATTGTGGTGCGTAGCTACTGATAACTCGTGATCAGAAATTTTAACTCTATTCCACCTAAACCAATGACATTCAAAGTGACAAAAGTTAATTAACTCACAATTCTGGGTAGACAAAAATGCAGACTAGTAAATGGCACGTCATTAAAGAAGCTACAGTCAACTTCTTGTACTGTTAACACTGAAAAACTGTAGCATGCCAAATTGACTATGTTATTTTACTGAAATTCATTCATGGCCGTAAGGACTTCTCATTTCACACTATGCAAGAACAATTCTAAACCACTCACGAAAACACAGGTCTGTTCGTTTAAAAGTTTACGTAATTCCAAAATAAAAGGGGAATGATTGTATTACTCACTGTTTTCTGTCTCAGCTGACTGCATTTATAAACAGCAAACAACGCTCAGAGGAATATGTTCATCTACAAATATATTACTGCTCGTGTCACACCCAACAGGGACCCAAAACGATTCAACATATCACTGGCAAACAAACGCATACAGTAGACTTTGCTCCCAGCTTTTCAGTTCATTTCACACCATTAGATCTTAGTATGGTGCTGAGCATCTTTCACAGCAGTGAATAGGTGTCTATGTTTGGTGAACATCTGCTAAGAAACTGCTGAGAAAGAGACCAAAAATATTGAAATATGTAGAGGAGGTTCAAAGTGTAAGGAGCGCTGTACTCAGTAACTTTTCCCACAGTGAGAAAGTGATGGTAACTCAGACACGGGCATGACTGTGAGGCTTTATCAAGGTGCAAATACAACCAAGTCAATCTCTCATTTGCTTTCCTTGTTTTCCCTGTAGTGAGCCGCTGCCCCCATGAAATTAATTTTTATCTCAAAATATTTCTTCTGAGGTTTGCATTTGATAAATTCCAACTTCAGCATCGCATCTGCATTTGTAGTGCTTCAAGCACTTTTGGGCGTCTTCATTCATTATGCATGAGTTTTGTCAAAATTACAAACTCCATTCATTTGTGAAAAAAATGATGGGAAGGTTTGGACTGTATAATTTCCACGTTTATAAGCACAGTTTTTTTCTGCTCTTCATTTGTCAGGGGAAAAAAATATGAATACTTACTCTTTGAAAGTGCCCGTTTCAGGATCTTCTGTCATTACATCATGTAATGCCTCAACACAAATGTTGACGATGCCACAGAACTTGTCCTGAATCACGCTGATAACAGAGAACAAAGCTTCATTACTCATGCTGATCTCACCATCGCTTTTGACATCATCAGTACATTTTCACTGGAAAAAAAAATGGGACAGTGTTATTTTGCTTTTACTTTATTAGTTACACAACAAAGCCTTATCATGTTGTCCACACAGTTCTCCAGAGGAAACAATTTTTTCACATTATATGCATTTCATATGGGCAAAATTCATAGTAATTCTATCTTACAATAAAAACTAGCCCAGTTGCTACTTCTAGATAAGACTATCTATCAACTATCCTATCTGATTATTGGTTCACAGTTATCACTTATATCACTATGTCTGTAGTTCTACATTAAAAAAAGATATATTGTATCATAACAGCCATTTGAAGAGCCTCTAGTTGAACTACTCCGTTCCTAAAACTAGCAATTAAACTCCAGAGTTTAAAACCCCTTTACATATAAAGCATTTAGAGACCAATCACACAACTACTACATGACTCCAACAGAAAATTTTATATCTCATGAGTTCACACTTGCTTGTAGTTCCTTAGTTTCCAAAAGAACAATTCACTACCATGTACCCAAGACACTGTAAGATTAGGCCTAAACTCTCAAGTCTCATATAATTTAGCATGGTTTGCTGAAACAGCTTCTTCCTGACTCACTTCACTCTTAATGCACTCATAAGCCATTATCGATTTAACACTCATTAACTGTGTCTTCTCTTTCAGTTTGTGTTTTTTTCACACTGTTGTCATTTGTTGCCTGCCATTCTGCAGATATATCTGGCTGCAGAGGTGTATTTTCCCAGTCCTCACTTACCAGCCCAGCCAACCTGTCAATAGCCTGTCGTATTGTTTCTCCTATTTCTACACTTTTCACTTTAAAATCACCCCAGTCGGTTGTAACAAATGAGAGTCCTCCCAGAGCCTGGTTCTCTTGGAGCTTTACTTCTGTTAAAAGGGAATGATTACTCCCGACTTTTAGAAAGTCTTTACTTAAAGTGTATCGTCTTGTTTATCTCTGTAATACTGTTAGGTCTTGACCCTTCTATCTAAAGTGCCCTGAGATAAGTGACTGGCACTTTGGGCTATATAAATATAACTGACATCAACAACCTTTAAAAATAATATAGTTTATGAAACCCAACCACACAAGCTTGGAGACTTGCCACAGTCACTGATGAACTATTTGAGTGAGTCTCAGTGGTTAGTGGTAGTAGACAGAATATACTTGGGGGTTTTTCTCCCCTACATCAACAAGAATGAGAAAACAGGGAAGGAAGTGTTTGTGTGAGTGAGTATAGGCACTGATACATCAACTGTTCCTTCTTCTGTCAGTTCATATTTTCAGCCAGGTAGACCCAAGGCAATGCTACATAAAGTTCACTAAGCATTAGGACAAGCCATAACCTGGAAAATCAGAATGAAAGAAGTAAGTATACACAGATGTGTCCCTTATTTTGTAAGTGTGGCAATTTTACACATACACATGGTACCAAATCAGACTAAATATTGATATCAGTGCTAAATAATCTGAAATGTGCTTAAATACATAGTCACCATAATATTAATTAGGAAATAAAGATTACTGGCCTGATGGTTTAGGCAACTCTCGCACACACACAAAATCATATCTAGCAGTGGCTCTACAGTTGATCCTTTTGGTAAAATATACCTACCAATATCCTGGGAGGGTAAAATAAAATCACTAAACATATGTGCCCCTGGTTATGAATAACAGTCTTAAATTGGTGGCCATGGCAACAACTGGAAATAGGCTTTGCCTTTAAGATCATTTTAACATGTCTGTCAATTCTAATTCTATCAACCAAAAACAACTCCCAAGTGAAAAACTAATAGCTGATTAGTGGTGCTGCTCAGTGCCTGTCATTTAAATCACCCTTAAGTGAAAAACTTCACAGTGATTACATGATGGCTTGCATGCCAAAACAAACTATTTCCAAACTAGTTCGTAGAGATCTTTGAGAAGTAGTCACTACTCTGTCACAGTAAATCCCATTCACTTTTCTTTCCCCTAGTGATTTCTTTCTTGTAAATCATATATAACATATTACATATATAACACCAGCCACGTTATTAGGTATCCTTTGCTAGTGCTGGGTTCAACACCTTTTGCCTTCTCAGAACTGCTTAAATTCTTTGTAGCATAGATTAACTAAGGTGCTATAAACATTCCTCAGAGATTTTGGGCCATAGAGAGATGACAGCATCAGAGAGTCGCTACAGACTTGTTGGCTGACTATCCATGATGCAAATGTCCTGTTTCACCGCTTCCCATTGAGATCTTTGAGTTTCCCAAGAAAATATCCCCCAAACCATTATATTACCGCTAGCATCTTCAACTGTTGATCCATGGCAGGCCAGAACCAGGTTTTTTAAATTCTGACCGTCCCATCTGAATGTTACAGTAGAAATTAAGACTCATCAGACCAGGCAACTTTCCTCCCGTCTCAAAATTTGATGAACTGCAATCTGTATTCTCAGATTCCCGTTCCAAACTGATAGGAGCAGTGTCTTTTGTGGTCTTCTGCTGCTCTTGCCTGTAATAAGTGGTTGCTTGAGTCATTGTTGCCTTCCTATCAACTCGAAGCAGTTTGGCCATTCTCTTCTGACCTCTTGCATCAACAAGGCATTTGTCACTTGATATTTTCTCTTATTCTCTGAAAAACCCACACATGGTTATGTGGGAAAATCCTAGTAGATCAGCAGTTTCTGAAACACTGGGACTAGCCTCTCTGGCATAAAAAGTCACTTAAAGTTAGGGGAAAAGCTGCAAAATTGGCTATTTTTATTTTTTATTTTTAAAGGAACTTCACCATAAATTCCATTTTGGAACCAATGAGTAAAGCTACAAAGCCTAAGTACCAAAAACTGTAGTACCCTGAATGGTATGGAGAGAAATTTGACTGCAAAATGCTGCAAAGGCATCCGATATGATCCACTAGTGTAAACCAAGATTTGTGAGCTAAACTTAATGAGTTGTGAGTAAATGATTAGTATTTATTCAGCTTTATGATGTACGTATTTGCAAAACAGTTTTACGTGTGGTCAGATTGCTTCATATTTGTGCTTGGATTGAACCGCATGCTTGTGAGTCCTCGTAAGTTACATACAAATCATTGAACACAACAGTAAATCTTAGTTTATGCTTGTGGATCTTATCGTACGCATTTGCAACATCTTTGAGGCAAATTTCTATCCAAAGAATGGCCTATTGAGGCCTGCTCCAAAAGCAAGTAAATCTCTACAGGCTTTCATATGAAAATGCTCAACGTTACATCTGGGGGGGGGGGGGAATTAAGGTGACAGCTTGATAGAAAAAAACAAAAACAATTTTTAAAAAAAAGACGGCTTGCACATATAAACATGTATCATTACCATCATCCTTCTGTCAGTACGGCACAGAAAATGTTCAAGTTCAATGTAAGAGGGCTGGTACTCTGTGTCTGTAAGCACGTATCCACGTATTTATCTCTTCATTTATCATAGCGAGAGGTGTTGCCCAGAAAGTGTTTACGGTCGGGACAATAATCCACCAGAAGAAGAGAGACATAAACAAATGTGTTTCATGCTTTGGCTAAAGGATGATGAATTACAGATTTAAGTAACATCGCTTACTATAGCTTGTGACATTAAGTCTTAAAAAGAGATGGAAACTCGCTTCATTTCTGACAATATATTCTCGCCCCCATATGCAAGTCTGAAAACCCAGCTGTCTGCATTGGCCTGTATAAGGTGTGTATATCAGTATCCGCATTTGTGGTGCTCGGCTGACATATAATTGGCACCCAGAGTGTTAAAGCAGGCGCCCGTTAAGCTGTTGTGCTGTTCTGCATTTTATGGCTGTAAGGAGAAATATATACAGGATAATTTCACCACCTATATCCGTAATGATGAACAAGAGTCTACTAAATAATTTTCCAAGAACATCATTACTTTCCCCCTGTTGTGCCCTAAAGTCAGCTATGCAGTTCAATCCACTTTTCATGAGCTTAAAGCAAAATCAACACAGAAAAGAATTCAAAAATGATTCTCACCTGTTGTCAGAAGGCAGGAGGGAAAGCAGAGCCAGCGACGACAGCTTCCTCCTCTCAGGCTGAGTGATGTTGTCCATTCGGTCAACCCACATCTCTATAACATTGCCCAACAACTGGTCCATCTGATGAGCGGAGAAAAGGAGGAAGAGAAATAAGGAGGACAGAAAAAAGGGTTATTAAAAAAAAAAAAAAAGAGCAGCAGCAATTTGTACGGAGATGCGTCTCAACCTTCGCTATATTTTTGATTAAACTTCCTGTCTTGTCCTCTGTGGTGAGAAAAAACGAGCATGGTATGATGAGAGACAACTTAGAGAGGAACATCTTTGCATTTATTTAGATTAAGGCTGCAATCTCAGAACTAGGCACAATTAATTTCTTTGCTCAGAGTTTCACAGTAGAGGAGGACAACATTTTAGGGCTTGAAAATGTTACCATTTGCAATTCCTTGGCTCATTACTTTCAGCCTCGTTCACACTGATTCCCTTTTAACAGGCACTTTGCATTTATGTCTCCCACAGACATTCATCGAGTCTGTGCTGAGGAGAGAGAAATGAAGGGCAGACATCAAACCTCACCTCCTGGTTACACTCAGAAGCCATTTGACTTAGCAAAGACGAGAAAAAACTGAAGTTCTGGAGCAGGACACGACCCATGATGCCCAGGTAGGTGGACATCACCACGGGATATCTCTGTAGATCATAGACACGCAATCATGCATACAGATGATGAAAAATAACCACGCATAAATGGTTTTACATAAAACACGAGTCATTAAGCTTGATAAGAGGGAAAAGATGGACCCACTGACACAGCAGAATCCTGTGAATGTGTAACCTTTAACTGAGCTGACTTATCAGTAATTGCCACTATACAGTCTTTGAAGAATTCATTTCAAGTGACAGTAAAGGACAAATTAGAAGAAGGGCCGGGACTATTAACACTTAAGAAAGAACTGAAACCTTAAAAGACAAATTTAAGGTTAAATATGTGGTGAATAATGAAAAACATATTTTTACAGGTTCCTCCTTTTACACAGTTCCAGCGTAGATTCGAGCAAGATGCAAAGGTAAAACTCACCTCACCATCCACAATACCTCTGAAGACAGCTGGCAGCAGGGGCTGAAACATGTGGGCTCCCAGCATGGGGCTAACCTTTAAAGCTATCTCTACCACCTGCAGGGACACAGGGCGAGGAAGGATGAAGGGCGACCCTCAGAGGGTGGAGTAAGCAAAAGGAGCAGAGAGAAACTGACAGGAAAATCTCAGGAGGAAGCCAGAAAAGGAGCACAAAGGGTCAGCCACATAAAAATGTAAAGAAACTTCTGTCGTTATGGGAAAATCCCTCTTTTTATAGATGGTACAGTACGCGGAAGACGCAGCGTTTTTACATTTTGTATTACTTTCCCAAGAAAACTAAATGCTGCTTCTTGTATTCATAATCAAAGACTGTGATGCTGCAGGTAAGAGGGTCTAGAGTGAGCCGTTTGATATTCCTTATGTGCCATTTCTCAAATTATTTTATTAGTAATGAAAAAGTCATAGCTCCTCTTGCATTATAATGGGGTCAGTTAATAAGCAGCAGTGCTTGCGCAGTTTGTGTGAGTAAATGTTTATGTGTCTCCTTTTACTGGATATAATGGTGCTTTCAGCGCACCTGCTCTTCAGTGGCCACACAGGCACAACAACCTCTCACAGTGGCTGAACTCAAAAGCAATGAAAAATAAATCCAGACAATAAAAGAGAACGAGACACAATCAGCTGTGATTTTGGAAAAACAACATCTACGTGACTTGACTTTTTGTGAGAGGGGAGGAATGGGAGTACCTTGAGCACCTGCACCCGCCCTTCATTTGTGATGTCTTTCAGCAGGTCACAAAACGATCGACACAAGGATTCTGCGTAGTTCTGGGGAGGGAATAATCGGGGTAGATGGTTCAGTTCTGTAAAAACTGCCAACATGTATTATGACAATATAAGAGTTATGTGAAGTCCAAGTGTTCTTTTGTTGTGTCTCACCTGCAGAAACTCTGTAGCTGACAAATATATGTAGCCATTAACAATGTGGAAGCAGGTACGCAGGTTCTCAGAGCTCAGCTCTAAAACAGAAATGTAAATGTTGCACTTTACAAATTGGACAACAGGTAATTTTTGGAGCATTGCATAACAAACAGAGGGATCAAAGACACTGCGAGAATATGGTTTTTGTTTCTAAATAATCTGAGGTGATACTGCTGAGTGAGACTCTTAATTCAGTTCAGTTTTATTTATATAGCACCAAATAACAACAGATGCCTCAAGGTGTGACTGGCAAAGACCCTACAATAGCACAATATTTGCTGTGGTTTTCTCTATATTGTGGGGTCTTACAGTATAAAGCAATATAAAGCACTCTGAGGTGACCATTTTTGTGATTTGGTGCTAACAGAATTTTTGTGTATCTGTGTGCATGTTTAAGTAACTATGTTTCTCTGTAAAGTAACATCTGGCAATAGCAAAGAAGCAAAGCATTCAGCCATCTCAGGTATAATAGTAAAAAAAAAAAAAATCATAATTATAAAAATTTAATTAAAAAACAACTTTATAATAATACAATTAATCTAATTTATTATTTTAGAATAATTTAAATTGCTATAAATAAATGTGCTGTAGCCCATGCCCCCACTTTAGACTCAAATCTGCTTGCTGCAAGTATCACTGGAAAAACAAGTGGGATTGCTGCAGTCAGCTTTCAGCGAGCTATCCAATTCAAGCAGTGTATTAACAGTTCATTTTATTTTGACTTCTGTAGCTTTATTGTAGATTTTTGCTGATTAAAACAAAATGTAGCTGCTTCCATTCAACATTAAGTTCGCTTTTCTTAATGTTGAAGCTTGCTGAATAGGTGGTTTGAGTAAGGACTCCCGCTAGCTTTTTCCCCAGTAAAGTTTGTAATGATGGTTACAGTAGCAGGCACTGCTGTTTTAAATACTACAAACACACTTTGTTTCATTACACCTGAGCTAACCAGTTTGGAAATGGCTCTGCATCTTTGCTGTTCACCCTCTTTTTAGACAGACACTGGTTCCATATCACTCACACACATCCCCTCATTAAATTTCTCTTACGGGTCTGTTTTAGTCGCAAACCCTTACAGTAAATGAAGGGTTGAAGCAAAAAAATCTGCTTCTTTGCGATAAAGTTATTTGAGTTACTTGATGAATCGTCTAAGGCGTAGTTTACAAGATGAGACAATAAACTCCTTAGTTATCAATAGCTTTTCTTTTCTGTTAAATTAAGTGCATTTAGTTTAATTTAAGACTGATGAAAACAATTTCAAGGATATCAAGTTATATAAGGTAAAGACAAACTGTTCAAACAGAAGTCTTGTACAAAAATAAAGACAATTAATTTATACTAGCAACTTCAAATCAAAATAATAAACCACCAGTGCTATCCCCTCTGCCTCCTAGTACTCACACCAATGTATCAATTTCAAAATCCTATGTCGCCTTGTTTTCAAGTTCTCGCATTCACAAATTTTGGTTTCCATGCTGCTTGCCCGGCAATTGACGACAATATCCCATCAGCCTTTTACGGTTATAAACTGTAACACAGTATTGTTACAGTTTTCCTGTGCAGTATTTCCTAGTACACATACTTAAATATAACGTTGCTTAGGAGGCTGTGATTCCTTGTCCTTTTAAACAAAATCCTACCTTTCTTTTGATTACATCAAAACACCTAAACCTGATGTGTTTACTTGTCAAAGTTTGTCTGCAAGAAGATTACAGTAGAATCTGTGATAAACAATGATAGCGGGCCCACTATGAGCGTGCCTGTTTGTAAAGATGATATTTATGCTAATGCATGCAACATGTTTTCTCCAGCCAACTGTCAGACATAATAAAGTAATGACGATAATATATTCTGCCATCTGTTATCTTCTCAGGTACATTATGTATTCCAGGAGCAATTTAGTCACTGCATCAGCCAAACACAGTATAAGGCTATACTACGCCAAACACATGTAATGAGAATTGATAATGAGTAGACAATTATTGAATATAACACAAAGGAGACACAGGTTAGTGCAAATTATAAGGAAGGAGCAAACAGAGGAATGTCTAAATAGTCAAAATAACTATTTTAATATGTCATTCTGTGTAGAATTGGTACTGGAGGAGAGCATTAAGAGGAAAGAAATGCATTCGTTTGGTCTGCCCAAGTCATAAAAAGAAGAAAAGAAAAGTCAAGGCAACAGATTTCTTAATAGTGAATGAGCAAGGAGACGTCAGTTCATTGAACATTGCGAGCATGGCAGGTCCGCAGACAATGGATAAATGGGTGTGAATGTCCAAGCTTACTTAGAAACTGGATTTACATATTTTGACATGTGACAGTTTTTATGCATATTCTTTTTTAAGTTAAAAATATATATTTTAGTAGATGTGCAGTAACTCTATAGTTACCTCTAACCCAGTAAAAAACAGATATTGTGTTGCTGGTTTCCCAGATATTTCACCAAATGACCGAAAATGCTGGAAGTTTTCCTCTCCTTCAAATTCCATTATGCAGTTATTTAGTAAAGGACACAAAAGAGTTCATTTGATGGAAGCCATTATTTTCATAGCCTAAAAGCGAGCAAAATCAATATTTCAAAAATAAATGTATTCAAATAGATTTAACTTGGACAGAAATTCTTTTGTTGTGTCTAAATCATTTTATTCCCATCAAGGTAACCTGAAAGGAAAGGAAAACATGTGGGTGGCTAATCCATCTCTGTGCTGTCAGTGACACCAATGATTTTATTAAACATTACTGAATCGAATTCAAAAGAAAGCAATACCTCCGCTTTCACAATACCTGCTCCAGCTGCAAATTATAATTTGTGCCAACAAGACAATTACTGCATAGACGTTTCTGTACACAAACAAATATAGGGTAAATAGAATAGCCTGAGCACATGCCAAACTAAACATAACTCTTTAGCAAGTTTATTTTGTTGTGACTGCAAAAATAAAACTACTAAGTAAGCAACTATGTTCAAACAATTGATGCAATACATGAAACAAGACACAAAATTAAGGTTGGCTATAGTATGTACTTAAATATCTCATACATGTTTCTCCAAAATGTGCCTCAACTCACACTGCGTAACTGAAAACAGTTACAAGTTGCCAAAAATAGGTTGATTTAAACTACTGGTGGGCTCTGGCTGGTGGCAGAGCTCTCACAGCAAACCTCCAGTGAGAACCGATCAGCATCTAATATAACTGCTTTGAGCTGAGATTCTACCAGCAGGTCTCTAAAGGCCAAGACTGGAACAAACATGGAAAGGGGCTTTTATGAGTGAGCTTAGCGTGAATACCCCAGGCACAGTTTAAAAGCTATTTCAGTTCATATGACAGGGAAACTAGTGGGGTGTACTAAAAATGTGGCAACAAGGTTAATCTGGTTTGATATGTAACCTTGAAATGAAGGGCTCTGAGAGGAAAAACTAATTTTCAGAAGAGACGTGAATGTTACATTAAGCATTTGTCTGTTATTTTACAATCCACCAAACAGAGTAACTTTGAGGGGAAAACCAGGTTGTTTCACCACAAATCTTCCCCAAGAGGGTAAAAAACAGAGTTGTGCATTGTAGGCATTGATTGACAAGAAAGAACTTTTATTTGGCATTCTGTTTGATCAGAGTCGGGGCTTTTTATATTACTTTAGCTGGTTATTACTAGCATTTCATTCCTCTTCTTAAATGTGTACTTTCTGATAAGATAGTACCTCAAGTGTATACAATAGATCAGTTATGCTTACCTAAAATCTTAATTGAGTGAGCTACATGATACTGGAAGGACCAAAATACCCACACAGACAAATTTGAAGTGCACACAACACAGGGCAGGAAATTTTTCAGGAAACTTAGAAAAATTATTTCATATATTTCTTAACAGTTTTTTTTTTTATATTAACTGTTTTACTAAACTGTCTTTGAAGTGGGACTGTACAAGGTTCTACCAGTAGATATGACCTCCAAGCAGACAGGATCACCAAGCCGTGATCAGCAGCACGCATATTTTAGTTGCCAAAAAGAAATCATTATCATTTAAATAAACATATGCTTGGCCCTGGCAGAGTCCAACACCCACCAAAAACTAGTCCGCTTTATTGCTGGCTATAGGGACCAAGCTCTTGCAAAGGCTTTATAAGGACTGAATGGCCTATAGCAACGGATGCAACGAATCCCTTCACCAAGTCCACAAAAGACATGTAGACTGGTTGGGCAAATTCCCTTGCCCCCTCGAGGATCCTCGAGTGGGTAAAGATGGTCCAGTGTTCCACGACCAGGACGAAAACCACATTGTTCCTCCTGTATCAGAGGTACTACTGACGGACGGACTCCTTTCCACCACCCTGGCATAGACTTTCCCAGGGGGGCGGAGGAGTGTGATCCCCCTATACTTTGAGCACACCCTCCGAACCTTTTCTTGAAGATGGGACCCACCATCTCGGTCTGTCAATCTAGAGGTACCGGCCCTGATCTTCACACAACATTGTACAGGCACGAACCTCATCCAACCCAGGAGATCTGCCACTAAGTAGTTGTTAAACTGCTTCAGTGACCTCACTCCCAGAGATAGACAAATCACCCCCCTCTACCCCAGACTCTTCTACGGAAGACATGTCAGTAGGATTAAGGAGATCGTCGAAGTACTCTTTTCACCACCTGACAATGTCCTCAGTTGAAGTCAGCAGCGCTCCATCTGCACTATACACAGTGCAGGTAGAGCAATGCTTTCCTCTCCTGAGTCGCCTGATGGTTTGCCAGAATCTCTTTGAGGCAGTCCAGGGAAAATAAAATCAATTGATGAAAAACTATTTCTTCTAAACAGTCTAGTTCTAATATAAACAAAGAGTAGACTGTTCTTTTTTCTATGCCTGTGTAAATACTGTCACCCCCATTATCACACTTCAGTGACACCATATGAGTACACTCAAAAATACTTAATCTTACCTGCAAGCAGTTACACATGCTGCATTGTCTTTAATGCCAAAGGCAAAATAAGAGGTAGATAAATGCTTGTGACATCTCTCCAGTCCCTGTCCCTCCATAATGAAACCACCACAAGCACTCCTGCCATGTCAAGCTGATAAGATGTGTACATATTCTGGTAATACCCTTTGAAGAAGAGTTTTGTGTAGCTATCAACATAAGAGGAAAACACACAAATTAATATTAAAAGAAAAAATAAACAAAGAATGTCATTCTTATTCTGGGCAGCCCAGAGTACCAAGGCCTGGACTTGATAAGACTTTCATCATTCACATCCCTCACGATTGCAAATGAACTCAGGCCACCCCCAGTGCCCATGTATGAATACAAACAGCCTGACAAAAATAACACTGCATCTTTCTGGTTATTGGAAGTAAATTCACTTCCATCTCCACACAGCATCCCCAGACAATTTCGGTGTGACACAAATACGGCAGGAACAAAAGGATGGAGGATTTAGTGTGTCAGCTTCAACATATCGGCTTCTTTTTACATCAACACAACAGCCCGATAAATGCTATTCTCTACCTTTGTTGTTCTCTCCTGGGTTCTATGTTGTGACTGGTCCTACAGTGAGATATGAAAAGTGCAATCCTGAAAGCACAATTATGATGGTCTGGAAATAAACACTCAGGTTCCAAATGAACAACAAAAAAATGTCTGCAGTTGATAGTAACCAGTGGTAACCCTCAGCCTTCTAGCAGGTAGACCTATGGTATGAATTTGAAAATCCTAGGTGATTTCCTTCTGGACTTATCCTGTTCCAAAGATTTTCAGAAAAGTTGACCTCT
>NW_005187514.1:123343-140100 GCF_000239375.1 Pundamilia nyererei | reverse complement strand
GCTAACATAATATGCACTGTTAGTTGATTATTTACCTGCCGCATTAACGGGAGAAGACGTGCAAACGTTACCGCCGCTGCTGAGATTCACAAGTCCGGAGCGGAATTAAAAACACGACATTCGTTTAAGGTCATCGTGTGTTTTGTGAGCAAATGCTTTTGCGCATTCGTAGTGTTTCCTCCTTTAAATGAAATATCTACTTTTCAAGTATTGCAAGTTGCCCTGTTGTCATCCGTTCTTGTAAAGTATAATCAAACTTTTGAGTGTTTGAGCCGCTAAGGCGCTGTGTTTCCTGCCAGGTAAATGACGCTCCGCAAAGTGGTGACGCCATTCGGGGCGACTGGAATCGATAAGGGAATCGTTTGCAAAACTGGCAAACAATTCCAAGGAATTGAAACAGCGGGAACCGGTTCTCAACAAGAACCGGTTTTCGATACCCATCCCTACCACTGAGTCATGGTCAAGGTCAGTGAGATCAGAACTAGTCTGAGACATAGGAGATACACCTATACTATTAGTTTCAAACTCCTACGTTACTTCGTTCTCGAGTCATCACATTCACAAACTTAGGTGTCCATGATGAAGGCCGCCTGTTCAATACGATGACGCCACTATCCCATCAGCCTTTTACAGCTAAGGGGTAAAAAATACTCTTTCAAATGTTTTTGGAGAGGACAATGCACTTCCTCAGGTTTCCAGCAAAGCGCTCACCAAAAGTGCAGAACACACAGCTGGGCACAAGGAAACTTTTTTTTATTAATTAGTAAGATTTGGATGCAATTGAATTATAGAGAAATTATTTTAATATTTTCTTCTTCCATGCATAGAAATGCCCATGGACAAAATATTAGAAAAGCCTAAGGAATACAAATTAGTCTAAATCAGAATAGGCTGTTTTGCCAAACACTATAAAAGCAATTAAATTTTAACAAAGATGTGGGAAGGGAGGACACAATCACCCCCTCCACGCACACACCGTCATAATCAAATAGTCACAAAAACAGATGCTAAAGCACTGATTAAGCTTTAGTGAGTACATCCTTCATAGCCCTGGGCATATGCTGCAAAATCCGCTTCAGTTATCAACATTAGCTGGGAAATGAGACTCACATCTGACTGCGATAACAGTCCCTGAAGTACCACTAATGGTTCCTGGGTACTTCTAAAACGTGGTCATATTCCACAATTCCACTATTCCACAATTTTCAGTTTATAATCTGTGATTAGGGTGAAAATGTTTGCAAAGTAAGGAAAGTGAACAGATAGCAAAAAAGCTGTGCCAAAATCTGCAATGAAGCACAACAAGGACAGATAATGTTTGTTGGGCTTATTCTAGTCAGCCAGCTACAAAAAGTTGGAGATCAGTAAAGCCCTAGGCTCGGGGGGTTTAACAGCCTTCAAATGCATAAAACTTCACAGAAAAGTGACATGTCATGATATGTCTGTTATTTCAAAGTGTTAATAAATACTAGACCTTGTTAATGCTCCGAAATATTCCAAGGTGAACGTATGAGAAGCGCTCTCCAAGCTCTATAGCCAGCAAAAAAAAAGTCTCAAACATCTCACACTGGTTAATGCATGAGGAACTCCAGGTTAAACATGGATAGTATATCTGAAGTTATTAGACTGTAAGAAGAGCCCTTGTGGAGTATGACATCAAAATGGAAGAAAAGATGATAAGATGTTACCGTTTCCTCTATTAATGCATCAAATAAGGCGAAATATTTCCAACGTATGTGATAGCTATAATCAAAGCCATTACTTACAGTTAGGAAACCTGTAATAAAGAGCTTGTCGTCTAATGGGGTTGTTCAGATTGATCCAGGAAACATATTAACAGGGCAGTTAACTGTGAGTCTACATTATGAGAAATGTTAGCAATTCCCTCAGAGTGCTTTCATAAGCCCTTAGCAGGATTGCTTTATTCGTCTGTGGCTGTGCCTGGCCAATATTTTTGCACAACAGCTATGATGACACTGGATAATTGTGCCCCCCCCCCAAAAAAAACCCCAACAAAAAACAAAAACAAACAAACAAAACCCACAGACAATGATATATCTATAGAATATGTTGAAAAAAAAATGATACCAGTGAAATTCACTTTCATCTTTGTTTACTGTGTCCATCTATCTGTTCTTTTCCGCTTATCCGATTCAGGCTGGTTGGGGGGCGGGGTTGGAAACTACTCGAGCTACTGTACAGAGAGGGGTAGGGTTCACCATGGATATGCTGCCCGACAGTCACAAGGCTAACACAGAGAAACAGACAACAGTTCACACTCACATTCATGGATGATCTGATATCCTCGTGTCGGTGTTGTTCCCACATCATAATAAATGTTGTTCCAGGTTCAACATTGCAAGTGACCAATCACATTGTTGTGACGTCATACTTTTGCAAGCCAAGCCATTCATTCATTTATGACATTCCAGTGTTGCAAGGACAATATGTATAATGCTTACCGTTTATTAAAGAATAGTATCCTGAAATGAAAAGAATTCAAATTGCTGGATCGGCGGACAGAGGCGGTTTCTTGCACGTTAATTAGATTCTTTTTTTAAGGTGTTTTTTTCCAAAGTCGCAAAAGTATGATGTCACAACAATGTGATTGGTCACTTGCAATGTTGAACCTGGAACAAAATGTATTATGATGATGTGGGAACAACACCGACACGAGGATATCAGATCGTGCCACGTTCAAAACGCTTGGACACTGCTAGCACAGGGCGCCCACAAAAACACAAGGCAAGACATGAAGCATCGCTGAATATGTTTCCAAACCAACTTCATTCTAAGCCAAAGACTAGAAAATATGGTGAAGCATATCTGCCCTTTGGGCTCCCCTGCAGAATTGGTTTTCCCTTCGTTGGGAGCACGCACTGGGCTCTTCAAATCACGGACAAACAGTATCCCACATTCTTGATTTTTAGTTCACAAACACTTGTAATGACTAACTACTGGTGACATTTTGGAGATGTTAGCTCTTTATACAGTAAAGTTACAGTGGGATACAAATAATATCAGGCTGATGCTGCCACAATTTGTTCCCCCGGTTCAAACCACAGACAAACAGTATCCCACAGTTGTTTATGTTTTTAAACCCATTTTGCACAGAGAGGCATTTTTTGAAAAATGTATTGATAGCAATGTTGAATATTATTACACAGGAAAAAAACAACTACAGTAAAATAATCACACCGTGATGCCTCTGCCTTTGTAAATAGAGGGACAGTAACTGTGTGTGTATATGTCTGTGAAGGTTCTCAGTCATCCAGGTCATCGTAGTCAAAGGAGCTTGCAAAGAAAAGCGTCTGGACTTCTTTAAGTTACTTGAAGAAGCTTCTCGGATGAGAGGTGAAACGTCTTCAAGTAACTTAAAGAAGTCCAGACGCTTTTCTTTGCAAGCTCCTTTGACTGTGTGTGTATATGTAAGCGTGTAAAGCCTGCAGTTAGTCAGATTAATAGCATTTTGTCTCTATCTGCCATTCTGCAATTCATCTCATGTAAACAATAACGTGGCGCACAGCATGACGTGAAAAAAGGCACATACCTTTGACGTTGTGTGACGAACTCTGTATTCCTCGTCCACACGTAAACGCAAAAAAGGAGTTTTCAAAAATCTCCTTTGAAACAAATCTTGTGAAACAAAGGGGGGCCTAGCAAAAAAAAAAGTTTGGGAACCACTGATCTAACTGTACATTCATCATCTTAGAATTCAATGCAACCATCTATTTTCTTTACTGCTTATCCAATTTAGGTTTGCAAGGGAGCTGGAGCCTATCCAGGCTGTCACAAACAGGGACACAGGGTACACCAAGTCTATCACAGGGCTAACACAGAGAGACAGAAACATTCATGCTCACACTAAGACCTACGGCCAGTTTAGAATCACTAAATACATGCATGTTTTTGGACTGTGGGATAAAATCGGAGCACCTAGAGACAATCTACACAGGAACGATTGATGGCAAAAAGCAAACACTGCAACGCCTCATCGTACAATTTTGGATGACCATTTGGACCAAAATAAAGCTATTTGTTTTATATCTATTTTTAATTTAATTTTTATTTTTAATTAATACAACACTAATGTGTTTGTTTCCGACCAAAACTTTGAACTGCTGAGTTTCTCAACACTGAAGGGACAAAGTACATTAAAATGGCTACTTATCTCTATTTCTTGCTGACATTAGTCAGTGTAAAGCCAGTAAGAGAGAAGAGAGAAACTTCTGTGCTTGTGCTCCATCATCACAAGTCAGAGCACCACACACAGTTGAAATGTGTCCTAGTTCAGAGTGTGGTGGCAGTGATACAGAGCGTAGTGCTAGTCTAACAATTTAGCCAAAGCAAGGCTCTTGACATTCTAATTAGGGAATTTTCTCCTCCAGTTCAGCAATGATGGAGCAGGGCTCTTTATCAGGCAGGCCAGGCCACATACCTGGCAAGCTCCAACATCCTAGTGAGCCAGACTATCTCAATGGCCCACATCCCTCCATTGCTCTCCATGGGCAAAATAAATGAACCACCAGATGTTCTAGTGAAAACTAGCCAAAGATGATGACTAGCTGAAGACTGATGAAAGAGATAGATTACAAAACACAGGCAACTTTAGTTCTTGTATAAGATTTGTCATTGGTATGTGGAAATAAATGCATGTTTTAAAGGAAAAATGTTTCTCTATTTAACTTCTTGTTCTTCCCAGCGTTAAATCACAGCTTTTCAAAGTGTTTCCTGATTTGTTCAAACCTGTGATCATACCTCTGAGCTATCATCTTTGAACATAGCAGCTTTGAAATTTCTATCTGACACTTGCACTCACAAGCACATTGAATGCAATTAATGAGCTTTAAACATGCAAACATAACCTTGGGAGAAACTGATTTTCACAAGAGCATAAGACAGAGACAGCAACAAGCTGTAGAGAAAGTACTTAGGGCTGACAAGTGGCAGTAATTTTAAAGTCTTATCATCTGGGTTATTCGACTCATTAACGTAGCAGCAAGCATAGCCTAAAATAGCGGCACACATGCACAAATGCTACAATAGTGAAAACATCTACTGATGGCAAAGTACTTAAAACCAGCGCGCTTGTTAAGAGTTTTTGAAAATTTGATAATAGCCAAGATAACAGGGGCCTGACTAACTGAGGCCCACTGATCACTCTTGACTTTAAAGACAGCAACAGAGAGAAAACAAGTTCAGATTGCTTAATCGTGACATGACTGAAAGACTAAAAACTGGATCCTTTATCTCATAGCAGATGCAAGAAGAAAGAAGTTGTCAATGAGATGTGGCTGAAAGCTTAATAAGAGCTATTAAACAGCCCTTGTGTTAAGAATTATCAGTCCTAATATGACAAAACAGTAAAACAGCTAATATGTGCAAAATCAATACCTAATCTGCATCTATTTTAGATACAGAAGCAGTTTAACATGAAAAGATGATTGATTAGAAACTTACCAACACTTTTTGATATTAGACATACGTATAGAAAACTCCAAAGATTTAGCCCAGATCTTTTTTATGAATATACAAACATGACTTGTATTTAAAAAGCAAAAAACAAACAAAAAAAACCAAAAAAAAAAACACAATGCATTTGCCCCTCATTTATTTATTTATTTTAATACTAATGGAATCCAGTTTCCTTGTACCTGCAGAAATGTGAAAGCTTTTTTCCTTTTCCTTGCATTAATGTGTCTGGCATGGCCAGAGTAAAGTGGCACTCATCATCACTGAACCAAATATTGACAGAAAGGCGAGCAAGGTCTCCGAAGTAAACACAGAAAATGGGAATAATTATAAGCATATTTGGGTCACAAAATGAGTCACATTATATTGACCAAGATGGATGTTGGCAAAGCAGGATCTATTCTTAATCTATTAAGATCTATTCTTAAGGGAGAGAGATTGTTTCTCTATTGCAGCCTCTGATGAGAAAGAATTATTATTTGTTTTCAGCGTTTTAACACATGAGGCTGCTGTTGGATCACTGGGAGGATGGACAGATGATATAATATGGCATTTCTTCTTGCAAAATCACTTTAATAACCAATTTGTTATCTAAATAGACTATTAATTTCCTAATTTGAAACTAATTGCTGTAGCCCACATTTGAGCCCTTATGAGTTAAACTGCATATTAGGGAGATAAATGGTGCTGAATGGAATTGTGAAAGTAAACCTTTCATCTAATGTGGAATACCATTGTTAGGGCTGCGCTTCGCAGGCCGCGCTGGTTTAGAGACTTATTCCCGTGAACAAAGCAAGACAGAGCTCAATCCATTTTAACTTGCGAGGGGAGCTGATTGGACCAGGATCTTGGAGCTGCAAGCTCCTCACCTGATGTGTCTATGAGCATGTGCTGTGATCAGTGATATGTGTATGTGTGTCTGTGTAGGAAACAGAAGTCAGCCTTCATCCTAAAGATCTAATCATCTTGCTAAAGATCTAATCATTTTGCACAATGACAATCATATTCATCCACAATTCTCTAACAACCATCACAGCATTTTCTCATATACCTTTATGACTGAGCTAATTTTTCTCCTGGAATTTGTGTTTCCACTTCCATCTGTCAATCTCCATTTCTACACAACCTTATCTGTCCGTGTGTATCTGTCTCTCATTTCCCACCATTAAACCTTCAATTTTTTGCTGTTCTTTAATCTGACACCCTCTTATCGATATTATAGTCTGTCTTCCCTCCTTCGATACACCCATTAAGCCCACTTAAACCAGTAATATGGCAGCTGATCAGCACGCGCTGATTATATGACAGATCTTCGTCAATCAAGTGGAAGCAATCAGGGCTGACGTCTTTCAATCACACAGTCAAGACTTCTACAAGTGCATAAATGTTATTTGCATTATTAGTTCATCTTCTGTGCTGAAAAATGTTCAGGAAAATGTTCCTGAATGATTGGACTCATTGTGATCACCCACAAACTTTAATCTGAATTTAAAACAGTTTTTCTATCACTAGGATTTGGTATGCTTTTTCACTTCTCTTTTTTGGTTTCTTGGCAACAGTAGTTGTTTTTGTCACCTTCCTGCCACCTCTCTGTAATTTTCTGTGATTGGTCTAAAATTTAACATAACTAGCAGTGATGCCTTGCAAAAAAAAAAAAAAAAAAAAGCATCCCTTTTCCTGCCGTTTTCATCTCCTTGGTTTCCTGTTTCTGTTCAGCACTAGATAAGGCCGTCTCTTATCTTTCATCCATGTCCACGCTCCTCCAATGCACAAACTTTCTTTTATGTGACTTTCTCTTTATGAATTTTCCAGCAATCACTTTTAAATAATTCCTTTTCATTCACCACCTCCATGCCAACTTTTATCAAGCTTTCCCCTTTCCTCATCCTCTCTAATTCCCTCATCCTCTAATACATCAATCCATAACTGTCAACCCGAGTCCTTTGCTCTTGTCTCATGATTCCCCAGCCACACTGTAAGTGATCAAATGCTCCACCAAGCCAATCAAGCTACACTAGTGGTCATATCACTCGTTATGTGCAGAAGCACTAAATCAATACTATTCCTCATCGCACGCAAGGCCACACACATACACCACTACAGAGTAGAACATGTGAGGTGTGTCCCAGTGCCGTGGGCCCGTGATAAATCATCCAGCCAGTTCTATTCAGTCTGCCACCCCTCACAGCTGCCTACAGACCAAGAGTAGTGACTCTGATGCCTTGAGGCAACTGCAAAGCCGCAACTCTTTACAAGCTACAATAGCCTGAGGTAATGAAACTATGAAAATTAAGTCCACGGTCATGGATTGCATCAACCTTCCCCATTCTCTGTGATTCTCAACTATTTGATCTGACAACACTGGCTTGTTTTGGGGGGGATTGTGCAGCAATTTTACATCACTGTTATGACCATTTCTGGAGTGAAATATTTTTTGTCTCTCTCTTCATAACAACACATATACAAATAAATATAACCATTATACAGGAAACACACTCTAAAATGCATTATAGTCACATTATTCTTCATATTATTGTGACAGCTTCCTTTCTAAACAATACTGTGATCTGCATATAAAATGCCATTAAGTTATTTTGGGGAGTTTGTGTGTGGTCATAAACCAGGCCAGGCAAACCAGCAAACAAAGAAACATCATGTGAGCTCACCTAGCAAAGCTGACATGTTCTGGAAAATTCTGAGCAGCTCTGGAGTGATGGCTGGACTGTTCTCCAAAGTCACCAACCTGCATGATGACATGATGATGAGAGGCAGACAAGGGCAAAGTAATGAGATGAGAGAGAAAGAGAAAAAAAAACAAGAAGTAACAAAAGAGATGTTCATTAGATTAGAGATGGCAAAAGAACATGGGATGAGAAACAGCAACACGACAAATATTACAGGAAGAGAAAGAAGGTCACGGGGATTTAAAACGGAGGAAAAACAAGGAATTATGAAGGTTGTGTACAAAGAAAAAGACAAAATATCATAAAAGCAACATCGAATGGCTAAATTTTGGCTATAAATGAAGTCCACTAAGCAAATTGAAATGGAAGTTGTAGTCTATATAAAAAGAACTAATATTAGGCATCTAAAAAGAAAATGTTTGAATACACAGTTCATTCACATTTGTAGCTTACTAAATGTGTTATTGACACATCATCAGGATATTATAAGCACAACATAACCTTAGAAGCAAACAAAAAAAACCAAAAAACAACAACAACAAAACAACCCAATTTCGACTGTAAACCAAGCAAACAAATATATAGGGCACCACTGTTTATCAAGTAGACTAAAAGATAGGAAAATAGATATAAGACTGAGGGTTTCTACTGCAAGACAGACAAGGCATGCTGAATGCTGAACAGTGAAGCTCTCCAGCGCGGCAGACAGGAAAAGAGAGATTAAGTAGGACGTTAAAAAGCAAATGGATGATAAAAGAGCAATATAGGGTAACCCTGACAAATTCTCTTCTGCTGAACTGAACCTTTTGGAGGTAATGCATTTTCAAAAGTGAACATAGTGTACTGTAGCAGGCACCTTCATTAAAATGGTAGATTCCCAAATATTAAGATAAAGTTAAGATTGTGGTTGAGCTGCATGAATTAACAACACCTGCATTTAACTCAAGAATGGATGCCTTTGAAAAAGAAAACTGAGAGTCAGTAAATGAGGCTGATGTTTAACATGAGAAAAGGACTCCGGTGAAATAGAGCGACAAAGACAGCTATATCCAAAGTATCTAGTGTCCTGATGGGAGTGTGTACAAGTCATAAATGTTAGAGTACTGCATATGCCTCTATACCAAAGCTCCAGCCCATCCTCCAGCAAATACACATGTGGCGGCTGCGAAACATCAGTGCTCAACTGGATGACAGGAAGAAGAAAAGGGTACAGGTTCTTGCTTTCTGCCCCGAGGCCCTGTGAGAACACAAAGATACAGGAAGTCAGTTTGTGTGCTTCAGTTTAATGGGTTTTCCTTGCAGATAACTTTAGCAGAATGGTGTGGAATAGAGACACATCGGCTTATCCAAAACCTGACACACCCTTCCCCAGCAACTAGTGAAAGACCATACCTCAGTGAATCAGGTTAACAGGGAGGAAGCTCTTTGTAAGCACAGAATGTTTCTTTGGCTGCAAAATACTTGCCTTAGGGTGCAAGAGTTGTTTATGGATTTATTTTTTAAAATCCTCACTTTATATCCCTTTAAAACACTATGGACCTATTAAGTTCGATTTCTGGGAAAAAAGCATGTCCTGGAACTAAGTCAGAGGTCGTTTCTTGGTCGTTTAGATTTTAATGATGTTTAAGCTGACACAAGAGTAAGAAATGACGCAACTTCCCCTTGGGAGATTTTTTTCTTGGCAAAGTGTACTTCACAAGCCCTTTGTTACTAATGCACTGGACATCTGTATGTGGCCATACTGTAACACAGAAAAGGGGAATGAGCAACCGAGTAGTGTGTCATTTTGACCTCAATAGTATCGCACTGCTTTTAACTAATAGGGGGCATAAAACAGTGCTACTGGAAGCAAAGATGAAGACTTTAAAACCAAACTCATATTTCAAGGTACATTACCGCAGCTATAATGCTGGATTTGACTGTAAGAAAGGACACAGCTCAACACACATTCAGCTCTACATGATTGTTAGTGTTGTTATTGTTTCTGGAGTAAAATCTGGTCATCTAGTAAAGATTCTGCATCCCTTTTTCCAGATGTGTTTGGGTCAAATGCAACAGCAACATATCCAGAGTATGACCAACCATTTGATTAATGTTTCAACCAGGCTATAGACTATATCAATTTGGCAACACATAGTATAATTGAAATAGCTAAACTGAATGCTTCACTCAACATATCACAGAGAAAGAGAGTTTGCATTTTCAAATTATTAAAAAAAAAAAAAAAAAAAAAAAAAAAGCAGATTCCCTGTACACTTTCCTGGCCAAAAAAGTCACACATGTCAATATTTAGTTGAACCATCTAAAGCTGGCATCGTTTCAATAAGCAAACCCCTGCAGTCTTTATCTTTCAAACTTGGGCCATCTACCAGAGGCCTGGGAGCTTCAGGGTCCTGCGAATTATCTTTGCCTTTCCTAAGCTGTGTTCTTCTGGACGAATCTCAGATGTGGTTCTTGGGATCTGCTGGAGCCATTTGTCCAGTTTGGAGATCACTGCCCTGAGTGCTCCGATTATCGCAGGACCACTATTACATTCTCCTTCCACATCTTCTCTAGCTCCTCTCTCAGCCCTTGGTAAATCACAAGGTTCTCATGTTCTTTCTTCCTGATGTTGGCTAGCACTTGGGAGTGATACATCTATCACTACAGCCTTCTCCCTCTGCTGACAGTTTAAATATTTAATCGCAATTAATCGCGTGATTCCCTACAGTTAGCTCGAGACTAATCATAAATTAATCACAGATTTCTTTATCTTTTCTAAATGCACCTTAATATTTTTTTCACATTTCAATATCAGCACGGAGGTGGACAAACAGACCTGCTTTAGTCACATGTATATTTATGTAATACTGCTCAGAATATTCTCCAGAAAAATCTCAAGGGTACTGCATGCTCAAAAAAATATGCCAAAAGTAGACTTAAGCATATACTTCCTCACAATATAACTGCCTGCAAGACATAGCCACCCATGTAGCTATGGCTGTTGAAAGTTTGTCCCTTGTTTTCGATTGTTGAGGCGCCTCAGTTTAAAACTGTCCAGCATTGTCTGCATCAACATGTTATTATCACATTAACGTCAACAGCCCTTATCTCTGTGTGCGTGTGTGTATATATGTAAGTATATATGTGAATACACTGTCTGAGTGACTTCAAACAATAACACGGTTATTGAACTGACAAGAAAAAAGTCATCCAAATTCAGTTCAAAGTTTGTTTCATAAAAGGCAAAAGACAACCTTCCTTTAAGCAAAACTGTCAGCACAGTCAGACAAGTACACAAACACGCACACACAGCAAAAAAATAAATACTTACATAAATCAGAATACACACAAACACACAAGTCAAGCACTCAAAGTTACCAATTATAGTGCCAACAAACACGATTGTTCTAAATTATGGATTATGCCCTCTGAAGCATTTCTCACCCTTGATACCTCACTTCCATCTTTCTTCACACATACACACAAACTCCTCTTGATGAAAACTTAACCACTATCTGACACCATGGCCTTTTAAAGCACTCTATCACTTTAAGCTTTACACATCCACTCTGTGTATTTATAGAGAACACAAGATCATTTGGAAGAGGAATAAGGGAAAGATGCTGTTGATGATGCTAAGTGCTTGGACACAGTCCCACTTTGGGGGTGTCAGCTCCTTTTATGCAGTTAAAAAGCAACTCCGCATAAAAAAAGATCAAATACGAAGAGCCTGACTTAGCATGAGGTTGTGGTAAAGTTAGGATTATCGCAAGCTTAAAGTAACTGTTAAGATTAGGCAAGTACTGGTTATGGTTAGAATACATCTTAAAAGTCTTCAGAAGTGCTGAAAAATGACTCTGTGCGTGTAGCAGGGGAATAATCTGTGTGAAGGACGACAGGATCCAAAGTAGCATTCCAGATCTGTCAGCACTGTTTTACTGATAGCATGACATTAATTTGGTCTAAATATGCGATCTCTTACATTTATGTGGGTGTAAAACGAAGACAGCATTTCTCAATCCCCAGATGGTGCAACCCTTCTCTCTCCATCAAACAAACAACAACAAAAAAAAAAACCCTCCTACAGGCAAAACTGAAGTTTAAAAGCAAGTAAGCCAATACGCCGGCTATTATGCCGTTGGATCACTGACGGGCATGAGTTGGTTGTGCCAGTTCCAGCTGGTCCTAAGCCAAACAATCCATACACACTTCTTTGCAGGTACAGGACTGGGTACATTAGGACAGGTCCAGGTACAAAAGGGTTAATAACACAAGATACTCTGCTGTACCTTACATTTTAACTTTTAAAGATTAACATTTTTCTGCATGTATTAAATGAAAAAAAAGAAATTAGCATGTGGCAACACAGTTAGATAATCTAAGGCCCTTCAGCTGCAGATTTTCATTTCGTTTGCCAGATGTGTACTCTTGTTACTCTCCCAGAGGAAACATGTTTGTATCACCAGGCATTTCATTTCCCACCATGAGCTAATGCAGCCACACAGGGGTCCAAATCTTATTCAAGTCTGAGATAAGCACCTTCAGTCCATAACAGCATTCTTCTTGGGACAAATGTTCTTCTCACTATTTAAGTTTATGGGGTTTCTCATTACTGATATCTCCAAATTAAGTTGCAGATATTTGCAATCTGCAGCTTAATTCTCACAACCCACAACTCCTATTATCTCCTGATATCTTTAATTCTAATAATAATCAAAATCAGGTGGATATCTTCTGACTTTGACTCTGCTCATAGTTGAAATGTAATTAATTATTTGAAAGAGGCACCAGCTGTGACCCTGGGGTCCTTTGGGAAATTAAACAACAGACCACTGAATATTAATATTGAGATTTTTGCCAAGAGTGTTTTGAAAGGATCTTGAGAATGTGTACCTACAACAAGGATTAAAGCTCTGGGGATTGTGAAATCCACGACTAAACTGAAATTTGGTCAATCCTGATGTTTTGGATTTTTGTGTGTGCTGTTGTTGTTTTTTTAAGAAAACTGTGAATCACACTTATAAACTTAATCACTGTAAAGTTGATACGACAGATCAACTTGTTGTTTAACATTTTGACTCCTCATACTAATCAGTCAATTCACTCAATTTATTTGAATTGAATAGTGTGTGAATACTCGATTTGCAAAAACTGGACCGACTAATGCAAAAATAATAAATTGTAAATTTGAGATGCACCATACCTGTACCAGTTGGATAAGTGTAGTTAGTATGGCACACCGAAGCATGTTGTGTTCTTCAGATTGCTTCCAGAGCAGAGGCAGGTATTGAACGAGACAGCCTACATAGGGCCGTATCTGAAAAAGAATCACATTAGATGGCAAATAAGAAGCAAAGAAAATGCTCTGCAACTTAAGTTGCAGGTTTCACAACAGTTGCAACTCATGTTCAATTCACATCAGACTCCCGTGGATTTGCAGAAATTAAAAGTCTCATTTGGGAGCAGAAAAAGCGACAATGGTGAATTCTGATTCGCTGCTGTCTCAACAAAGTGTTATGCATATTTACTGCATGCCCAAACAAACTTTGAGACTACTCGGGCATATTTTCTCTCAAAATTTTCTTAATATTGTATACAAACTTGGCATAAGAAAAACAAACAGCCATCCAATAAGAAAGTTTTTTTTTGGGGGGTGGGGGGGGTGGGGGTGTTTAAGTGAGAAATTGAGATCCCTTTCCTCTTATCCTCCCTGGCCTCCCTAGAAACCCAAATCAGTCACTTCAAAACACATTTCAGAGGAAAAGCTGGGTACATAAAATACTAGACAGGTAGGTGAAAATTCATAATGTTTTTTTCTTTTAAGTCTGTTTGTCAGCAATGCGAAAATTAAATGTGCCAACTTCATAATCTGCAAAACCTCTTATGGAAGCTAATTTTGTTGACACATGTTGTCAGTGTCTGTAGCTCCACAGCAGCAAAGGCATTACATTTTACCAAACTATAGAGGATATGACACATGCACAGTTCATGAAAAAACTTCTGTCTTCAATCATCCTTCACAAAACACTGTTCTAATACCAAAACGGTATCATATCCATTTCCGTTCTTAGATTACATCAAATCTTTTGTTTAAATCATGTAAATATCTGGGTAGTTAGAGACTAATTGGATGCCATCACTGTCATTCCTGTGTGAAATTACAAAATGTGATGGCACACTGTGCAATTTAGGTGCAGTTACTTTGCAGCCAGCCAACTCCAGGACATTTGAGTATGGCACTGAATTAACAACTACAGAAACTATTCTGCCTTTTCTTGTACTGACTTGTGCTAGCCCTTTCTATTCCCTATAGTGGCTATGTGGCCGAGCTGCAGACCCCACACTGGGATTTTTTTGCTCGATTACACCTTTATGAGGAGCCACCTAGGAGCAGAGAGAACAGTAAAAGAAAGAAAGAAAATGCTGTGGAGCCTTGAGGAGAAAGATAAAAAGCGAGAAAAACAGACCCACAAAACCACCCTAGGATGACATTTGTGAGACTGACAGCATAAAAAGTAGCTAAATCTCATATCTGTTATCATGTTCATTTCAACTCAACCCATAGTCGTGGTTTCATTGCCTAGTTCCTCAACTGCTGCCACTCTTTGCGGGTTCAAAATCCCTCATGAGAACGGTTAGAATATTAATGGGATTTCCAGTGACATTAGAAGTTTAGCCAAGACCAGTGACTGGGGGAAGTCTTAACCTGATTGACAGTTTGCTAGGATAAAAGCCATTTTTGTGACAGATTTAAGTCAAGGAATTATTTAAGGGATGGCACTTAAAATGGATCTGAATAGAACGTAGGGGGGTCAAAAGGAAAGGCATTTTTTTCCCAGGGCTGGCAGTTAAATGGATTAAAACAACTTAATGGATGCTCAAAAAATCTAATCCATATGGTTACAAAAGCATTGCAGTGGCAGAGGAGAGACTGTATCTTCATTGTAAATGAGAGCAGACATCAGAACAAGCGCTGCTTGAGGCTTTGTGATTTACAAAGAATCAAGATTTGGGCTTTATCTTTTAAGACAGATGGCCGTTTTACCTTGGTGGTGTGGGTATAGTACAAGGTGACTGGTGATTTGTATCTGTGATTTGATGTTTTTTAACAGCTTCACATGTCCCCTGCAGAGTCCAAGTCAATAAGTACAATTTGTGGAGTTACACTTCAAAGAGCACTGCCAGAATATATCTTTTCAGATGTCGAACACAAGGGCTCCTTCAAAGACACTTTGGAGTTTGCCTCAACTTTTCATACCGTAAATGTCATCGTGCAGTAATATAAAGATGCATATTGCTTAAGGAAAACTTCTATCTGATATCAAACATCTTACCTGGATGCCTACTCTCTCGATGACGCAGGAGATGACATGGAGCACCTGCATTTTAGTGTCGCACTCTGTTACCTGCTGCAACAACTGGAAGAGCAGCCCAAAGATGGACTCAAGATACTAAACAGGGAGACAGAATTTAAAATGTCAGACATAAATACTGATGTCTAAAAAACCTTTTTTGGTGTTTTCTAAAACTTGAATTTCAGAAACTTGTACTCACTGGAAGGAATTGTTCTGTCCGGAACTCAAAGTCATCGACAGGTGATCATGAGTTAAAGAAGAAGTCAAACTTTAGGGTAGACAGATGTTAAAGCAATTCACCAAGATACACTCAACCATTGTACATTTGCTTTTGCAAGGTCGCAGTCAGTTTACAATAACACTCAAAAGAATGATAAATTCATGTGCTGCTGAAGTTAACGACCCTTATTTTCAAATAGGCCTATCAAAAGGATATTGAGTTTAAGAGTTGTAGCCGTCTCAATCCGCACCTATAAGAGGGGGGAAAAAACATGGCTCAGCAGGTAAAATTAAGCATTACATTATCCATCTAAACCGATACAAACAAACTCACATCGGGCGAGAAAAAATAGAAACCATAAACCTAAAGTAAAACAACTTTTCAGAAATAAACAAAGCTAGTTTGCAAGGTACCATGTTAGCCTAATAAAGGCCATCGAAGTGGCTGCTCAGCTTTCTGTATCACAGCAGAATAATCTGGCAATGAGTATGATGGCAGAAGGTTAAAGGTTAGCAAAAAAACTTAAATGCCAGTCTACTAACATGTCTCAAGCTTTAAATTCACATGCCTGTTTGGGTATATTCAGGTAAGATAACCCAGAACAGTCATAGGTCATACGTCTAATGATCAGTTACAACTCTCAGGTTATTGCCTGTAAACTAACAAATGAGCACAATTTGGGTGAAGAACCCTTAGGTGATCAGTGAGAATTTGCTTAAATCTGTTACTGTAGGAGGAAAAGAAAATCTTGTGAATTATGGACAGATGGACTGTGGACACATCAGCATGGCATGAACTTATTGGTTCTTTTAGCCAGATTTGCTAACCCAGATCTGAGAAATTATTTTAATACAACAAATCAATATGTGTGATTTTGACTATTTTGTTACGGTTGGAAAGTTATCGTTTTTAGCCTGCAAACATTTTTGCAAGGTCTGCATAGCAAATTTCTTATACAAAAACATACGTATTGTCCGACACTGTTACATGAAACATTCACTTTAAAATGTTACTGATGTTCAAAATATCTGAGGGGTTAAGAAG
>NW_005187514.1:114378-122605 GCF_000239375.1 Pundamilia nyererei | reverse complement strand
TCTTATACAAAAACATACGTATTGTCCGACACTGTTACATGAAACATTCACTTTAAAATGTTACTGATGTTCAAAATATCTGAGGGGTTAAGAAGCCAAAAATAAAAAAATAAAAATAAAATTCATCAGATTTATGCCAACTATAAAAGTAACTGAAGGTCTAACCAGGGAAAACTTACATTTAACCAACTCAGTGAATCTGACTAAGATAAAAGTAACGTGAAAAAGCAACACCAAATCCAAAACAATCATCTGGAGTAAAATGATAATGAGCATCATCTAAAAAACCTACATGCATATTAAGTAACACAAATGCATATCCTCTTCTGGAAAATATTTCAGCCAGTGCTCACTGAAAAATTCTAAGTGTTAATTTAAAAAAAATGCTGGCAGATAAGCAACAGCCATTTCCACAATTTGTAGTTACCGATGAGTTAAGTTGCTTTATAATACATCATTATAATACAAATTAATGATTAGTGTTCACATAAATACATGTATGTTGTAACGTGCGGTGGAGATGAAGCCAGCCACAGAGATGTGCAGGTGGATAGCGAATGAGCAACAGCTTCTGACTTTCCAAAAAGTACTCATTTATTTACAATATCAAAAATAAAAGTGCTACCTCTACCACACATTACTAAAGAGCACACTAGTCCGCGTACACACGGGAGCATCCATTACAGGAGGAGTGCGAAGAAAAACAAAAAGGGGGTGGCACCAGTCGTGAGACAGGAGGCGCCGCCATGTGGTGATACACTGCATTACAATAGCAACTGTTACAATGTGTATGTATGTGTAAAAGCTTAAGGAGTTAAAAGCTTAAACTCACCACAAGACTATTTTTAACCTTTACTAAGACTCTGTGAGTAAACAAACAAGAATGCTGCAAAAACTAGAACACCTTGAAGAAAATGAGGAGATAAAAAAAAAAAAAACTGTCACAATCCAAGTAATATGCATCTGTGATCTGTGATTTAGCTCATGAATGCCACTGATGGATGCTAATAAAGCATGTGCATGGATGGCTGTCTCACATATAAAGCTCCCGGAGTGTGCAACACTACCACAGAAGTCTGCGGAAACTATTTAAGAGAGCATGCTTGTGATAATCAAAATGTTAATCTGATCAAGACACCGAGGGCCACTGCCTTATCACCCTTTCTAACAGTAAATGGCACCATAAATTACAAAAAAGCTCATCATATTGCATTCAGTACAATGACTGAGGCCATTAACTCATCGGGAAAGTATTACAGGTCACAGATCATGTTGTTTTTCCCATAGACTTCTGCACAATTAGACTTCTTTATGCAACCAAATGGGCTTCCTTTTTCCATAACAATGAAGAGTTTGCTGCACTGCAGCATGAGCTCCTACATCTATCTTTTAAATACAATGCGACTATGACAAGGCGCTTCAGTCTAATTTTTGGACACAAGATGTCATAATTAAATAAGTGAATAACTTTCCATGTTAATAAGGAAAACAGAGCAGCAACAAGGATATTAACAACTTAGATTGTTTATAAGTCTCGAGGTTTGATTAACAATTCATTCAGGTAAAGACTTTCTAATTGGCCCCGAAAGATACTGATCAGGAACTACAACATGATTAGTGAGCTGGTCAGTTATGTAAATGCAAGTTTGTACGAGGAAATGCCGCTGAAATGGTAACAGCACTGAAATTAATCTCTACTTTATATCACAAACGATTTACAAAACCCATTTACCTACACAGGGTGTAAATAAGAGTAAAATAGATAATACTGGCATGTAACTAAATTATCACATTAAGTGCGCATTCTTTTAAGTGCAATAAAAACCATCTGTGCACAACATCTGGATCAAAGCAGCCAAACGTATATAAGGTAACACCACACAAATTATGATCAAAGTTCAGGCTGGACCTTTAAAAAGCAAAAATCATTAGTGATTTCAATTAGGCTAAATTTGATATAGTGGCGCTACACATTTAGACTACCTAAGAGGCAGAACAAGACATGTCTGTTTGAACTATGAAATGCTGCCTTCAAGCTACAATCACTGAAAACATTATCAAGCTATTTTTTCCCCCTCCTGTTTTGCCAAGAATATCACTATAGCAAATTTCCTTGATCTATCATGACATCATTTTGAGGCTCACTTCACTACAACTTAAATTTTGTTTCGGTAGAACAAAGACAAATCTGAGGCCAGCAGATTGTGCGAGTGTGAGTGGTGGGGAGTTGAAACTGTTACAACTGTTTTGATATTTGTACTCCCCAAGACATCTGAGGGATTACAGCAGTGCTCATCAATTGGCATATCAGATGTGCCTTTATTAGTCAAGAAGACTGCAGGCTTTTGCACGGCATAGACTTGTGCTTGCCTATCTGGGTCATAGCTATAGACGCAACTCTCCCCACCATTGAATATTTGACATGGAAGTTGGGCCTTTTCATGTAAAAACAAATTTGCAAAAATTTTAATATATCCTACACCCACCTCATAAAGCAAATTGCTAAGTACACTAGGGCTGCTACAAACGATTATTTTGATAGTCGACTAGTCACTAATTATTGCACCAGCATGCATCAGCTCTTATATAACTATCATTAGCATACAGCTTTAAGTGTTTAAGTGCTAACTAAAAATGAAGACAAGATGATAGTTTATTAAATTTTAATGAAACAGCCGTCTGCTCCTTCCCTCCTATCTAAAATATAACGGGACACCGGAGTATATTCTCGAGCATCTCACACTTCTGATAATCAGCTGTCTGCTTGACGTTTATTCAGCTGTGCAAAAATACAACTTTAATCTCAGCCAAACTGATTTAATCAGGAACAAATAAAATACTAAAAACAGCCAAACAATAACATTTTTAGGTTATCTAAGTGACTTATATATCATGTTTAACCTGAGTAGCGAAAGACGGTGATGGGTTTGAAAATGATTTGCCGGGAGTCCGGTGTTCTCACCAGCTCTAGTGAGCTTTGCCCCCGGCAAGCTATCGAGCTCGTCGGGACGCTTTTGAAAATATGTGGTGTCTTGATAAACTGAGCAGATATTTGAGGTTTACACAGCTACATTCTCGCCTGAAAATATGTTAAACGTTTATTTTGTGACCCAGAAAGAATAATAAGAGTAATATTAAAACTAACTAGCTGCCGCCATTGGAAACTGAGCAGGGCAGCGCTATGAATTCTGGGATAGGTTGGGCCACAAAGTATACACCCGACCCATCCTTGTTTCCTCTGGGGAAACGAAGGCCGCATTTGTCGGAGTCTTCAAATTTGGACAGTCTCCGTCATGTCGCTGTAACGTAATCGGCCTACAATTGCACAGGAGGATGCGGTTCCTGAATTTGGACACAGCTACGATACCGGACACTGCTTCTTCTTCTTCTCTGTTTCAGTCCGTTATTACACTCTTAAATCCTACTACTTATTCCTACGTCTTACAAAGCTTCAAACGACGCGTCGACTATTAAATTAGTCGTCGATGATTTTGATAGTTGACGTAATCGTGACTAATCGACTAATCGTGGCAGCCCTAAAGTACACACGTTTTTATTCTAAATTCTAACCTATAAAAATGACTGACAACTCCTGTTGCATGTACAGGAACGGATAGAAACACTCAGTTCCACAAAAAGTGAGCCCGTTTGAATGACATGTTCTAGATTTGTTCAGTGTCCGCTATTTGAATTGTATTTGAACACTGAACAAACTTCTCTAAGAGCATTAAGTAGTGTTTCACAACTTAATAGAAGGTTGTTGAAATTCAAATGCGCAGTACATTTTCCAGTCTACATACAGACACAAATCTATCTCTGTTAATAGTGAGTAACTATCCTATTTAGCCACCTACTGGCAAAGAAAAGTCAGCAATCTGCAATGAATTTTACTCAATATACATGAAATGTATTTTGTATTCAACATCATACCCCCACAACATGACAGATGATAATTGAGTGTCAGTTAATGGACACAGAAAATGATATTTAACTGCTACCTCTTGAGTGAACCAATCCCTGATCACATTTCTGGCTGTTTGGAGATTAAGTATTAAAATCTTAACTTTAATTAAAATGTTATCATATTACTAGATATAAATTATGTTAAAAGAAAACAATCAAGTGCATTAGGCAGAAAGCATATCAGATGATTAATCTAATTTTACCTTACGGTGAAACTCAGTCCAAATTGGGGTTATGGTTTTGTCAAGGCCACAGCTAAATAAAAATGTTAGTGGATAGTAAAGGAAAAATTCAAAATATAAAATCTACAGTAAACAGTAAGTTGAGAAAAAAAGATGGAAAAAGCTTGTCACAAACTCTGATTACATTTGGCTTTTTTATGTAGAAAGATGGCAGCACAGTGGCTTTGGTTTCACGCTATTAAGCAGAAAACTGTGTTTGTGTAGCCGGCTGTGCACTTTCACTAACAGCCCATTTCAGTCATTATGAACTGAACAGGAGGGGTTTTTGTAAGAGAACCTGGCACTTTAATCACCAAGCACTTTTGAGTGGGGAAAAAAAAAAAAAAACTGTATGTAGCTGCCTTACCACCAAGTCGGGATCCTGCATGAGACTTAAGATGACCTCATAGAGTAAAGGTCGAAGGTCAGATTTGAACTTGACAGAAATCCACTGCCCTATTAGCCAGATGACTCGTCGACGAATCAACTTGTACCTGCAGGACAGAAGAAGACAAAGTAACTTTTAGCTGAAAACCTGAACAGATGACTACTCTGTGCTCTTCAATTATATCGTAATATGGAGAAATTAACCAGCTGGCGCTATAATCTTAGAACCATAATGTGAATACACAGCAGTAGTTAGCAGACCATTAAAAACTGCTGGGCCTATTCAAATAATGAAATCTGCACTGTCATTGTTTAAGGCTTATTCAGAATTGTTTCTTGTGTTGTGTTTTTTTTATTTTTTTTTTTTATTGTTGCCTCCTGTATGCTGGAGGCTATGGCACAATTTGTGCTCTCAGGTAAATATCACTGTCACTTTATTACACCCTACAGATAAGTCTGAACTTGGAGTGTAAAGAATGCATTTGTTCAGACACATTCTACTGTATGTGCATTTGTTTAGCTGAATTCATATGAGCAAGAGACTGAAAGCCTGAGGGACAATGAATCTTGTGACTAATGACCAAGTAAGAGAATTGGCCTAGTTAGAAAACTAAAATACTTAATAAAAAAAAATACTTGTGTGGAGTAGTTATGTGACAAAAGCAAGCTGCATGTCTAAATTGCAAGACGCTATACGTTTGGAAGTTATTTTTCAGACAATTATATTTGGCAAGCTCCTTTTGTATGTCTAAGGACCACCTTGACAGTAATGATAGGGACTGAAGGACAAGGGAAGAGACAGATGAGGATAGGGAGTGACACTCTTGTTGGCTTCCTGTCAAACATCCACAGGGAGGCAGAGATCATAGCCTGGGCCACCAGCCAGAAGATGCTAAACAACAGTATGACTCAGGAGGTGGAGATGGAAAAACAACCTTGCATGTGTGCATTACAGTCGTGCTGATGGAGGATGATGTCAGGGATCGATGGCGGTCAAAAGGTTAATAGTGATAGCTCACCAGTCAAGGCTATTTTTTTCCAGTTTACCCACTGATGCAATAAATCGATAATATTATCATTGTTCTGAGATTCATAATAATTTTTAAAAAAGCCAAGCTACAGTGTCCCACTTCCACATATAACCAATACCTGCAACACAGAGGGGGGCGATATAGTAAAACCACAACAGGGTACATATTATATCGAGTGGATACACATGGATACCACAGTGGTATGATGCTCTGGCACCCAGCAGCGATGCCATCACTCACTGGAGATACCATGAGGGGCAACAGGACGACTGGACTATGAAGCAAATCGTCAGCTCTAGTGTGTATGCACAAAACAAGCTACAAGCCTTAATCTTAAAAAAAAAAAAAAAAAAAATTTATAGCAAATAACATTAAATTAAAGGCCTGCTGCACAGGATCACAAAGAACTGGAGCATCAATGAAGAATGAACAATCCATTAATGACCTTTAAAGTAAAATAGAGTTAACCAGACAAACTGGATTTCCACAGGTTTTTTTGAGGCAATAACACGTGATGGTTCCAAAATGAGAAAGCAGGTATGCCAATGCCACTGGCAGTAAACAGGCAGCTGGGAACATTCAACCAGCTCTCAATAAATCAAAATGCTAGCATCTCTGATCCAAAGAGAGTGACACTGCATGTAAATTATCCCAAGATCATCTGTTACTATCACTCACACAAGTTAAAATCTGTGGCTATTGCTAATGTTTGATGTTCTTAAAACTCTGAGAATATAGTACCTTTATCCTTTAGACTTGCATCGCTTTTCCTTTTCATGTTTGAACCCTACTTACTTTCCACCAAAACCTTAATAACGGTCCCTTCAAATCTTGGCCCCAATAAAATTTCCATATTGCTTTCAACTCTGGAATAAGTCTAAGGGCAAGCATTTAATTAACGAATAAGCACACATATGAGGCATCAACAGGCACATCCAAGAATCAACAGGCAATGACATTGGCTTTAATTAAAGAGTCTGTCTGCATCCAAAACGAGGAACCAGCCAGAAAAATTGGCAATGTGAAAGGAGATGCATGATGCTCAGACCACAGATGTCAGGAAAGTTTGGAGACAAAAACTGCGACCACAGCAGCATTGCCACACAAAAATGAGACGGCATCGTGAGCCAAGATTGGTAAAGACGATTTTTAAAAATCTGCAAATGCTAATATGTATGCATTTTTTAATCTTTAATTCTGTGGCACAGGAATTTCAGCAGAGTTCAGGGCTGAATTTGAAGAGTTATGATTAACAGAGAAAGAAGGAAAGTCCATGTAAGGAACACATTTCCTGATTTGTTGATGATTTATCAATGTATGATTTTTGGCAAGTATCTGCCCCGCACAAAGAAATAAACAACATTTCTGTATATAAGCAATATTTTTTCTAGATCATGTTGTAGAAAACCAGTTGCAAAATGTCTTTGAGTATCCAACAAATAAATCTTTAACCTTCTCAGCATTACTTCTGACTTTGTACTGACGTGACTAACAGACTACACATTTCCAGGGCTATGTTGCATCTGTGCATGACTGGAAAAAAATACTGAATATCTGCTTCAGCAAAGGAGATTACAGGTGGTACAGTCTATTATTAGTGCAGTAGCAAAGTGGAAGAAAAGATTAGAGAAGCAGATGGACAGACAGGTTGACAGAGGTATTTGTCAAAGGTCAGACATGACTCATCCATGCTAAAGCTGTTTCCTCCTCCACAACTTCACACAGCTGTCAGGAACCCTGTTCATCATTTCTGGCAAGCCCATGGGAAATCCGTGGACAGAAATGAGCCCAAAGGAATTTTACATTATTGCTGAGAAAGAAATCTTGCACAGTTGAGGCTACATAAATGTAATTTATTTCATACATTGCTGTGTTTATGTAAAACTTTATTTTCCCAATACTTAAAATTCCTAAGCAATGTAGTGTGAGACTTCCAAGTCTGAGTATGAAGAACCTTTTACACAGTGGCACAAAATAATTCCCTTTACCAGTCCTGCAAAAAGCGATTCAGCCTGGATCTAAGGTTCGAGTGAACAGTTCTACATCACTGCCGTAAAGATTTAAGCACCATTTTTAGATTTTAGGACTCAAATTTAATTCACTTAGTCAACACCAAATGGAAGAGCTTGTTAGTCACAATCAGAGCTAATGCAAAAGAAACTAAAGAAAATGCAATGATATGACAAGTAGTATTAAAAAAAAAAAAAAAAAAAAGCTGCTGCCAGAGCTACCCCTCATCTTCAAGTAAATGCACCTTTAGTACAAATGTGAAAATCCTACATCACCTCATTTCAGCTACTGTATTCACAAGACTTTCACAAAACTTGACTTCTGGTCACCTAAAGGCCAAGGTTACGATAATCGAATGCATCCAAGGTTTTTAGTGGATGCACCTATGGAAACATTTTGAAAATCCTAGGTGTCATCTTTCTCGAGTGATCCTTTTCACAGGATTTACAGAACACTTAATCTCAACTAGTCCTAAGATTTTTAGATGTATAAAAATGGAACCCCAATACAGGCCCAATCAGTTCAAGACTACTTGAAAAATGGCACACACACACACACACACACACACACACACACACACACACACACACACACACACACACACACACACACACA
>NW_005187514.1:108416-114358 GCF_000239375.1 Pundamilia nyererei | reverse complement strand
ACACACACACACACACACACACACACACACACACACACACACACACACACACACACACACACACACACAAAAAATAAAAATCACATTTCGCATGGTTGGATCTTAACAACTTCCCAAGCATAACTTCAACATGTAACAAGGAGAAATGGAAGTGAGTGAATCCTTTAAAAAAAAAAAAAAAAAAAAACAGAGATCAAACTTCCAGGAATTGGAGTTGGATCGTCTCAGTGTCTTGACAGACAGCCAACTGGATCCTCCGGCTCAGTGCTGGTTAAAATTTTTGGGTCTTCCACTTGACTTTTCATAACCCTCAGGATCATTTAAGAAATTCCAAATGACTGCCTTGCTGCGTCCCACCTCAGCAGCAATGGTGCGCTGTGCGAGATCCTGCTTATGCAGTTCAACAACCCAACCATGTTCAAAATGGAAAAGTTTTGGGGGTTTTTGCCTTTGCCATCAGAATGTCATGACACTGTGACTACCTGACAGAAGGTAACAATAAATCCACTTTTTTTGCACAGATTTGACCTTTTAAAAGCATGTGGTCATAAACTTTTGATCAGCCTGTTTCAGTTTAAGCCTGGTTTTCAATTAATTGCATGCTCAAACAAATGTTTTGTCTCCCTCCCATTTCTTCTTGTCACATGTTGAAGCTCTACTTGCAACCTTGTTAAGATCCAACCATGCAAAATGTGATTTTTTTTATTTATTTATTTTTTTGCCATTTTTCGAGTGGTCTTAAACTTTTGATCTGGACTTCATAATAAGCCCAGTTTTGTGAGTGCTTGTTTTCCCCAAGACTTGACCCCATGTCAACGTGTTTGTATCACAACGTGCTTGTGATACAAACCTAACAAAAATCAACCCAATGTGTCTAAAACTAGCAATAAGAGAACACCAAGACTTAAAAGGTAACAACTTTGAAAAGTCTCTTGGCTAACCAACAGATGCTTTTTACTCCAGACAGACACATCAAGCAACAAAGGGAATGTCAAAGTGCCAAAGTGTTTCACAGCCTTCTATGCTGGCAAAGCCTGGAAGCAAAATAATTGAACACAAACCATATCTGTTTAGGTTACAACAAAAGGTGTTTTTTAGGCTAGTCCAAGTAAATAACACCAAAAAAAAGCTCTCAGCTTTGTCCAAATACAAGTCATGTGTTAGTTCTGAATATGTATGAGCTTCAAGATGCCTCACTATCTCCTGTTCTTGTCAGGCACGCTGTCCCGTCACAGGTAAGACAGCTGTTTTGGCTTAGGCAGAAAAGGGAGGAAAATAGTGACAGCAAGTTAAAAATTAAAGTACTGTTTCTCATGAGGGTGACTGTACACAATGTGCATCTGTGTAGTCATTATGCCAAATACTGACAAACAACTCACTGGCTGCCTGAGGCTCAGCCATAGGTGTAAGCCACACACAGCAGCTTTGCTGACAGATTTGGGTGCGAATACATGCAATGTTACTACTTCACACCAAGTGATACAAGCAGACTTATCCAGGGCCTAAACTTATCATGAAACCTGCAAACTGCAAGAGGTGCAAGGGCCTTGTAAGAAAAAATACATATTAAAAAAAAAAAAAAAAAAAAAAAAAAAAAAAAGCAAGCTAGCAAATAAACATCTACATAGCTTCTACTGGATGAGCGGCTCAGAAGCATTAGATGGAGGGTGATTTGTCTTTAATACAGTCATCACAATTCACAATCAAATATCATTTGAATGCAAATTATATTCAAGTTGTTTTTAAGTCTTGTAAGTAACTCAGATCTCAGTTGTAAACACCATGAACTGTAGACTTTAAGTTTGCATTCTTAGGCAACACTTTGCTAAACGGTTAGGGACCCACAGCCCTGAAATGCTGATTTGTTTTAAAATGGAAAAAAAAAGTTTGGCAGATTTCTGATCTAAAGAATATATTCAACCCTAAAGAAACAACTCAAGATGATAAGTGGCACAGAAACTGTATCCAAGCAGGAAACAGAAAATCCTGTGAGTGAAAGGACAAAGACATTGATTCAGCTATTGCAATGATAATGTTATTTGCAAGAAACTGGTTTTTCTTGCATTAATAACAATTATACCTGTCACCTGAACATATTACTGTGGATCTCTGGGATTCTATTATGTGTGAAAATGTGAGATCACAATATGTACGCCATATTAAACACTCCAACCGTGAATACCCAAAGGGCCAAGGAAGGCAGACAGTGCAGCATCTGGGAATGTTCTGGTAACAGTGACAAATGTGCATCGAGCAAGTGTGTCAGCCAGAAAACCTGCTTTGAATGTGACGTCTGCAAATACCAAACAGGTATTGTCCCCTCTGCTTCTTTCTTCCTACTGACACTGCCAAGTTAGAGAGCTATCTTAGCTATTCTGATGCTGTGCTTTATTTGTTGCTAGTAGTGGCTGGTGTGTGTGTGTGTGTGTGTGTGTGCTGCCCTAATCTCTTTACATACTCAAATTATCACAAGATGTAAGGCCCCCGCTTAAATAAATGGATACATTTTAAAGTTTTTAGATGTTTAGGTTAGGTCAAGCATGCTGATTAAAATTGAGCAAGTACATGTTATGGCTAGTTAAAGTTTCGCCCAAGCATTCATAAGATGAACTGCAACACAGTTCGGTGAAACCAAACCCTCTATTTCCTAACGAGTCCCTTTCCCCGTCTAATTACTTTACACCAAATAAAGTGTATGAAGCTACTAAAATGAGAAAGTGAGTTCTAAGTAGGGCTGCCACGATTAGTCGACTAGTCACGATTACGTCGACAACTAATTTAATAGTCGACGCATCATTTGAAGCTTTGTAGGATTTTCTGAGATTAAAGTTATTGTTTTTACACAGCCGAATAAACATCAAGCAGACAACTGATTATCAGAAGTGTGAGATGCTCGAGAATATACTCCGGTGTCCTGTTATATTTTAGCTAGCAAGGAGTTTATTAAACTTCACCGAAACAATCTGCAAATTTCATTAAAATTTAATAAACTATCATCTTGTCTTCATTTTTAGTTAGCACATACCTTAAACACTTAAAGCTGTAAGCTAATGATAGTTATATAAGAGCAGATGCATGCTGGTGCAATAAGCTGTACGTTTTACGTCCAATGGATGCATGATCTGATTAGTCGACTAATCGCAAAAATAATCGGTGACTAGTCGACTATCAGAATAATCGTTTGTGCCAGCCCTAGTTCTAAGTGGCATGAAAAACACAGAAATATGACAGTGATGGAAAAACTTTGCTCAACTGGCTAGGTGTTGCTATTCAGGGAAGAAAAATGGTATACTACACAATAGTGTAAACCTGCATGGAAATCAGAACAGAAGATGATCTAAGAACCTTAGACTTTAATTGCTTGTTTTTGTATACTCAGTCACTAGGAGGAAAAACCCCTTAGTTTAGCAAATAAAGTGATTATTATCATTTCCATAAGCACAAACATGTAATTAGTAACAATATCAGGTAATAAATATAGTAATAATCATATCAAAAATTGTAGCAATACAGTTCTTTAACAGAAAGGACTATTAGAACATTTTAAAGGTGTGATACGTTCAAAAATGTCACAAATCACAGAAAGTTGAACAAAGCAGAGATAAGTCAGGTGGCACAGGCCACTACAAGTAATTACAAGTCTACAATAGAACACTTCATGATCTGGACCCCACAATTCAGCAGTATCAAATCCACCTACACACCTTTGGGGTGAACTTCAAAGCAGCATCAGTAAAAAAAGAACTTCCACTTATAAACCTTGGGGAGCTGTGCAAAGCACTAATGTTTGCTTGGTTAGCTTTGATACCAAGAGCACGACGGCTCTGTGGTTCAGTAAGTGCCACAAGGGTGACAACTCTTTCAAATGTGGGCCTTTACTGTATGGAACAGCGACTTTCAACTTTATAGCCATGGAGTGCATATATAGATACACTATATAAAATGAGTAGTTCAGATCCACTGTATATCAAAAAACCTGCGGATCACACATATTTGAAAGTTTAAAGTGTTTGGATTGCAGTCATAATAAAGTGTTCTGAATATACAGCTTTAACATCAGGTGGCTTTAGATCAACTAGGCAGGAACGTGTGCATATGTGTGTGGGAGGGGGGTTAGCGGGCTGTGATAAGGCAGGTTACAAACAGCAAGTTAATTGCAGTAACATTACACAAGTGTATTCTTATTTGTTGTACACCCCACTGAGAGCTGAGAAATAAATACTACATTGCAACTTGAAAAACAAGATAATATACTGACAGTGTAAAGACAAGCATCACGAAGATGAAGTCCTTTAACAGATGTAGGCAGTCATGCATGAGCGCTTGAAAACAGAAACCTCTGACTGCTACAGAGAAAAACTCCACACACCAAGGGAGATCATCAAGCATGTCCCTTTTTAAACCATCCATGATGAATACACATTCCCAACTTCAGAAGCCCCATCAAAGTACTGTGGGAACCATGTGACAGCAACACAGCTTCATTTGCACACCACAACAGAGAAATCAATGAGAGTTGAAAAGTTTATCTGCTGTCCTGGATGTAACTAACCTTGGCTTTGCTGAATCCGAGTACAGCTCAAGGATATGTTTTATATGACTTGCTTTGTTTTGGTGGACCACGAGTCGGAATATTGACTGACTGATTGATAAGGCCAGTCTTTTTATGATCACATTTTTACTGAGAAGATAAAAGACAATAATGAATTTTATATTGTAAGCAATGAACAGGCTGCTCCACTGTGTGCCACTCTTTCACCATCATCATGAAACATTGAAAGTATTTTATTTTAAAAACAAATACAAAGACACTTTTTGTAAAATTTATGACACATATTGAGTGTCATGCTTCTTTGAGTAGCCATTCCGCAGTGTCTACTGCTTTGATTGTGCATTCACACAGTAGTGCAAAAAGAACTCCGAGGCGCTTCACCACTTCCCAGCAACTGAGGAGCACAGCATATGACATGTTTCCAGAGTTTTAGCCGAAAGGGAATTTCTTGCTGGCTTCTAATTACTGTTCTACTTTGCAGTTTTAATTTCAATTTGTCACTTGCATCAATTTTAATGCCTCTACACTAGCAACAGCCGTAGCTTCAGGCACTGAGTTTTCAGATTCAAGTTGTGCCTCTCTTTCGCCCCTATCGCTCTCTAGCTCCATTAATTTTATCCACACCCTTTATTGGGAAGGCCATGGATAAAATTTTTAAAATTTGGAAGAAACATTCAAGTGGATTAAAAGATGGCCACTGTGGCCTTGCAAAAAATGTTTTGGACCACAACTCAAGAATTTATATGCCAATTGTGATCAAATATGACACGGAGTCTATCAGGTAAAACTCATGCCATGCCCAAAAGGTCAGAGGTCTAACGTTCTTTGACAGAATCTTGTGCATAATTATTTTATAATCATCAATAAATAAAATGTAAGGATTTTGATGATATTTCACATTTGGTCAGATGATGAACTGTAATCTTTGTTAAGCTGCAACCTGTGTGTTTTCTGGTTGGTGCAGTGATTCAAATAGTCTTCGACTAACACCATTAATGTGTGTATTTGCATGAGTGCACAAAAAATTGAGAAAAATTGAGAGCTGGCATTTGACTACATAATGGGTTTTGGGTTTGTTTGTTTTTTAATCATCTTCAGTGTTTTTCCCAGGAGTCTCAAAATTTAAAACCCTCCCTTAGAGTAAAACTGCATTCTGTATTGTTTCTTTATAGACTGGATTAAGCTTTAAAAAGAGATTAAACCCCAGGTAAAAGTGGAGGGGTTATCTGCACTTGCATAGCCTGGAGGAAGAATCAGTGCGACATCAAATACCATGCACTGTGACGTCAGCACCAACCCTCGGTGACCAACCTTCTGAGTGCTGCTTTGATTGTGTTTTGTGTGTGTGTGTGTGTGTGTGTGTGTGTGTGTGTGTGTGTGTGTGTGTGTG
>NW_005187514.1:102658-105760 GCF_000239375.1 Pundamilia nyererei | reverse complement strand
GTGTTAGAACAGTCAAACTCTGATACTCCCAGCATGACAGAGCAATAATTACAATGGAGTAAAAAGTACGTGAGCTTTTGACTGACCTGCATCCTTCATTAGCAACTGAACAGAGTCTTCCACATTGGTTGGGCCTGAAAAGACACAAATATACACTGGGTTTAATTTCAGTAACAAGGCAGAATCAATAAAATAAGCAATATAGCAGCATATCTATTGTCCCAGTATTGCTCTTTGACAGCGGAATGTATGTAAGGTATGTAACTGACAACTGGAAATTAAACAGGCACGTCACATCGGTCTTGCTTAAGCCATTTTGATGGGCTGTTCTCGCTCTCTAGTTGTATACTCAGGTTTCAAAATCAATAGATGTCTTCTTTCAACCATAGAATTACCCAAACTGGTGTTTTCCTTGCTCCAGCAAAACCAATTTCCACTCTGACACTTAAAATGAAAAGTAGCTCGAGAGACAGGGCAGAAGTGGACCTTGTAATCCACCCAAGCGAGCAATAGCACGACCAATTCAGCAACAGAACAAGAGCTACACACCAGTACCCCCATGAGATGAGGAGCAGTGTGCCAAATTTGCGTGTGTACATGACCGAGAGTTTAGAAAGGTGGACGTAATGACAGCCAATAGCAGAGTTCATACTGACTGTTAAGCTTAAATATTGAACTAAATCTGTGTTTCATCAACAGATGTGAATAGACTTGTTTGTACTATGCAAACTGCCTCAGACCATGTGTATGAGCAAATAATATATACTTATTTAGGTTTCCAGACTGATGTCACCTAAAATTTGGTCAAAAGTAAGAATATTAATATTTATTATTATATTATTATAAAGACTAAAAATATCTTCTTCCCATCAGCCATCAGGCTACTCAACACCCACAATAAACTCCAAGCTGACACTAAACACTGCCAATACTTGGGTGGGGATACAAAAAACCATGTCAAGTAATATACATATTCATATGAAAGGGCACGGAGAAAGCTCTACAACAGACATTTTATTTTTTCAATGCAATGCCCAATCACGTCACAAAGATACCATAACAGGCCCACATCATGTTGTAATATAGAGATTATAAAAATTTTAGTATAGCCCTTGCCCTTTGAGGGGAATTACGTTTTTTTGTCTTCATCTTATTCTTATGTTAAATGTATGAAAATTATTAAAAACACTTCATGATGTCATTTATCACTTGTCACTCTAGTTTCAGTTACAGCAGTGAGTTTCTTATCTTGACTGATACATGAGCCATACCTTCACCTGCTCCCTTCATACTCTTTTGGTCTACCTGGTAGCCCCCCCTGCACAAACTTTGATGTCAAACCTTTTTTTTTGTGCCTTCAATATCAGCCACAGTGCATGTCTCAGGGGATACAGAACTCATCTCCTCTGTTACTGGAGCCTGAGCCTTGCTTTTTTCTTTCCCATTTTTACCATTGTCATTTCAGAGGAAACACGGTGGACAGTTGAACCTTCTCTGGCACTATTTTTTAATCTTTTTTTTTTTTTTGGTCAGAAATTCTCCTGCACAGAACGTTCCAAAGTTAATGTTTCTTTATTTAGAGAAATGGAGGTGTTGCAGATTGTGAGCCAATCGCTAATATAAGCAGTGCAGTAAGAACAAACTCCAGAATATTCCATGAATCTGATGGTAGTTTTGTGTGTTTACTTTTTCTTCCACACTGTAAGTAAAATTTATATGCAAATATTCGTGACTCAGGGCCAATTTCTCTACTTACAGCTGCATGAGTAAGGGAATATACTGTAGCTGAACAGACGTATTCAACAGTCTTTACACAAGTATAACTTCTTATGCAAACTTCTTAAATTAAAAAAAAATCACTTATTTTGTAAAAAGTTGAAATTAAGATTACTTGGCACAAAAATTATTGTTAAAAAAAATTCTTAAAGTTTGTGTTTTGTTTCTGTGATACTTGCACTTTTTTCCCCCTAAAAAAGACCTCCTGGGATATGAATTGTCACATATTGGTGGGAGAAGTTGCACGTTGTTTGCTTCATTTTTGCCTTTTCTATTGTTTGTTTTAGTTTTTTTAAGGTTAATAACCAAAAAAACCCACTGTTCACCACAATCAGGCTACAAAATGATTTGTACAAACAGCCTCTAAAATGATGATAAACTGAATCTATTTATGCATTATAAAGATGTATGAGTGTGTTATTTTTAGCTAAATGTGTCCAATTGACTGGCTCCTGCCTATACAGTTTTCATTGCCATGATGTTAAAAATTCACTGGAATGAAATTAGACTATGTGATTTGTAGGTATAATGCTTAAACTGACCCTGGAGATTCTGAACCATATCCAGCAGCACTGGTGTCAGGGTCTGGCTGTAGTTGTGGAAGATATCCAGGAACAGTACTTCTGTGCAGGGCTAAATACAGAAATAAGTTAGAACAAATAAAAATAGAGACAGGTAGTTGACAGAATATTAACACATGCAGCATCACATTTAGCGCAAGTCATTACAGTTACTTTTTATAGGATCACAATTCTTTAGTCTCAACAGCACGTTGGGTTCTGCTGGGCATTTAGAGGTGGGATAAGGTGAGGAGTGCAGCTATCGCATTAATATTTGATAAGGACAAAAACAAAAGTCATACAAAAAGGTGCGACAAAAATAAATAAACAATACATTGTGTTCCCAGTTCAATAGAAATACAATCAATATAACACTGTTAGGAGATTTTTGTGGGTGTTTATGCTCAATAAAGAAACGGCCTAGACAACTTCATTAGTTTACTGGGTTAGAAAAAGCATATTAAAAAGGTGTAAGAAAGAGGTCATGGTCTGTGCCGTTTGTGAAAACATCCCATTTGCCACAATATCAGTGAGAGCTTATATACTGGTAGCATAACCGGTCCTCTTACACGGTACTTCAATCAGCTTCATGAGAATAGGACAAACAGAACAGATTCTAACTGATACAGAAACGATCCGTCCTGAGGTTCACAATATGCTAAAAAGCTGTTCAAATGCGTTTTGAGAAAAGAACAAGTCTGCCACTAAGCTTAGTGGTTGCTTATTTTAGCCTATATTTACATGCACAATTTTTAAAAGTAAGTGT
>NW_005187514.1:95766-102482 GCF_000239375.1 Pundamilia nyererei | reverse complement strand
AAATCAGAATCACCGATGCATTAAAAGGTATGGAAATTCACAAAATTGTTGTTTTCTAGAAAAATTCAAAACTGAAGTAATTAGATGTTTAATAAGTTCTTAGACCATAATGCCACTTTTCTTCTGCTGCTGCATGCCTTAAATGCATAAAAACTTGTACAAGGCTTAGAGTTCACTGAAAGAATGTGTTACTGTACTTCAAAGAAACAGCAGGGCAGACATTTGTCATCTGAAGTGATGAAAGTAAGTGGAATGGGGCACAACACAGGAGAGGGATAGAGAAGAAATAGGACCATGGATAAAAGATTATGTCATGCATCAGCAACAGCCTCTAAAACTAACTAGACTCATGACAACCTTTAAAACTCCAGGCGCCACTAAATGTTTTATGATGCTGCCATGTATACAGTCAACCACCACAGAACTGCACAGCATTTCTGAAAATACAGCACACATAGAAATATGTAACAATACCGCTGCAATTAACTTTAATGAAACTGGCTGTTATGATCATTTAAATCTACATTTTTATGATCGTAAAGACAGACATAATTGATTTCTGTCTGTTCTCGACATTCAGTTTTACCCAAAAACACAGGGGATCGATTTATTTTTGCTTTAATAATTCCTCTAATGCTTATTTTTTTGTATGATGATATTTAATTTCCTTCTTTTGAGCATAAGATCGAACAGACCGTTCTTCCATACCAACTCAGTGTGCTATATATGTAACAGTTCAAAGTACTGGAACTCATATAGCACTTTCCTATTCTAACTGAGCACTCAAAGCAAAGCAAAACATTCACCTATCCATAAACGCTCATGAACGTACTGGTAGAGGGGACTGAATCACTGATCTTCTGATTAGTGGATGACCTGGTCTACCCTCCTGAGCCACAGCTACCCTATTAATTTACAATTTCTCTGCACATATATATAGATGCATATAAAAATATACTTACCCGCAGACTGTATTTCCAAGAGTCACCACCTGTCTCTTCCACAGCTGAAACAGTTACAAAAAATAATTATCTATTAGAAAATGTTGATTAGGAGGTGATGGCTGACACTGCACAACAGAAACATCATATATATTATGACAAAGCCCTGAAATTGCAAGTGTGTTTTCTCACACACACTCTAATATGTGGCTCTGACTGACTATAAAATTGGATTCAAATGTCAACAGACTGAACTCCCACACTGGGCCCTTGTGGTTTTAGCTTTATGAAGTGTTATGTCTGAGTGGTCAGTGTCATTACATAAAGCCTGTGAGGACACTATGTTTTGAAAATATAGCAAGATCTCAAATGCTGCCTATAACTACAAACGCGCACCAAGAGCTATACCCTATAAATTATGTCAATTGACAGTTTTAAGGAGAATCAAAAATACGTATTATAAATCACAAAATATTGATTTAAATTGCTTTAAATCTGCAAACTGTCCAATTTATGGATGAAGGGTATTAATATAATATGGTCATATGATGGTAGCAATCATTTACCTAATGCTGTAGATTCTCCCTAATACATCAAAATTTAAAATACACAAAAAAAAAACCAGACATTGCAAAATCCATACAAGTTCAAATTTGCGAGCATATTTGTAGATGTGATATTACCAAAGCTCTCAGGGTCCTCTTCCCACATTGCTAGCTCTTCCTCTGTGAGAAGGAAGTAGTGTGAGACAAGCCGACGTCCAATCTCTGTCAGTGTGGGGTGGGTGAAGAATGCCGTCTTGATTTTGTGAGCTTCCAGGCTCTCTGGTTTACTGTCTGAAGGATGGAGAAATACAACAATAAATAAAGGAAAAAGACAACATTTCAGTCGTAAGTCATCACAAACACAGACACTTTTCTTCAAAATATTGTTACTACATTTAGGGGAAAAAAAAGGAAAAAAAAAAAAAAAATATTGTTACTTAATACAATACAAACATTGTATTATAGCAGTAGTGTTGCTACAGACATTTAGTACGTAAGATTCCTAAATATAAATAAGGACTGCAAGGCAAAATCTCTTAATTTTAGGCAACGAGCAGCTGAAGTAATCCTCAAGTGTGACTCATTTTTGCTGTCTGCTCATTAACTTTAAAATCATAATTCATTTTAATAGTGTTTCTGGTAAAAAGAAAAAGAAAAAAAATCTGCTCTGTTGCTCATTTTTTATTTTGTATTAATTGTGCATGATTTAAGGTTACAGTAAAAGAAGAAAATTAAACAGCCCTTTAACTTCCTCATTTATCTTCTCTGTTATAGGAAAGCAAACCTGAAGTCATGACCAACTCTGACACAACAACACAGTCAGATATTCGAATGAAACCCAGAACCTTGGATTGTTAGAATGGGAAAGTTCTCGAGTAAGGAACCCCAGAGATTATGCTAGCTGACACAAGAAAGGCCAACTGCTGTGCCATTTGCTAATGAAGCACTAGAAACCTCAGACAGCTTGGGAAAAGAAAAAAGAAAAGAAAAAATACATGGAGCTGCGATAAAGTACAGTGACACCGATGGCGTTATAGCCCTGTGCTATTGAAACTCGCTGTCAGTGACGCGTATTCAAGGGCTTGTGGCATTTCTGCTGACTTTTAAATCACAAACCTAAAATGAAATGTTTATTACCTACAGAGAGCATCATTTTAATTTTTAGTATTATCACGTATATTTTTCAGTTATTCTCCAACCCTTCAGACTCCTCTTTCCCCGAGACACTCACAACTTACCATCAATGTTCTTGGCGGGTTTGTAGGCATCATTCTTTACAATCATCTTGATGAGGTTCATGCACTGAACAATAAAACGTTCAAAGGTCACTCCCTCTCCTGCAGGCGTGAACACGTAGGTAACAGCAAACTCCAGGGAGCGCTGGATTAGCGGTATAAATGCGCATGGATGGTATTCCAGGAAATCTAACAACTACGTGAGAGGAAGGGGTAGACAGAACACAAGGACAGATACATAAAAACAGTGGTAAATTTAAATATTTTAAAGAAGAAGCTATAACAGGCCAGCCTCAGAGGCAGAATGCACAACCTATTCATGAACAACTAATGCAGTCATTTATATCATCATAAATTAATAGACGGGTCAACTCACAACTTTAGTGTACAAAATGATGGTCTTTTCCAGCTTTTCTCTGCATGTGCTGTCTGAACCAACCTGGCGACCTGATATAAAACAATCACATAGCTTTGTTACTTAAAGCAGTATTACACTAAATATATGCATGCAGCATTCTAGGAACTCATTTCATTTAGATCCAAGATACTGGACTAAAAGGTAAGAAGCAGGAGCTGCATCTCCAACTCTTATTAAACTCTTATTTAAAAACAAAAACAAAACAAAAAAAGAAAGCAAGCAATAATAAAAATTTTAAGAGCTTTATAATCCTGGATGCACAAATGACAAAAAGGAGGAGGAAAAAACTGAAAACCGAATCACTCTGAATTAGTCGTTAGCTCTATTTTGGAAGAATTTATTTAGGACGTCTTTGAGATCAGTATTAGTATTTTATTCTAGTATTTTCCACTTCAAGGCCAACCTCTTCAGTGATTACAAGTTTATTACTTGCATCTGAAATAAAAATGTTTAAGATCTCAGAGCTTATAAAGATAAAGACTGCCTGCTAGATGACAGTGATAGCGACCTAACATTAACAGACATATCATCTCTAAAGATCCTGTGTTGGCAGTATAGTGGCATTATTTTTTATAGAGGGTTTACTCCATTGTGAAGGCAAAAAAAATCTGAATTTTTAAGCAAGATCTTCAGTTTGAGGATTTAGAAATAATCAATATAAAGATCAGAAGAAGTCTCAAAGTCTGACAAGAAAAGCAAATAAGTAAGTGTCCGAAGTCTTTATAATTTCTAATGGCCATCAATTGGTGCACTTGATTTTAGTAAACGTTTACCTAATGCATATTAAAGTACCAACCACATTGGTAATGACTTTTTCAATGATGCTTGACAGTCACTTTGTAAATTAATGTTTTAGATTAAAACAAAATAAAGCAGATATGATTTATGGCTTGGCTACCTTGTGACTGAAAGTTCCTACTGCATGTGTATGGTCTCCTCAGGTTCTCAGTCAGATTCACATTTTTGCTTCTTAAGAGTTTAGAAGGATTTTATATTAAAATCCAGGTCTGAATATCTTTAAAAGTATCTTTTAATTCCAGTGACATCTATGCATCAAATACAATTTAATCAGCATAAAAATGGTATTCTCGTATGTGCAGAATGAACAGCAGAGTGCCCAATATCTAGAGACACATTCATCAATCAACTTGGAATATGAGTTAAAATCACTACGAGATGTAATACACCAAAAAGAGATGCTTTTAACCGATGGTAGAAAACATAACTGACATTTTACTTATCAAGAGATAGGGGAAAACCCTTTCAAGGATCTCAGACTGATGGACAAAAATTTAAAAAAATAAATAAAATAAATTGCAAAAACATGTTGCTCTTACAATGCCATTTACATCAATAGCTGCAGTACAAGGAAGACAGGAAAGAAAAGAAAGGGGGGCAAGAAAGTTGACTCTCCAGCTGAGACTTCCTTTTCTTTAAAGTCAGATGCCCACTACACCTTGCTGACCGATAATCCCATGAGTCCTTTACAAGCGCTGATGCATATAATAAAGTACAGTAATATTAAAAACTAGAAAATAAATGACTCGCTCCCTCTGATGTACATTTTGGCTCCATAAAACCACTCCTGATTCTAGAGGCAATAAAGATGTCCTCTATAGTATACATTCTTGCCAAACCCATTGATGAAATCAGCTCTGCCAACAACAGTCTCATACATTCCTCCAACCACTTGTGAGCATGCAAGGTCATTGTTTCCTTCAGCTTCATACACACTAAAACTTCCATCAGCATGTACTAATTTGAAATGACAAAAGCTTCACTAAAAAAGCAAAATAGGTTAATTTTGCTTTGTTTACTTTTTTGGCCACATATTCTTGAGCCATACAAATTTTCAGAGCCCACTGCATTCTAACTGAATTCGTGCTCATGCTATTGTTTCTCTGATGATATGCAACAGTTGGTAATGTTAGATGTGCAAAGTCACCCACGTACTAAGGAACCAATATCTGAGCGATCAAAAATATCTTTAACTAAGCAAAGAAACATATTTGAAGAATTAAACATTTATTCATTGTTATTAAAAGATAAGCAGCTAAGAAAAAAAATATATATATATGTATATTACAAGAATATAGTGACTGACAAAAATAGACGGGCCATCTGAGTAAAAACCTCAAAGATAAAGAGTCTGACATCAGAATGGACCACAAACATCGTCCCCAAGATACCAGTGTATATAGCTGACCTTATCAGACTGTGCAGAGCTGATATTTCTCACCACAAGCACTGAGCTGTCTTTCCGTTTCCCCTATCTGTCAGGCCAAAATACCAACAGGACCATGATCCTGTCTCCACTGCCATCAGCAGGGTGAATATTAGAAGTGATAGTACTGGCTGATACTGCTAATGATATTTTTCAACATCTGCTGCTACGGCAGATGGTGGAGTTGTGCCTGAGATTTATCTCAAACTGATTGGATGCTATGACAAACTTTTATACAAAAGAAAAAGAGACCATAAATAGCGAGATGAGAAGAAAAGTAAGCTTACGCAGCTGCCAATGACCCAAGTAGTTCCCAGTGGATAGAAATCCAGCACAAGGGCATGAGAAACCTGTTTAACTGATGGAACTGCACTGCTCAAAAAAACTTAAGGAACACTTGATCATCACAAGAAAATCAATGGCTCCATAAACAGGACTTTATGGAGTCTGGTTCTGACAGAAGCCACGACTTCAATTAGGTAAAACAGGCGGCCAACGTCCATGGTGCTGGGCTGTGAGCACAGGTCCCACTAAGGATGTTGAGACTTCATGAGTGTTGCATGAAGTCTTTTTCTGACAGTTTGGTCAGGAACCTGCACATTAGAAGTCATTTTGTCACCTTTTGTTGAAGAGCTGGGTTGATGCCGTTCTACAACCCTGTCCTACTCTCCTGAAACTGCTAGAAAACAAAGCGAGTTTTCTTCCAACACCATGCACTGGCTCCATGTACATTCTGGAGGAGCTAGGCTACTTGTGCAACCTGAATGGGCTGCAGATACTGTCTTATGCTATCAGTAGACAATTTATTTACACAATAGCTAAGCATACGTCATCTCTAGTATTAAGGAGGGAATATTAGTATTCATGGTTTATTGTCCACAGAGCCAGAAACTTTTTATTATCAAACAGAAAATAATGGAAAAATACACATTCCTGACAAAGAAGCAACAGGCTTTTTGTCTGCTGATCACAGACTAATCGTGAACAACCGTGTAGTCACACCTCACAGGCCCATCGTGATCCAGATGAAAGAAAACCAAAAAGGGGTCTTTGGAGATTAGATTAAAAGTAGATTCTAAATTCCTGGATGAATTTCTGTGACACTTTAGTACCTAGAACAACATGACCCAAAATTGCAAATACCTTCCATCAAAAGAAGTCCCCACTCAAAGGCTGTGATTAATTAAAACACAGGATACATTCCACTCACCCTCAGATTGTTTTGGGCAGCACTGTTGAAACTTGTTAAATACACTGTTAAATAGCAATGTTGTCTTTTTGAGTTTAAAAGTTTGTGAAGTGAAAGAAATACTGTTTTAAATTCAACTGCTGCTCATAACCAGAATATAAAAC
>NW_005187514.1:82795-94726 GCF_000239375.1 Pundamilia nyererei | reverse complement strand
TTTCAATCAAATCAGCCATGTCAAAAAATATTCTAGAACTAAAGAGGAAGGGAAATGAGGCTAATAGCAATGCCAGGGAAGAATGCACAGGATGAGGAGAAAAGCAAACAAATGTCAGCAAAATGAACAGAGATGGAAAATGGATACAGAGTGATAGTAATCAAATGGGTATGTCAGCAGTACTGTGAGAAGTAGGAGATGAAAAAGGCAGATGAGTGTCAAATAGGCTAGTTCGCTTTGAGAAAAGATCTAAGGGAAAGGCAGTAAGTGGCAATTTAAGTAGTGAATGTTTTAGCTCTGTGATCAGGTATATGGGCACAGACCAGTTTTACAATGGCACAAGTGAATGTGCCTTTTTTTTTTAATGCAGAACTTTTTGGAATGGAGTGACACCAAGATGCTGGAAAGCTCCTGGATGTTATTCATCCAGCTTTAGTGTTTTTTTTGTCTATGTCGAACAAGCTCTATTGAAATTCTATTGCATCCTCACTCTTTTAGTGATTGTTTGACAATCAAGCCAGGAAGATTATCAACTGCAAAATGAGTTTTACAATTCATCACTGTGGCAGCCTGTGTGCAGAGTGACAATGTTCTTTATTCTTAGAGACAGTATTTTCCAACTCACTGCAGTTCTGCAATAATGCAGTCACTGTGGTGAGAAGAAAACAAACGTAATCTTTTCAGAACGCTCATGTCATGTGTAAAGAGATTCATTGTAAAACAACTTTTTAATGGGACCACAAGTATGAACTCCATAAACGATGCCATAGAGCTGTGACACACTAAGCAGAGTTCAGGGGAAGTGCCAACTTAGAAGAGATGGCTGCACAGCTCATTCTTCTGAAAATGTGGAATTTGAATACACTGGACACTAAAATCAATGGCATATAGTAATGTGCAAAAGTATCAGTCCACCGCTTTGTTCCTTTAAAAGTTTGCTAGGGAAATGGGAACAGCAATATATTAAAACATGTACACAAATGGCAATGTAGTCTATAAGGCAAAAAAGGGAGCTTGCACACTTCTAATGAGCTTGAAGGTCAACATTTGGGATGACCACATTTATTCTCCAACACAGCCTGAACTCTTATGCAAGTTTTCTTGCAGCCTTCAAGTAGTTTTAAAGGACAGTTCTCCGAACTTTATGTCGGTTTTATCACACATTGCTTCAGTGATGTTGAGGTCTGGGCTCTGTGGAGGCCAATCTAGGATGATTGGTGTTCCATTGTTCTTATGCACCAAACTGGTTATTATATAGTTCTTTCCTAATCCACTTGAGCGCTCAATCTGCTTTAGTCACTCACTTAATACATGCACTTTTTGCAATCCTTTTCTACCCAAGAGTTTTCTATCTAACACTCCACACACTCCAATGAACAGATTGGAGAGCAACTTGGGTCCAGTATCTCAACCAAGGATACTTATCGACTGGAGCAACCAGCCATCGAACCACTAACCTTATGCAGATATGCTTTTACTACACTGGCAGTGTGTTTAGGATAACCCCCATGCTGAAGAATGAAGCTATTGCCTACCAACAACATTTTCCAGACAGTATTTGATGGTGGATCCTCCACAAAGCCTCCACTGTGTTTTACTGTACACACTCAGTGCTGTACCTCTCTCGGTCTCCCCTGTAGATACTGACATCAATCTAAACTAAAAAAAATTCAAGTTCGCATTTATCACTCCATAAGACCTGTTGCCAGTTAGAACTCATTTTCAGTATAGTTCTTGTGCAATTTGTCATACCTCAAACCTTTTCTTCCTATTTCCCTTCCTTTCAAATGGCTTCTTGATTATCACCCCTCAACTGAGACCATTTTTGTTGAAGCTTCAGTGAACAGTAGATGGATCAGCTGAAAGGTCAGATCCATTTCTCACTTCTTTTATCATCCACTTGAACCAGTTTTTTGTTTGTTTGTTTTTAGGGCACTGCACACCATGCCATGATATATCATGTTTTCAGCTAATTGCTCTTTGGGAATCACCTTATTGGTGCAAAAATATTAGTTTGTCATCTTTGGTGGGGTGTTTTATGCACTGAACTAAATAAATGGAAACAAATTATGTGCTTTCAGTAAAAGACACAATTTAAAATTTGTTCTTCGCTATCCTATCTGTCATGTGTAGACACAAATCAAATCAAATTTATTTGTATAGCACAACACTAGTTGATCCCTTGAATTAGGTGTTTTTTAAAGCTTGAATGATTCAGAGGTCAGCGTTAAGTGGCTTTAACAAAAATACCTCCTCTGAAAATGGTCAGGTACAAGGACTGGACTGAACTGGACTGAAAATGACCAAAAAAGAAAGTGTCCAAAGAAAAACTTTCAAAGACCTTCACAAAGCCTGCAGAGCTATTTCTCAACACCACTTCGTTTTGTTCCTTGGAAGCAAAAACAAATCCACACTATTGTATGAGGAGAACAAAGAAATTAGTCTCTATATTCAGTGAGCACTACAGCAAGACCAACTAACCAAGCCTTTTAGGATCATTCTATGTAAAGTCAGTCAGTTCCTGACCACTTCATAAGTGGCTAACTGTTTTATTTTGTTTTTTTTATACCAACTTTTGTATATTTAATAAAACAATGCAGAATTATAACATCAAGCTATGAATGGGTTGAATTTTTGCTGTATTTCTTTTTTTCATTTTTTCAGTATTTTTGAGCCCTCATAACTTCATAAGAAGAGGACCTAGTTAAAACCGAGTGTCACAACAAATTAAAAAAAAAAAAAGAAGTCTTTTTTTGGTTCATAGCTATTGTTGGGTAATAATAATGCCTGAGCAAAACAGTACAAATTAAATGTCTAGAATGTAGACTGACAGGAACGAGCAGCATTAGTTTATCTGTTACTGATGACTTAAAATCTGAAAGAAAACTAGAAATTTTCAAGGGTTACAGTTTTATTATTATGTGAAAAGGTGCTCAATCAACGTAAGTTATAGTATATAAACGGTGTCCTTTATACACATAATATCAGGCTCATCTTATAGCATGATTCTTATTATTTTGTTATAGAACATTTGACACACATCAGCTATCAAAATCATTGAAGCAACTCAAGCAACCCAGTAACCTACAGACACTTCATTTCAGTTCCTGACAGAAACATGACCTTGAAAGGGAACTGGAAATTAGATCATGCAATATGAATTAAAAGGGTTTTCTTCATCATCACACCCATCATCAAAGGAAGAGCAAAATGAGAGGTGACAACTCATCAAATTCTTAAAGAACTAATCAACACATAAGCATGACACATCCATAAACCATCACAACTCTCTGACAAACTTCAATAAAAAACATGGAGCAGTAGCTAAAAACATTCAAAACAATTTAAATTAGACTCCTGTTACTAGATACAATTTAAAAAAATACTGGCAACTGCCAGTGCTACCCCTCAGCCTTCTAATAGACACACCTATGACATCAATTGAAACTCCTCAGTGCACTTATTCTTGAGTTATCATACTCACAAACTTGCGTGTCCATGCCGCCCGCCCACGTGGTAGTGACAATTGCCCATCAGTCTTTTGAGCTGAGGTTTAAAAAGTTTAACACGTGGCAAAAGAGTGAATAACTATAAGTTTTCTATTCAGAAAAAAAGGTAATTTCTTATTAACTGTTTTTTTTAATTGATTTAAGAGACATTACCCACTCTGAATCAGCTCTTTTCCCCCAACATTAACTTTAAGTTATGTCCAATAAAAAGAAAGGAATAAAATTTTGGAAAAAGGAAACATTTTCTTTTGTCTCCAAACAATCAAGGGTCTGACTCAGACTCACTGCAATTACTCTCAGACAGCTTTTCAAATAATTGCCATTGCCAACACATTGCAATCAATGTGAGACAGTCTGCTCCAATAAGCACAACTTGGCTATGACGCATCTCTGTGCAACAGGGGAGTCGACTCAAATGGTTGCTAACTGGTTGTTTTCCGATTATATTCCTATATACTGTAAAAGCAAGACTGCTGAGTGCCCATATCATTCTGTAGATCAATCTCCATCCACAGCAGCTACATCCCTATCAGAGGAGGGAATTCTCTTTGAGATCTACAAGACTCTGGCTGGACTCTGAATGTAAGTAATTAATGTGGTAGTTAATGTGAACTTCTGCGTATGTAGACGGCAACACGTTTACAAAGGATTTTGCCAATTTTACTTATCACAAGCAGATTGCAAATTTGACCCCATTCAATCACAAGACTGCACCTCACTGTGAGTAGTTGCAGACCTGGTCCCCATCTTTTCAGCAATCATTTGAAAGGCAACAAGATCATTGCACACAATGGCAATCCTTTTTGTCATGTCAGGTTCGAACCACTGTTTTTCCAAGTGTAAATACAGCATTAAACAGTTTACGATAGTTACTCTGTGCTTAGTCATAATGGCATTATGTTGTTTACTTGTTTCTGTGAGAACCTTCAACGCCTAATTATTTTTAAAAGATTACAGAACTTCTTCCAGTGCACACTTGGAGCCTAATATTAATATTTTTAAAGAACTTGATTTTAACATAGTGAGTTATATTAAAACATGGTTGCCTAAGTAGATTCAAGGTAGGCATATTCCTGTGTTTATTCAGCACCAGGAGAATGAAAACAGCTATTAAAGTAGTAATTACTAAGAAAAGCAACAATGTAAATTAAATATGAAATATTTACTTTAAAACACTACAATGAGCTGGAATAACCAGTGAAAGCATGAGGCAAACATCCGTTTAATGAAAATATTGTGACCATCTTATAACCTTCAGCCTGGAGGCTAAGTTGTCGTCTCATTAGTGGAGAAACGGGGCGCAGTAAACATTTTTTTCTGTCATAAAAATGTCCTTGCCATCTACAAGCATAAAAAAACAAATAAAGCAATAAAAATCAGAAATGACAGAAACATAACAGCAGAAGCACAAAGACAGAAACGGCACAGCAACAACAGACCACATTTTTAATGTTAATGACTCGTTGACCTTTTGTGACGACTTACATTGTATCAAAGACAAAAGGACAAACTGAATTCCCCTTTGGCAACTAACATTTATTTTTAATTTTCAGTTGTTCTGGCTTTAATAGATTGACAGAACCTATATATTTGTATATCATAAATTACTAATAGCCAGCAATTCAGGATAGCTTCAAGCATATCTTTAATGTCAAAGTTGTTACTGACTGCCTTTACTTTCACAGAGTGCAACAACATACGACCCGCACCTCCAATCTAATCTACTTAATTGGAAACCCTGACTCCAAATAGCTTTTGGGGAAGTCATTAACACAGAGGTTCACTAACATTTTCCAGCCTGTACCATAGATGATTACTCAGTGCTTTCAAAAAAAGACCAGAGAACAAAAATACAACAGTTTGGGATCTGTCAATTTAATCACACTGTGTGTATGACTATGTAACAAATGTACATTTTACTATGAGTTAAAATTCACAGAAGATAAACAAAAACTGAGAAGTTTTGTTGTTGTTGTTTTTTTAATGAAAAATCTGATGAGGTCACATCTGTCCGAGGCTATATTGTTATATATTTCAGCCCACAGGTTATACCAGTGCTGGCATCCTTTAGGTGAAAAAAAGCATAAATCCAGGAAAATAAGAAATACTGCTCATCACAGTTTTACATGGAATTCATTTATGTTCTTTTCACTTGCCTACATATACAGTATAGCGATTTCAGGTAATTTTTTTTCAGACCCTCAAGAGCACTTACCTTCACTGAATGTTAAGTAGCACCTGAAAGCTTTAAATCAGTAAGCCTAAAAGGTTTATATCTATTTTTTCACTGCATTAGTAGATAATTTAGTCCTAAGTGCATTCAATTTGCTATACTGAAAAGGTTATCTGATAAAAAAATAATTATCGTCAGTATAGTTAGCAGCATTATAGGACTGTACAATGTGCTCAAGATACAATTCGTTTAGGTACAGAACAGGTAAATGCACCAAAATGTTTTCCATTTTATTTTGGTACTTAAAATACATTAAAATTCCAAGCATGAATTTTCTTGGCTAAAATCAAATTCAAAAAGCCTTAATCCTTCAAAAAATAACCAGGAACATGGTTTATCAATTATTCTTGTTCAGCATTCATTATTATTCTTTCACCAAACAGGAGATACTCAGAATATGAAACTGGAGTTCAAAGAACTGGGACAGTTTGTGCAAATGATTCCATTAACTCTGAGCCATGAGGAAACCAAAGCCCTATCCAGGCACATGCTAAAGATTTTTTTTAAACCAGATTTAAACTAAATTGAATTAACAGTTTCATGGAGTCAAACTTTCTTCACACTAGAAGTGAGAGAAGAGCTCCGGACTCTTTGAACCGAGACAAGGCTCAAGGCACTTTCAATCATTGTGGCCATCCATATTTTGCACGCTGTGATTGGAGTCGTTTTTGACCCAAAACACCAACAGAAAAATATCAGCTTTTCCCAAATATGAGAGGTACTAAAGCAGCCACAGCTGAAATAACTTGAGACTCACCATTACTTCCATATTCTGTTGTGGCTCTTGAAATCCATGGACTGTCAGTTTGCGAAGCACTAAAAGGAGCACAAAAAACATCACTATGCAGGATTTTCACTAATTAAAAATTAACTATATTCAACATCTCCTCATAATTAGTGTTTCACTAAGTAGCTGCATATATTAATACTTCCATGTTTGCATGTTCAATTATCTATGTTTTTAATCAAATGGTGGGATCATGACGATTAGATTACCATGTTGTGCTAATAGGTGACTGCATGTCTTTGCATGATAATGCAGGTTTGTGGCATGCGTGCATGTGTCTGTGCAAGTGTTGCTACCTTTAAGAGAGAGTAGTGTCCTCTCCAGCGAGCTGAGTGCCGCAGCCTCATCTCTGGCGTAGATCTGCTGGAGGAAGCAGTCTGTGTGATGGCTCCACAGGGAGCATGCAAAGCTGTAGATGCCCGATGCCAGCTGCCAACATACACATTAACATTTTGGTCAGGCACACCTGGGTTAATCTGGGTCTCGAAAGCATTTGAGGTCATTTCACTCAACATAAATGCGCAAGAAATTCTGGGCTAATATGAGTGTAGCTTTGTACAAGAACCTACTTTTGTTTTTATTTACCTGTTTTTTATTGTTTATTAGTTTATTAACATTAAAAATTTCCCTTCAGCACACCATCTTGGATCACTTTGCCGGTAAATTAATGTGACCACAGGTAAACATCGGCCACTGACATCAGAAAATGTCATTTTATTTGTTGATATGGTGACAACAAGGTCGGTGTTGGCGAGCGGCTATTAAATCGGCGTGTCCCTACATGGAACATCAGAAACTCAATTGCTGGTGATACACTCAAACAAACAGGAAGGAAAGATGGACCTGTGAATAACAGGTCTAATTTAGCTCCAAATGAACTTCCAATTATAGTCTCAGTATTATTTGGGCTCAAACCAATTACACTTTCGCCCTCCATGATAGCAGCCTCCTGTAGATGCAAAACAAGATCATCAAAGGTGGATAAAAAGCACTCAGTTCTATCAGCCAAGTGTGACAATGTCTTCTTAAAACATCCAACAAATCTGCCAAAGGAAGAGAGTAAGTGGGGGGGGGATTCTAACCATTAAATCTCATTAACTATTCAAACTTGACAATAACATTGCAGTGGGATAACAGTCAAGTCTTTGCTATTTGATTAAGATAAACAACAAACCCACATTAAAATTACTCTGTGGAAAATTGTGAACACCATATATCAAACAAGGAAAGCAAGCAACTTCTAGCCAGAGGAACTTTGCGCTCTTGGTAACACTCAAGAGTCAAGTGGGAAAAATCTGAGAATCAGTGGTTAAGTTGATGTTCGGCTGTTCAAAGAGAAATCCCTACTTTGACAGCACAGCATAGGCTTTGATATATTCTTTAGAGAAACCGCAAGATTGGCAAGTTTCTTCTTTGGAGAGATTTCTCTACAGCTTGTCGTTTTCCATTCCTCAGATCCCAGACTAATCCAACCCGTGGAGCCTAAAAGTGATGAGCCAAGTTCAGAAAACAACTTCATATTGTTCTCATGACTTCCTCAGTCTTTGTGTTTCAGTAGACTAATACGCTATTGTTTATATGGGTTTTTACAGTTTCATTACATTCTGTGAATGCACAACAGGTAAATCGCATCAAAGCGTCAATACACAGTTTCCAAATGTTACAGACATTCAAAAAATATAACAACCTACTCCAGTCGACAGGTGCATTGTAGTCTACCTTCTTATCCCCCTTTTTATTCCTTGTTGTGCTACATCTGTGTAAAAAAAAACTAGTACATCCTTGCCGTTTGCATTTTCTACCCCATGAATCAAAAAGAACATAAAAAAATTAAAAACTATTAAGGTGCCTTTAAGTATAGGTCTGTAAGGTCCTAAGGCGAACCCGATTTCTGAATTAGTTTCTCTCCCTAATGGCCCTCCAACACTACAGTGATACTTTTAATCTTTCAGCAGCGTTACCAGTCTTAGAATTACTATCCAATTACTATCCAAGAATATAATTACAGCATAAGCAAAATGTTTGTATGACAAAGTATACACATGATTATTAGAAGAGAGGAGGAGGAGAGGAAAAAAGAGGAGAGGAGGAAGAGAGGAGTTTCAGTGTCAAAGTCATCAGTGCATCATTAAATGAGTGCGCTGTTTAATGGGGGCTCAGGCTGCCTTTGTTTCTTGTGTTGCCTAAGGGCAGAAATTTTGGCATACAGGACGCCTCTGCCTGGCATCCAACTATTTGGTCTCAGCCACTGCTCTCATGTCCTTTCACCCTCTGTTGGTCTCCATCTTCCCTCTGCTTGATCATCTCATTCCTCTAAAATCTTTCTCTCCACAAATGGCCTTTTTTTTAAACTCAAATTTAAATCAAGCATGAAAGAAAAATATTGTATAATGTACACTGTATTCACCAGAAACACCAGAAATACTTACTCAAAAGTTAATTTGTCTCAACGCAATATCAACAAAGACACGGAAACGCTGATAACCATTTCTAAACAAGTCAACCATGCTTGAGTCATGTATGACAAGGGAATATTTTTGCTATAAATCTTGTATTTAACATGCTTCTAACAGAAGCTAAACAGCATCTCGTAGAGACAAAACCTAAAAAGTCTCAGGATAATCTTAGTGTTCATCTATTCATTTTCAAAATCTTCTGAAGGAGGAAAAAAATAGCAACAAAGAAAAAAAAGTTATATTGCAGAGAGCAGGAGTCTGCAACCTGCAACGTATAAAAATCCAGAAAGTTTCACTGTTTACCTAACATAACCTTTTATTCAGGTATATACAACTGATGTATAAAGAGCAAAACACAGCTAAAGAAGCAATGGAGAACAAAAAGGTTGTAATAGAATTTTGTATCAACACTGGACCAGCTAATATTGTGGACTTACATCCTGAAAAAGCCGTCTGTCCTGCGCCAGTCGTTTGGATGCTAGAGTTTTGGTGACATGATAGAAGGTTAACAGCGCTCTGTGCTGCTGCAGGCCATCCTGACCCTTCACAGACTCGAGCAGAATGGGGATGAGCTCTGGCCATTGCCTGGGGCAGTCCAGACGGGCCACCTTGGCTATCAGTACTGCGATCTGGGTTGCTATCTGTTGAGAAAAAAAAAAATACATGCAGGAAAGAGAAGTTGACCAGGGGCAAAGCATAAACACAGCAGAAGGTGGAGCAAACTTGATGGGAATTTTATTACGTAGTTCTCTTTTAAAAATAAGTAGCTCGAACAAATAGGACACAGAATATCAAACTTTTTACAGTCAACACAGTGTACATAGTACATGCATCTGGTGACAGATAGGGAATCAGTTGCATGGATTAAGTTGATTTTTAAAATAGAGTGCTTGTGCCTGAGCTATATCTGCAATGTGCATCACATGATCTGGTAACAGCTTCACTTCTCATATTTTTTTTTTTTAAATTGGCTTTCCACTGAGCCCAACAGCTGAGCAAATATCGCTCAAGTCTACTCATTACTCCAACACAAACTGCCGGTAAGACACTCAATACTTCGAGATTAATTTCAAGCTCAAAATGAAAAAGACACTTTATACCTCAAGACTTAATGGACATTTTATGATAAAAATCAAAACTCTTTATATTATTTGAACACACTCCAAATAGCTTCTTTTTTTTCCCTTTTTTTTTTTAAATGTGAAAACCTTGCGTGAGTTTTTGTTCTTATGGTTGTATAAAAGATTTATCTCAGAATGTCTTGCAGTACACAGTTAAGTATTTAAACTTGCATCCTCACAAGCATCAGTAAGTCAATTTGTACACAAGTTACACTCACTCTCTCATGCACAAGCATAAAGCACCCTCATGAAATTTGGACTCCACGAGAGGCTGTAACTAGAGAGACATATGGTGTCCAAATCGTATTCATTGCTTGCCATATGGACCCGATCAGTCCTGATGCTCGAGAGCTGTCCCACAGGGACATACAACCTGTAGAAACCAAGATGGATGGCCATCATTTAGGGCCAAGTTCCACGTACCCCCTGGGACAGATGTATTACGCTGCTTGACTCCTGAATTATTTGTTTGTTGTAACCTTCCCCACACAGCCCCCCAAAAAAATGTCTATCAAGAAACTTCAAATAAAGTTCCAGTATGCAAAATTAGCAGCTTTCATCACTTTCAAATCTCATTCTATGGAGTCGCATTGTGACAGCCTAAAAAATCTTAATGCTGTCAGTCAGATCATTTGTAACTTATCTGGTTTTGATAAAAGCACTTCAATCAAAATCAGTGTTTTATTCATCAGTATACAATGATCAAACATGTTTATTTCGGTGCCTGAGGAAAGCGGGGAGGATCATCAAGGACTCCAGTCACCCCAGCCATAAACTCTTCAGACTACTTCCATCAGGAAGGAGGTTCTGCAGCATCCGGTCCCGTACCAGCAGACTGAGAGACAGCTTTTTCCATCAGGCCATCAGACTGCTGAACACGTCATAGACACCTCAGCTTCACTACTGGAACTTCAACATTATGCACTCCATACTGTACAGTAATGCCACTGTTTTGCACATGTCTCAACTCTGTATATTTTTATATATTTTATTTATTGTTTACTCTATTTAATTTGTAAAATATGTGTACACACACACACACACACACACAGAAAAATATTTAGTATACACATCCAGAAATGCATATACTATTATATATTGTACATATATTTATTAGTTTCAGATGTAGCCATTCTTGTATTTTGCTTGTTTAGGTTATTGTATTTTGCACAACTCTGTTGCTTGTGAAGCTCGCACACAAGAATTTCACTCACATGTACTGTACCAATGTACCTGCACATGTGATGTGACAATAAAAGTGATTTGATTTTGATTTTGATTTGATATTTCCCTCTCCCTCTTTATTTTCCCTGCTCACCTGATTGACAGGCTCGTTGAAGTTTGTGATTAGACCAGCACGCAATGACGTCTTCTCCTCTTCTGATAATGCACTGCGAACAAACCAATCAAAAAGCTGTTCAGAGGAAGTAGAGGTCGAGAGAGATGAAACAATAAAGCTGACAAAAAGACAAAGGCAGCACTTAATATAGAAAAACAGACACATTTGAAAGCGTCTATAGATAAATGAGTACAGTATTTCAGTATTACTTTAAAACAATCTTGCCCCACAGTAATTTTGCTTTCACAGTACTGCGCAAAAACCTTAAACCACCTTTCATTTCTTACTTCCAAGCAGCCAGACGTTCTTGCACATGAACAGTATCGGATGGTCATGTTCTTAAGAATCATGCAGTACCATATGGAAAGCATCAGATTGGCAACACCTTCATTTTTCAACATGACAATGATCCCAAACACCCTGCCAATGTAGTAAAAACATTCCTGGATATAGGGGTATGTCACCAGGGTGCAGAGGAGGCTACCC
>NW_005187514.1:73958-80887 GCF_000239375.1 Pundamilia nyererei | reverse complement strand
GAAGCTTGAAAACTATTCGTTAAAACTACTTGAAGATGTCATAAGAAAGCTTGCATAAGAGGAGAGACTGTGATGAAGAAGGTGGTCATCTCAAATACTGACCTTCCATACTGTACTTCCATGTATATTTGAACCTTTCAATAAATCACTGCAGATGAAGAAATGAGGAGTGGCTCAAGACTTTTGCATACTACTGCACATTAATTGTAGACCTAATATAGATAAACTGTTACTTTTTTGCACAATGTCTTTATTCATGTACCTCATGTTGCAGATTTATTTAATTCATTTTGATCTTAGACACAGTAATCAGACTGTAGTGTGCAGGAATATTCATTCAAATTATCCACAACAAAACAGGACCAAGTGTTAAACCCAGAATTTTCTAGCTGAAGGCGAGAATGCCAACTACTGAGCCACCATGTCGCATTACGAGGAGCGAGTGCCAGCCGCCCTGGCATTGTTGAATGCAGCACATATCCTAAGAGACCCCTATTATCTCAATTTGGATTCTAGACGTGCAAATCACAGACTTTAATATTATGGCAATAATGAATATGACAAAATAGCCAACTTGGTAAGGGATTTATTAAAATCAATTAAATGTGCTACATTATTAAGTGAAGATCTGTGAAATGCATTAATTAATTAGTAAACTTTGAATAAACCTGCTGTCCTCCAAACCAGATATACCTTGGAGGTCGCAAAATAGTCACAATTTGTGTGAATATGCAAGAAAATATGTTGTTTTATGATGAGTTACCCTGTTCTAATTCAGCTGCTGCTGAAGTTAGGCACATTGAAAGCATCTGATTTGAAGAACCGTGAGGAGTGACTCATGCTGTAACCCGTGGCAGAAAGAGAAGCGAGATGGGTGGAAGTCAAATTACTTGCAGGGAGATTGCGAATTAGTAATACAAGATTTGCTACACACACATATTTTGGGAATACGGGGGTGAGGCAAGCTTTAAAGAAATGCAGGATGAAAGATTAAAAGATATATTAACGTAAGCAAGTATGCTCCTGAGCCCCATTTTGTCCTTGTAAGTCTGCAAGGAGCTAGAAAATCTAATGATTTGAGGGCGGAAAATATCAACCAAGTGAGAGACACAAAAAGATTTAACACAATGCACAGACTGAAAATTTCCTGAAAGAGAAACACTCAACTCCAAATTTTATTAGGTTGTTCTGGCTATTATGTGGGTGTTTCCAGCCACATAATATGTTGCAGGGAGATGTATTTTCAAAAATGCATTTGAATAAATGCAGAACAAGAAGCAGATTTGGTGTAAAAACCTCTCTAAGAACTGCAGGTTGCTCAAGTGAGTCACTCCCTCAGCAACAGTGGAGAATATAGGCCAGCTTTCTATTGTTTTACAAGCAAATTACTTAAATCCTACTTTAACAATATTTATTCATTCATTTGCCAAACTAGGGCACACTATAGTACAACTCCATAAAATTAACTCATAACAATTCAGCTAAATCAACCGAATTCCAACTAAAAATGTAAATCACCCGGTTCTGCATAAATGTCCTTTTCGTTTGTACAATGTTGGTTCTGGTTGCATCGAGGTCAGCGGTTTTCCCAAAGCTGACAGTACACCAGGGATGGCATAAATGTAACAAATAGATTTATCAGTTTAACATTAGGTTAAGTAAGAATTCTTCAGCTTTAAGTTTTTATGTTGTAATTTGAAGTCACTGGAACATCTGTTGATCAGAGCGGGTAACTGTAAACAGGTAAATTACTGTATTATCCATTAATGTCATATTTTTAACTGTATTCATCTCTGTAGTTTTAATATTTGATTATTATTTGATTGTAAAGCTGCTTTACCTTTTACATTTGTACCATCTTAATTTAGGCTTTTTCATTAAGTCCATTAAAAAGGAAGTTGACCTTTTTCATAGGAGAATTTCTGGGCTTGTCACAGCAGCAGCACATGTGTTACATTAACACTGATGACGGCACTATTAGCTCCAAGTGGCACAGTCGTGCTAAAATGAGCCAGGACACAGAGCCGAGTTGGTGCGGCCTGTAATGGTATCTAGTAACACCATTTTGGATGGAAATGGGCATTAGCTTTTTTAACAATGACTCGTTAAAACTATTTATCATCATCTACTACTCTACCCAGTACTGTAACTAAAAGTCCCTTCAGAAAGTGAGACAAAAATCCAAGGCTTGCTGTTCAATAATTGCTTATTTAAAAGACTGACGCAAAAATGTGGCTTTGCTAATGACTTAGAAACAATAACTATTGTAAATGTACCTGGACAAAGTATTTCAAGACCTCAAGTTAACTAAATCTGGCAACACACTCACAGATTAATTTTTTTTTTAAACAATTTTTAAATTAATTCAGTTAAAGTCTATTACTGTAAGCTGCTGTAACAAAAATGTTATGTCATGTTGCCTACACTTCATACACTGACACCACATGAACTGTGCTGAGTCACACACTATCCAACCTCTGGGTAAATGGCATTGTCCAAAAGTAATCGCATCAATAATCCACGGACCACAGCACTCCAAGTAAAATTTAGTTTACAGAACTACTGACAAGAGTGACTCAACTTTGGTAAGAGCAGAAAACTTACCAAACTTACAACAACAACAGAAATGAACTGCAACAATGCGAAGCAGTCAAAGAGTGGCCACAAGTGCTTAGGCAGAACCGATTACCTCCAACCAGCTCCTCTCCTGTGAGTTTAACAGCAAACGTCCATTCAAACCTTACAAAAGCCAGCTAGTCAGGTACCCGAAGAAAATTTGTAGGTTTTGACTACTAAAATCCGATCTTACACCAGACAAAATAGACACAAAAGAATAAACCGAGTATAAAATCAAATCACAATGATATGAATAATCAGGACAGAAGGTAAAAAAGGGGGAAAATGGCAGCTGTGAGAAGTGATGGAGAGAGAAATGTAGATGTAAGCTAAAACTAGTGAAGGAAAGACAATGGGAAAATGGAGGACATGGAGGCTGTGACAAAACAGAAAATTGCAACTGCAAATATGAAACAAAAAGATTTGAAAATAAAGCCTCAAAATCAGGCAAAGAGATTAAGACCGATGAATAGACATGCTTCAGGAGTGGAAGAGACAAGAAAGGAAACGATGAGCTGCAGGAGAGAAAAGAAAAGGTCTAAAATGGAAAGGCAGAATAGAGAGGCTGATTAGCAGCAGAGAACGTGACACAAGCAAGCACTTACTGAGGTGCAACTCTCCTCCAGTATCTGTCGATGCCATTTTTGAAGTACAGAACCGCAAGCCACCTGACATTCACATCCAGCATGTGGTTATTGAAGATATTCTGTGGGAAAGAAACATAATCAGCTCAGCTCACAGTGCCTTGTTAGCTCAAATGAGTAGGACTACACAGTACTCTGATGGCTACAAGCCCTTTAAGATACAGCACCGTTAAAATCCAGGTCACACTGACTTTATGTTACAATATGTCTCAAGTGACCAAACTAATGCAGCTTTACTTATCATAAATGCCAAAATCACTGAGATTTAAAACGTAACCACAGAAAATACTGCTGTGTAAAGTCATTCTTCCTTACACGGCAAAGGCAGAGGCTCCATAAAGAGAGAACGGTAACATCAAAGATTGGAAACTTAGTCCTTTCAAGTTTGGGAGATAAAATGACAACGTGATTTTTCAAAAAGCATAACTTTTACTTTTGCTTTAATGCAAACCTAAAATATCCATCTGTTTTTTTTTTTTATTTAACTATGCAAGTTAAGAAAGAAACAAAATCCTCATCAGATTCCTCTCTGAAACAGTAATTCAGCTGCTTTGGTTCCCTTGCTCTTTATTTACTGACACCTTCTGTACCATCTCTGAGGTGAGAGATTAAGAGAGACCGCTATCATACTAAATGAGATGAGACAGCGTGCACACAGCACACCATGGCGTAATTGCCAGGGACCGTGGTATCAGGAACATCTCGTGAAAATTTAAATCATCTGTGACTCCAGAGATAACACTGAACTCAAAGCTAAGGATGACCCAAGATGGGAGTTTTGAGATGGGGTCTAGCAATATGACCCCACCCCCCAATTCCACAAAACATCAAAGCACACACGCTTTTAAAGTGAGTTAAAGAAAAAGTTTGTGGTGATTTTCAGTATTACAAATGTAATAATAAATCACCTTGTGATTGTATGTCCCCACCAATTATGCTACAGTTTGTACCTGTCTAAAAGTTCACACGGGGTGGAAAAAAATGTGTTTTACATTTTTGCAATGTACGGTCAAAGTTAACATCTTGGCCATCCTACACTTGCAAATATGATGGGCCATTAAAGGAGAGAAACAAATGTCACATTCTGATGTGCATTCTCCTCCATTAATCTGAGGCCATCTGAATGCATCAGTTTCATGAGCAACATTTATTTCCTTTCCATAAAAGTTACAATCTTATTTGGCTGGCTCTGCTAGCATTCACTTATCACTTTTAAAATGGCACAAGTCTGAACTGCATCCAGGAAGAGACAGGCTCACAGAACTGTCTCACACATCGTTAGTTGCTCAGCTCACTCAGTCAGGCTTGTTGGAGAATGCCCTGAACAGCAATAATGTTAGGTGGGAATTTAAAACAAACAAACTAAAATAAAAAATAAAAAAAAAAACCTCCATGTAGGAGGAACTTTCACTTTGTGCCTCGCCATCTCTCTATGTCCTAACTAACCTCAGGGAAATCTCGTAGTTGGTCCTATACATATGAGATATGCAAAAAACCAGCTTGTTATTATTTTACAAAAGCTACCAGGGTCAACTATTACTATTAGCCTCCCTGTTACTAATAGACAATTGTGTATTGTGTATCCTTTTTTTCTGGGTAACAGCCCGCTGTGACTTGTTGTAGCTTTAAACAAGTCTCACACGTTTCCTGCAAGGTTGCAAACCTTTCTTTGTCCATTTCTGTGCAGGATCGTCTTCTTTGACACTTTGCTAGTCATCCACTAATGTCTTGGCACTTGTTCTGGGGTCTTTAGACACAGCTTTCACTGGTTTTCTTTCTAGAGTCCTTCAAATCTTTTGCTTCCTTCCTCTTCCAGGTTTGTTCTATACTGTGTGGCTCTCTCTTCAATTTTTCAATAGTTATACATTATACGCTCTGATAACTTTGTATATCCATCTTCTTATATGTAAGCACCAACAACTCTATTTCTCAAGTCTGATTTAATCTGATTTCTTTTGTTTTTAGTATCATATTTTTTCCTCAAGTTTTTATACTGTTTTTTAAGATAACCTTCAGTTTTAACTTGATTTTACAAGCTTCAAGCATTAAAACACATCAGTTCACAGCAGTGCTTTGTGCTCAATAAAAAGTTTAGTTTTCCAGAGAGCTGATAATATTGCCACTGGTAATATTTAGTTTTTCTTAAATAATTCTGTTAATGTGTGTAAATACAAATATTCTATGCTTTCTAAAGAAAACTAGTATTTCTAGAAATGCTTCCCTTTTTTTGTTGAAAAAGCATTTGGGAAAAACCAAAAAACTTCAGAACTGCCTAAATTCTTTGTGGCACAGCTTCAACAACATGACCCCATTCCTCAGACACAATAGTATCACACAGTTGCACCAGATTTGTTGGCTGTACATCAATGTGACTCTCCCATTTCACCACACCCAACAGGTGCTATGTTGGATTACGATCTCATGACTTTGAAGGCCTCTGAAGTACAGTACTATATCAAAAGAAATCTTTGGATCTTTGTGACTTTGAGTGCATTACTCCTACTGGAAGCAGCCATCAGAAAATGAGAACGAAAACAGCCTTTACACAAAAAAGTGTGGTCAAAAAGAGATGGAGATGGCCAGCCACATTACTCAGGTAGGCTCGGGTGTTTAAACAATGCTCAATTGGTACTAAGGGGCCCAAAGTATGGGGCAACCTTTTATTGTCAATTTTGGTGATGTCGTGTGAACTGTAGGTTCCTATTCTTAACTGGCAAGTGTGTCACCTTCATATTGGGTGTTCAGATACTCTTCTGCATACCTTGATTGTAACAAGTGGAGCTATTGTGGTCTTCCTATTAGCTTGAAGCAGTGAAGCCATCTCCCCTGACCTCTGGCAGCTACAACGCATTTTTGTCCAGAGAGCGGCTGTTCAGTGGATATTACCAAGTTTCTGAAATATTAGGCTGTCTAGCACCAACAACCATGCCAAGCTAAGTCACTTGAAATCACATTTTTTCCCGTTTTGACATTGAGTTTGAACTTCAGCAGGTCATCTTGGTCATGTCTACATGCCTAATTGCGCTGACTTGCTGTAATATAATTTGCTGATTAGGTATCTACATTAGTTGCATCAGTTTAAGTGCTGTACCGGTAAATCTAAAAGTTATTTTCCTGAGTTAACTGGTTACTAACGAGATGGAAGATCCAGCAACACCTGTAGTATACACAGTGTTGGGGAGTAACGGAATACATGTACCGCCATTACGTATTTAAAATACAAAATATGAGTAACAGTATTCCATTACAGTTACCGTTTAAAAAGGTGGTATTCAGAATACAGTTACTTTGTTGAATTAAAAGGATTACATGGCGGTCTTTTCCTGTTTCCTATGTTAGGCTGTCCCCTCTCTATTTTTGGTAATTCTACGCCGGCGGAAACCCAAACAAAACACATATTAAGAGGCTCTAATGCCTGTGTCTCAATCTCGCGGCCCATGTTACCCCCACTTGCGGCCCGCATAATTAAAAATTATTGTACAAAAAGTGATTTAATATGAAAGCAATAGGCAGAGTGTTACAGGCATAGCCCTAAAGAATGTAGCCTCATGGGCAGTATAGCCCAGTTCTAAGTAAGTTCTTAAGACTCGACTGTACTCTGTGTTCGTGTTTTCCTCCAAAACAATAAGTTCTGGTGGAGCAGCCTTTCAACGCCTCTCTCTGTCTCTC
>NW_005187514.1:59197-72390 GCF_000239375.1 Pundamilia nyererei | reverse complement strand
GGAGTCAAAGAGGAGGTACTGGTCCGTGTGTGTGGGCTTCCGGTAAACTTCGATGTTGAGTTTGCCGTTCTCTTCAATGTGCACAGCGCAGTCCAGGAAAGGCAAACAGTCGTCCTTTGTGTCTTCCCAGAGCTAATGATAGTTATATAAGAGCAGATGCATGCTGGTGCAATAAGCTGTACGTCCAATGGATGCATGATCTGATTAGTCAACTAATCGCAAAAATAATCGGTGACTAGTCGACTATCAAAATAATCGTTTGTGGCAGCCCTAATGGCGAGTAGCCTTCAGTAATAGTAATAAAAATCACACAATAGTACTTTCATGTAGTTGTAAAAAGCATGATAATACATTAAGTAATCCAAAGTATTCAGAATACATTACGCTCATTGAGTAATGTAACGGAATATGTTACAAAATACATTTTGGGGCATGTATTCTGTAATCTGTAATAGAATACATTTTAAAAGTAACCTTCCCAATACTGAGTATACAGAAGACCTTTATTGCTTAAGCAGCACGTTTCCGCTTGTAGCCTTCATCAGGGTCATCATCAATTTAATACTGCAGCACTGATTCAATACCTGCAGCATCATCATCCGGAGGGATCCATCCTTATGCTTCTCCAAAGAGAGAGAGCTCAGCATCTTTAGTCACATAGCACAACAGTGGTAACTACATTTACTGCCTTTAAAAAAATAAAAAATAAATTAAAAAAACCCACCCCAAAATAAAGACCGGAATAATCAGAAGCTAACAACAAATTACTTTGTGTACCTCACCTCACAAAGCTGTCTTTACAAACTTACACATTACTAATTGCTGTGACTTACTAAAGGTTACTAAAGTGTGCATGGATGCATTAGCATAACTAGATAGATAATTTGCAAGATGACACCCTAAGTAGCTGTGAAAATGTTTTATTCTAATACGGTTAAAAGAGGAAGTCTAACCTAATGCATCTAATATTACGTGATGTACTGTTAGACCTCACCCATAGTACTCATTGTGCAAGAAGCATGGCTCATTCAGTAACTGTTGTAACATCAACAAATATCATCAATGTTTGAATAATAAGATCATGTCACTGTAAAACCCGGAATGTAACATATCCCGTGTCTAAGACGCAACAGGACTACGAGAGGAGACAGACAACAAAAGCTATCGTTAGTTTCACTATATTTCACATTGTGGAGAAGTAGTTTCAAAAGGAATTTTCGGAGAGACTTCCAAAGTGAAAAGGAAATCGCATGCAGTGTTGTCTCACAAATCTACAGTGTATTATTGGCAAATATAAAGGAAAATAATAAACTGTTCCATGAATGTAATAATCATTCGAGCTTAGCCTTGCAGAACACAACCTGAGCCAATTTATTTACGAAATGCAGAGAGAGATGAAAGTGAAATCCATCTCATTGTATTGTATTGTATGGTTTAGACAGCAAACAAAAATGTGTGAGGATCCACTGTGGATCCACAAGGGCTTTGTGGTGAAAAGACACCAAGTGGTAGGTGCCGGTCAGGGCATTGTTTACCAGCTTTGTCACCACACATGCTTTTGCATATTGACAGTTGATGTGGTTAAAAAAGAAAAAAAACTTGTTAGTTACTTTCGTGTGAAGGTGACTGGACAGACTGTTAAAACAGAAAATATCTTACTCCTCAGTGTCCTGTTCTAATGCCGAGAGAAATATTTCCATCCATCTGAAAACAAAGAAGCCCTAAAATGATACGTTTCAGCAGATAAATTAAACCCGGTGGCATCTAACTTTCAGCAAAATACCCTATTAAGATCTTTATTAGTTTTAGTGGTTTTGATGTAGACTTTATTTCTCTTCTTTGATATCATGGCCTCACCAGAAGGACTGAGTAGAAGCCTGGCTGGGTCTCCCACTGCCGGAGCTGCTCCTCCGCAGGCTTGAGCACAGCTGTGTCCTGACTGGTAGCTTGGGTTAAGGCCTGCAGCACCACTGAACTGGCACTGTCCATATCCATAGCTGGATATATCTGAAGGAAAACAAAAGGGGAGGGAGAGAAGGAGAGACAGATAGAAAGCAGAATTTATTTTTTCTGTCCGTGAAAAGTTCTGGTTGAGCTGGGAGTAAAACCTTTCAAAATAGTTTCAGTGTAGCTAAAGCTGATGCAGTCAAATTACATCTACAAAAAAAAAATGTCAGTACAAGGAATTTCTGTTGCTTTGTCTGTGGCTGCATCTTTTTCCATCTTATTTTTATTATAGATCAAGCAGTGCTGAAATCACTGTCAAACTGACTGGGAAAGAAACAAACCCATCCGAATAAAGAGAAGCGCACCTAATAGAAACACTGACAGTCATCTCGGCTGTACAAAGAGCTGTTCTGTCCCAGATAGAATTCAAGCACCCCAGCTTCACACGTCCAAAGGTGTTTTTCAGTCTCAAAGGAAGTACCCGAGTCACTTTCACAGTCTGAATAATGAACTGTTGCCTAACCAGGCCTACACTGATAACATGAATCCTTCATTATGAGCTCAACCTTTCATGAAGGGATTAACAGATTTTGTTTCCCTTTTTTTAAAAACACTCTCCTCAGTACAAAACAAAACGAGCCATTTACAATATGAATAAAAAAATACATTTATTAGTGTTATTCCAAATACATTACATTAAAAACGTTTTTAAATAATCCTTTTAACAAACCAGTCATATTAAATTGGCACAGAATTCATTTTAAGTGCCATCCGTGAAATCATTAGTAGTATGGTGGCTGACTTTTCATGACTAGGTTAGAAAAACAGCATAGGGAACAACAAGACTGCCATCTACAGTCCAAAAGTAAATATCCTGCACCACAAAACACTGTGTGCGTCTGTAACTACATGTGCATTAAGAATGCATCAGGAGCATTGCGGCCGGTGCAATTTTCACATTACAAAGTATAATTATTTTAGTGCACAGTCCATGCATTATACATTACCATTATTAATTTTGATTATAGTAAGACTAGTACCAGTCAATTCTTAAAGACATTAATGAAGGTCGACTTTGTGAGCACAGTCATCTTGATTTAAGATAAACATTCACCTACAAATTGATAAGCGTTTCCTCACAGATAAACTTTACCTTGGTGGGCCACCCAGACATAATAAGAGTTACCAAGTATACTTTAAGTAATTCGAGCTTATTCCCCCCCCCCCCTTATTTGCCTATGTAAATGATGCTATCAGTGATCAGTGTCCAGGTTGTTATTGTGGCAATGTGGTTTCTGCTTTCTCTGAGAGTGGAAGCAGAACTGCTGCGAACTGGAGGGTCACTCCAACTGGAAACTGCAGAAAGTGACTACTGATTCAAGTGCCGCTACAGTGAGTTTACTGAGCCTGCAGACCAGAATAAGGACTGTCACCAGCTGCAGTCTAAGACGGTGGAATTCGAAGTTCATCTGCAGGATGAAAGGCTCATTCTGCAGAGCCAACTGATTATAATATTCACTTATTTTTCACAAAGCACTTGACAAATAAGATTTTCTCCTTTTATTTACAGGGAGGGGGTACTTCTACACTTTCATTTCCAACTCACATTCCACTCTTGTGACTGTTGACAACGCTTTCCTGACCATCTCCATGCAAACTGAATCAGAAATGGCAAAAAAGGATTTCACTCCAAAGAATCCAATAATTCAGTCCAATAAAAATCCCTTGTTTTGACATCTGTAACTTACGTCATATTTTTATTTCTATTTTCTTTCCTTAAGTATGGCGTCTTGACAGTCACCCTTCTATTAATACTATTTGCTAATTTTTGTATGTTTGTTACACTTAAATGTTTAGATCATCAAAAAATTTAAATATTAGACACAAAAAGCAGTTTCTAAATGAAGGTGTTTATTATTACGGGGAGAGAAAAAAATCCAAACTTATATGGCCCTGTGTGAAAAACTGATTGCCCCCTAAACCTAATAATGGCTGGGCCACTCTTACCAGCAACAAGTGCAATGAGTCTTTTACAGAGAGGAGTTTTGGCTCATCTCAACCCCATTGTAAGATTTTCAAGCATGAACTGCCTTTTTATTCTATATTCAAGTTGAGGTCAGAAACAGATGGCCGGATATTCTACTTAAGGATGTTTTGGTAGACAGCAGAATTCAGCAAGTCTTCCAGGTCCTGAGGCAATAAAACAGCCCCAGACCACTACACTACCAGCACCATATTTTACTTTTGGTGCGATTTTCCTTTTCTGAAAAGCTGTTTCTTTTATGCCAGATGTAATGGGACAGACACCTTCCAAAAAGTTCAACATTTGTCTCATCAGTCCACAGAGAATTTTCCCAAAAGTCTTTGGGATCATCAAGATGTTTCTGGCAAAACTGAGATGAGTCTTTATGTTCCTTTTGCTCAGCAGTGGATTTTGTCTTAGAATTCTGCCATGCAAGCCATTTTTGCCCAGTCACTAGGGCTGGGCCATATCATACCGTTCACGGTAATACCGGTATAATGTTGGGCAACGACAAGGAAATGAAATATCGCGATAGAATATGGGTAAAACGCGCAAGCGCAGTGCCTTAGTTTTCATACGCACATGGCAAAAAAGGCACGGCGGTGACGGAGAAAGACAAGGACGAAAGCGGATCGTTGAATGAAACGGATGAACCAGAATTGGTTTGTAAAAATGGTGCAACGACAGTGGTGTGGAACTGGTTTAGCTTTCGTCCGTCAGATACAGAACAAAGCACTATTTTTGGTAGAGCATGCCAGCGGACCGTCGTTATTACCGTGTTGTTTGGAAAATACGGCACACTTAAAATCAAACCTTTGATTTTTCTGAAAATCGTGCCCCTTATAATCCCATGTGCCTTATGTTTGGATTCTGGTTGTGTTTACTGACCTCGAAACGATTTTATGTGGTACACGGCGCTCGAAAATCTGTCAAATGTTTTAGTACGACTTTGCTAAGCTACGAACCCGCACCGCTTGATGGATTGTCGGAACATTACGGCTATCGTAGGCAGGAGCCTCGCGGAGTGATACGTACTGTGCTTCAACATAATATTACCGTATTGTGTGTGTATAATCTCTTTTTAAGTTTTGTGGATGTTATACATGGTTATGCTGAGGATATGTCGGCCAATTTCCACTGGAAATGCCTTTTGGTTAAACTGTCAGCAAGGAATTTGCACTGTTACGTTTTTATACAACTTTAATGTAAAAAAACAGTTGCTTGTTTAAGTGAAAATACATTGATGGGGTTTTTTTTGCACTAATAAAATTGTGGAGTTGTAAAGTATTTTCTCTAGTGTCAATTATATCGTCAGTTATATCGTTATCGCAAATTTTCAAATCTATATCGTGATAAATATTTTTGGTTATATCGCCCTGCTCTACCAGTCACTTTCTTATTGTTGAATCATGAACTCTGACCTTGACTGAGACATGTGAAGCCTGCGGTTCTTTAATGTTGTTCTGGGTACTTTGTGAGCTCCTAGATGAGACGTCGATGTGCTCTTGGAGTAATTGTGGTAGGCCGGTCACTCCTGGGAAGCTTCACCACTGTTCCAAGTTTTCTCCATTTGTGTATAATGGCTCTCACTTTGGTTCAATGGAGTCCCAAAGCCTTACAAATGGCTATATGTAACCCTTTCCGCCTCACAGATTTCAGTGACTTCGTTTCACAGGCGTTTCTTCAGATCGTGGCATGATGTGTTGCTTTTAGAGCTCTTTTAGCCTGTTTCACTTTGTCAGACAGATTCTATTTCAGTGGTTTCTTGATTCAGCAGGTCTGCCAGTAATAATGCCCGAGTGTGTTTAGTAAAACTGAACTCAGCTTGTGGTCAAAGTTAATTCATGATCTAACAGGAGGGGCAATTACTTTTTTACAGGAACAGGTAGATTTTGATAACTTGCCTCCCTTAATCAGTGAAATCATCTTTTAAAAACTGGATTTTGTATTCATTGGGGTTATCGTCATCTAATACAAAAAAAATTGATGATCTGAAACATGCAAGTGTGTCAAATATGCAAAACACAGGGGAATCAGGAAGAGGGTAAACATTATTTTCACACCACTGTATGTAGACATAACACTGCTTTATCCCTTTAATTGGGTGCCTCTTTCGACATGAATGCTTCATAGGTCATAGTAAGTCGTTCAACAAAAATACCCTCCTCTGAAAATGGTCATGACAAACAGACCTGTAGCAATACTGGGGAACTATCACTCAAGGCCATGAAGGGAAAAAAAAAAAAAAAAAACACTAAGAAAGTCCGACTCATTGGAAGCAACAGAAATGAAGGTTGGTTCAAGAGTTTTAGACAGTACTGTATGTTTACTGCAGAAACTAAAGTTAAATAGTGATTAGTCAGTAAAATAAAATAAAAAAATATGATACAAAAAAAGAAAAATGTGTTTTTGGTTTAATCTTCTCTTGTTTAAAGTTTAGTAGAGTTTAAATCCAGTCTAAAAGCTTAAAAAAAACAAAAAAAAACAGGGTGCAGCAACAGAAACTCAGCTGGTACCGAAATGACAATGAGTGTTATGTGGAGCATTCAAGCACTGAAATGCTTGCAAAGCAGAGGGAAAAAATTAGAAACTTGGATAAAATCCAGTTTTTGAAATGTTGTATAGAAGGGCGGATTTGACAGAGAGCCTAGTCTTGGCTCCAGCAGTAGCAGCTAATAACGTTACACTCAACCCTCTGAGAAAAGCACAGGAGGACAGGCTCTGTCCCCAAACTCCTCCCCCATGCAAGACCAATACTGCTGAGGTTTGATCAAAAGGTAAATAAAGATGTTCCGCTCTCTGCAGTCAAATTTAACAACAAAACAATAAAATTATACTAAAATACAAAAAGGTTACATCCGTTGGACTTGGGGTTACCAAGGTAGCCCACACATAGTACCTAAGGTATACACCAAGTTTACCTTAGGTACTAAAAAACCGTGTCGAGCACTGCTGAGCTGACCTGAGTAGGTACTAATGGAAGGGCTTTAAGTGAGCATGTAGTGGCAAATGAAATAAGCCTTTGGATGAACAATGATGGCATTGTGATTTTGCCAGGCAGTTCCTATTAAATACCATCTATTAAAAATGTTTATTTAGGTAATATATGCTTTAATATAATAACTTATTTTCCTATGGTTAGTGATGTTATAGGACAAATTTCTGGTGAGGAGGAATACATTATTAAAGCATTACTGAAACAAATTCTGATAACACAGAATCTGCAGATTGACTTCAATCAGTAGCATTATGAGTTTAAGTCGTGCTTATCTTTTCTGTAATGTAATAAAATATCATCCATTTAGAAAACGGACCTGTGTGAGCTGCATGGTTTGCTAGGACATTGTCTACTGATATACTGATAATCTCACTGTCATGGACGGCTGTTTTATACAAAGAAGGTTTACAGAGCAACATTTTAAACTATTTTAAAGTGATTTAAATATGGTTTCAGTGGCAATTTCCAGAGTGGAAACTGAATCTCAAGATAGTTTCAGGATTATCTAGCTTACTCTTGGTGGGTATTTTAGTTAAAGACATCATTAAAATGGTGGTAGTCAGTAGACCACTGTAATATACCAAAATTCTTTTTCATGACACATGCTTTAACTTTTACCAGAAAAAAAACCCACCACGGCCCAAAAAGAAACAAAGCACTTAAGACAGTTTTTTGTTTTCCCTACAGTGACATACAGTATGAGAATGTGCTCTGTTCTGATCACATACTGCTTTTTTTGTTTTACCACTGTAAGATTCACAACCTTAAACTTGTTCATCCACAATCCAAATCTGCATAACTATTCACGGTCCTTGGTGAGTGTAATGAGACAAACCTGGGGCAAGTCTGACTGCAGGAGCAAGACCAATGTGTCAACCTCAAATTGCTATTTAGTAGCTCAAAAGGTAGCTACTTCAATAATCTCCAACAAAGCACAAAAGAGGGAAAGAAAGCTGTTCCCGCTGAAGATAGAAGAAACAAACTTGTTTTGCCACTTAAGACAGAAACAGGCCACTGAGTACAGCCAAGCTACAAAGGAAGATTATACCAGCACCTAATGATGTGTGACTCAAACAAATCACTCCAATTACCACTGTTGTAGCCCTCACTAGTTCACATGAAGAGCAAAAGATGGACGTAAAATTGCACGGTGGAAAAGCTGGGCGTTTCGCATTCTGTTAAAAAGCTCAACGCAGGAGAGATCATCCCACGCAGAAAATATTTTCTAGTTTTATTATCTGACGATGCTGTGCAGTTTCTGAAGCGTTACAAGGTTAAGATACTTTATTTACTGTTAAGCTAAAGTGTTATTTTATACTTCAAATCATATGCTGTGTCACTGGATTTAAGGCTGCTGGCACCTTCTTTCAGTAATCACTCTTGACAACAGCTAATTGTAAAATGATAGAAAATACCCCTTAATTTACATACATGAAATGCTACTACCTGAATATCGTGATATGATTTGGGGGTTATATCACCCACGCGTAAATTGCCAACACATGAGGCTAATCCAGCGGTAGGCAGCTAAATATTGTTTTGCACTTGCCGTAGCTTCTGTCGCTAACACTAGCTTGCTGTCAAATGTTGGCTCGGTTGACAAGAAAGCTAGGGTGGCAATTGCAGGGGCTATCGGTACATTTACTGATTTACCTCCAACTAAAGCTACGGTAACACACGCCTGGACATTTTACACTATATATAGCTATATGTGTCTACAGGCCTTTAGTCAAAGCAAGGATTTGTTATGATTGTACAAACGCAGTCGCTAGCATGTCTACGCAGTGGGTTAGTTTGTTTCTGAAGCACAGAAGGAACCAAAACAAGCTCAGTGGCGTGGGGTAATAGTGGGGCAGAATTTTTAAACTAATGTGATTCACATTTGCCTTTTACTACTGCTGTAGGATTCGCAAATATAGTCCAACTTGCTGTAGTCTTGCCCCAGTGCGCGTCATCTATAATCAAAATACCGCTCACTCACTAAAGAACCGGGGTGGGCAGAGTTCATAATCGTGCATATACCCCAAAACACCAAAGCTAACTTTAGGCTGACTAGCTAGCAAGCTTGAACTTATTCTATCCAAACCAACGTCCGTCAGTAGTATTTGTCCTGGCAACCAATTAAATATTTCTACAAAGACATATGAAGCTGGACTCACCTAAAAGAAAAGCAGTAGAAAACAGAATCTGTGCTTGTAACAGTGGCTGCTAAAGCGCTGCCAGTGGTAATGTAATGAGAGGTGGAAACACACGCTTGTAGGAATGGCGCGGGGAGAACAGCAGGCGCGTGTTGATGACGTAGGATCAGCGGCAGGCTGCTTCATCATGAGTAAAGAGAGCCCTGTTCAATATCATGTGATTCTATAATAGACTGTGTCTATTTTGCTTTTTTATACGAACCCCCTGACATTGTGTTTGCTATTTTGTATTTGTATATCTGTATTTTGTGCTTTTTCAATTAAAAAAAAAAAAAGAGTAAAGAGAGCCAATCGCTGTTTAGTATACTGACACCAAAAAATCTGGCTGCTGAATTTTTGTATTTTGTTTGTTTTTGTTGGAAGTATTTTAAAGTTAATTCCGTCCTGAACTGGAAACCAGTGAAGTTACTTCAGTACTGGGGTAATATGTTCAAATTTCAATGTGCCTGTAAGGACTCTGGCCACTGTATTCTGAACAAGCTGAAGTAACCCTACTGATGATTTGGCAAACAGATCATTACAGTAGTCTAGCCTGCTTGATATGAATGCATAGACCCATTTTTCAAAGTCAGTCTCAGAAATATATTTTCTAACTTTTCATACACTTGTTAAGTGGTAGAAAGCTGTTCTGGCGACCTTATTTGTATAATTATCCAAACTGAGTTCCAAAATAATGCCAAGGTTCCTGACTTGGTCACTGTGTTCAGAGAGAAGAAGATAAACATGGACAAAATTCTGTTTCTGACATTTTTGGTGCAATCACAAATATTTCTGTCTTGTCTCTGTTCAGTTCTGAAAAGTTTCTATACATCCATCAGTTAATGTTATCAGTGCAGCTTATTAAACTGTGAACAGTAGTTAGATGATTAAAGAAAAATAAAAAGCACAACTGTGTATCATCTGCATAAGAATAGTAGGACATATTATTATTCTTTTTGATAGTGCCAAGCACATACTAAAGGACATTTTAGTATCTTGTTTAATATTTGTCTATTTAAACTTGCATAGAGACCATGCATTATTCAGATATACAGTTTCATGATTACTTAATTTCCTGATTTACTTTAATTATCTTTTTTTTCTAGTTCAGTACATTAGTTCTAGTATGTTTCCAGGGTGGGCTTTCTCATTTCAGTTCAGTTTTTGTTTGTTTGTTTGTTTGTTTGTAAGTCCCAAAAAGTTGATTCTGTACATCTGGACATAGCGTTTTCAGTGGGAAAAACATTCCATCGCTCATCCAAGTGACGTCTTCAGTCTTAGCGATTTCCCTACCAGGATGATTGAGCATGCATCAAGACGTTTGTTTGTAAGTTTCTTTTTTATATATAATTTGACAATATGGTCAGTTTTCAGGGGTGATGCAAACACAGCACTTTGTGAAGGTGGCTTTGTAATATAAAATTCAATAAATAGATCAGTGTGTCCTCTGATTTTAAGTGTCAACAGATTTAACTAAAACTAAAGACACAGGTCTATATATTTCTTTTATTTTTGTGAGCAATATTGTTTTGTCTGTTTTTTTATTTTGTTTAAATATCTATTTGTTTACATCTACTGTTTGTTAAGGTTTAATTAATTATTATAATCATGATACCTTCTGTACTGTTTGTCGTTCATTATGATTCCCCAGGATCTCAAGCTGTTTTCTCAGAAAAGGTCGGCTGTCCTATAAGGCTTGTGTTTATGTGATGCTGTTTCATTAAATATGCATCGCTAATTTCTTCACAATTTGGCCTCAGTCAGAAAACCAAAGAAAAACTTCATTTTGTATTTGCTGAAAAACTCTAAAGGGCTACGACTCATCATTTTCTCGGTGGAACAACGCACTTTTGGGTTGAGTTGTGCCAAAACTTGATTTCCAGCATTTTGCCAAAAAGTGATTGCCTGTATTTAAACTGCTATAAATAACTTTTTTGCCTATATGTCAATTGTGTCCAGTCCATCATGAATGATATCAAGTCATCTTGAGCCACAAACAACATTCCTATCACAAGGTGAAAGCCGCAATCACTTTTTTGCAAAGCGACTTTTATTTATCATGTTAAAAGGTCTCACTTACATTAAAAAATGTATTTTAAGAGTAATCTGGCCAAGAGAATAGCAGAAATTGCAACAAATATAACAATAGGTCTATAAGGATATTTTAAGTGGCCTTAAAGGGTTGGATTGGTTATAAAGTAGGTACAATAACACAAAGTCATCACTTGAAAAATGTTAATTTTGAAATTTTATATATAACCCCATTTGTAAATCATGCTCATAAAGTCTATTTCCCAATACAAGTAAAGACATTAACGTAAAAAAAATTGAAAAGAAAAAAAGAAAAAAAAATAAACTGGAAAAAAGAAATTGAAAAACAATCACTTTTTTGCCTGAAGGGCCACTATGCACCTGCCGAACAAGCAGTGACAGCAGTCCATTGGTTCATTTTCATGACTGACACTGGATTGCCCAATCAAATCTCGTAACGTGACCGGCCCCTCCCATAGCTATGCTGTGTGCTCATGGATCAAATGGCGAGAAGGTGGAGCTGGAAAGCTGAGAGAAAATAGTAAAAACAAAAATAGATGCAATAAAATGTGCCAAACTAACAGACATGTTAGCTGTCGGGGCTGCTGCACCGTGAACAGTAGTACCAGCAACAAGTAGTAACCAGGCCTCACAGTCAGAGGAGCGTGCTGCTGCTAGCACCAGCTGAGGGGAACACACACATATATATATATATATCCCAAAATATTCTCCGTGTCGTCTTGTTTTGATCTCTGATCCCTAAATGTGGCTTGTATTCAAGGAATTCTCTAATCTTGCACATGGCATGTGGTCATTCACTGGGGGGAAAGGCATAACCCAGAGTACACAGGATAGTTATCTGTAGAGTGTATCTGTAGAGTGTAGACGAGTTTATCTTCTCACATAATCTCAAACTGCTTGATTTAGATTTTCTTACCACTAGGTGGCAGAGATATTTCAAAGCAGATGTACAGGCACGCAGCCTTTAGGTTATCAGGTCAGAATCTTGACCAATGTATAAATGAAAACTGCTTATTTTAAAAACCTGGAAGTTATACAAGACAAAGTGGACCACATTTCTGTCAGTCTATCATCGGTGACACCAGAGATAAACAAATCATGCAATCACACATTTATGTTGGCTCCCAAGAGAGTATTCATTCCTCTCTGTGGTTTACCACACAATAAGTATTATGCATTTACTGAATACTGATCACATCAAATAAATATAGTTTACCACATAAAGCAACCTACTCAGTGCAAGACACCAACTGACTAAATGTGCCCTATTTCAGTATTTCTCAAAATCAGAGTAATTTGATATTTGTGTGGAAAATGCTGGTCAAATAGCCTTTAATGTGTTCTGGGCAATAAGCAGACATATTACAGACATATCACTTAAGTATCTGAGAAAGTACAAGTACTGTGAGAAACTAGTTCGCCTTTTTGCACATAGCCCATTGTCAGGTGACATGCAGAACATGTTTTTCCACACTGTTATCTAACTGTAAATCATAGTGACACTAATCCCTATCAGTCTTCGTTTGAATTTCGGTGGCCATTTCACTGAAGGCTGTGTATTAATTGGGATAACTTACAATTATGGTACACATGTCAAGAAAAAAGCTTTCTAGACATTATAACGACAAGAAAGATGATCACTTTTGACAAACAATGGATTTGTTGATACAAACAGAATAGAAGAGAAATATCCTTTATTGTCCCTCGTTGGGAAATTCACGTGTTACAGCAGCAAAGTGAAAGGCAGACAGAACTTGCAGATTCAAGTAAAGAATATCAAATAAAAAATGAGAAATGACAATTTTACAAATACTTGATCAGACATTGCGGCGCTAAAGGTGAGTGAGACTTTTTTTAAATGAAAATGAAGTCATAATGCAGCTGCTCAGAACACGATCAGATTTAATTACACACTTAGCACTCTTCCATACCTACCAGCCTAAGTTTGTGTGTGTGTGTGTGTGTGTGTGTGTGTGTGTGTGTGTGTGTGTGTGTG
>NW_005187514.1:54521-59177 GCF_000239375.1 Pundamilia nyererei | reverse complement strand
GTGTGTGTGTGTGTGTGTGTATGTGTGGGTGTGTGTGTGACTGTCTGCCTGTCTGTGTGTATATTGAGATGTTCTTTAAATGGGAGGATCCTGTTCCTTGTTCCCTCTTTGAGTCAGTCTTTCCCGCTGAACAAAAACGTTTCTCTCACAGACTCACAGACACTTGACTCCTGAGCCTTCTGTACCAGAGAAGCATGGATTTCATGGAACTCTTTTTCATTTCTCTTGGTACTGGAGTTGTGGTGTACTATGGAGTGAGGCTACTTCTTTTCAGTAGGATGCTTTTTCCAAAACTGTGGTTTCCACTGCCAAAAACTTTCTTCACCTCAATGGGAGAGTGGGCAGGTGAGCAGCATGTTTATGCATGTCCACATGTATGCGTTTGTGCTCTGCGTGTCTGTGCCATGTGTAATGAATACCATACAATCTTCAGTAGGTCATGCTATGATAAATAAATCCTGGAACTTCAGTAGGTTACGTAGTATCAAGCCAACATAGGTATCACGTTTTGTGATACAACACTACATTTATGTGTATACTGTATGTAATTAGAACTTTTAAATGACTACATTATTTGAATTAATTAATAAGCTAAAGTGTACATGGCAGAATCTGCAAGTGCCATGAACACTAAGCAGTGAAAGTGATTTAGTTGATCAACTTGTGTGTAAAAGTGCATTTAGTAGGTCACAATAGAGTGAGTCCCCTGCCCAAACTTGTTTTAACATTTCATCGTTACACAAGATTGCGCTTGTGCGCTGATATACCCAAAGGAGGCAAGTCCCGACGCTTAAAATACTTCTTTTTTTTATATACTTGCAGGGCAGCTGATATATGTACAGAAAACACAATTCAAATTCAATATCAAAATGTATGGAACATCAAGCATAAACTGCATGTTTTTCACATAACAAATGATCCGCGTCATCATAGTTGACATTGGAAAAAAGCTGCATAACGACAAGTCATACCTGTGTGACTAGTTTAACAGGAAGAACTTGGTATAGTACAGGGAGTCAGAAATATTCCTCTACCTTACCACACTATAGCCTACTCTTCCGAAAAATGTAAAGAAAATATAACAACTACATTTATTTTATACACAATTACATGTAGTGATAAGCTTACTGACAAAATGCACCATATTCCATTCATTTTCAAACTTGTAATAATTTAGATTGGCATGTAGTTGTGTAAAAAGGGCTGTTAAAGTGCAAATTATGATACGCAAATTATATATGCAAACTGTTTCTAATTAAGAATAGGAAAAACATTTTCAGATTTCAAGAACAGACAAGTAAAGCCAAACCTTCGGGTTGAAAATGGCAAATTACTGTTGAAGGTTTGATTTAAACCAATCATGTTTTTCAGTGTTTTCCCAAAACATTTTACCCTGAAGTGTTTTTGTAGTGAGTGGATATACAGGATTAAGAATAATAAGCAGGAAGCTTTTACATTTGAAGTGGGTACAACAAATCTAACATAAACACTCCAAATGAAACTACAGAATAGAGTCAACTTAAAGGCGGCTGAGGAAATGAGCAAATACTTTCTCTCTTGTCAATCTCCTTGTGACATTCCTCTGCAGGTCCAGAAGCAGTTTCATTCACTCAAGAGGTTTGCTTTGGCATCTTCTGAAGGGGTTATTCTCTCACAGTGCTCAAAGAAGCCTAATAAAAACACTGGGCTGATCTTGCTTTTCTTCCCAATGCCCACTTTCCTTCCCACTTTCATTCCATTCCGGCACAGAGGAATAACATCTGAACAGCACATTCTAGGCTGCATAAATGACACCCCTCTCCAATTATTTCTCCCAATAATTGGAAAGCCCCATTTGTATCCCTCTTCAGACCTTTTAAACATTTTTAGTTTCAAGAAGCCTAAACGGTGTTGTGCATGTGCATGGATCTATTGATAACAAAGAATAAGTTACTCAAATGGCAATGCCCCATTTTTTAGAAGCTCACAAATAATTAGGACAATTAACTATTTCACTATCAGGTGAGGCATTTTCTTTTTTTCTTTCATAATAATTAGGCAGATAAGAGATGTGGGCTTTTCAAATATAAGTGCTGTACTTGTATTTGGTAGCTGTCCACCAATAAGATGTCAGTGCAAGTGAAGGAGGGAATCACTAGGCTGAACAACCAAAACAAGCTTGCCAGAGAGACACTAAAAATGCAGGAGTAACCTAACCATCAGTTGTGAAGGCACTGGGCAGCTCAGCAGCACCCAAACACAACATCTAACCAAGGTAAGAACACTTTTAAGGTGGTACGTGAATCATCATCAAGAGGTACAATCAAGAGATGCTTTCATGAATGTAATTACAGAGGGTTTACACCGAGATGCAAATCACTGGTCATACACAGAAACAGTAAGGCCAAAAAACATCTAGCAGAGCCCGCAAACCAGATAGCTGAAACTCAACTTAACTTGTACCAGAACGATAGCAAGGGAAACTGCTCGTGATTTGAAGCATACCGCCTTATCTGACTGTTAGAGAACAAATGTCAACCCCTGACACTGACAAAGATGGTAAATGGTAAATGGCCTGCATTTGTATAGCGCTTTACTCAGTCCCTAAGGACCCCAAAGCGCTTTACACTACATTCAGTCATTCACCCATTCACACACACATTCACACACTGGTGATGGCAAGCTACATTGTAGCCACAGCTGCCCTGGGGCGCACTGACAGAGGCGAGGCTGCCTGACACTGGCGCCACCGGGCCCTCTGACCAGGTAGGGGCATTATTACGACATGTGTGTGTATGGTTCTAATTGTGAGTGAATCACTATTGTTTACTGATAATGTGACTGATAAATGTAGAAGGATGAATTATTTAGTGTGCAGGGCTATACGCTCTGCTTAGATTCAGCCATGTGCTGCATAACCTATCAGGCAGTGCAAATAGATAATGACCCAAAGCATGTTGCAAAAGCAATCCAAGAGTTTCTCAAGCCAAAGTAATGGGATACTCTTCAATAGACAAATAATTCATTTGATATTAGTCAAATAGAGCATGTTTTTTAGTTACTGAAAATAAAATCTGAAGGTAGAGAGAAAAGCAAACTGAATGTAGTTGCAGTTAAGGCCTGAGCAAAGCATTAACATCTGGTGATGTCCACAAGATTTCAATATAACTTAGAATGATCTTAGTTTGTCCAGCTTTTTGAGTTTCTAAACACAGGGAACTATGCACAATGACGACTGTGATTCCTAAAAGTTAAACCACTTGAATTAAAGTTGAAATTCTGCCCTTAAATCACATTTATGTTATTTGATTTAATATCCGCTGCGCTGGTGGACAGAGGCAACATTGCAAACACTGTGTCTAAACATTGTGTCATCCTTCAGTATTTATTTACTCAAATGGTAAATGGTAAATGGCCTGTATTTGTATAGCGCTTTACACATCCAGTCACCCACCCATTCACACACACATTCACACACTGGTGATGGCAAGCTACTCAACTCTGACAATAGAGTACAATGAACTCGCTGTGACATATTAAAGTGAAGTAACTGTGGCGAGCTTTGTGAGACCACACAGTTTTTGTATAAAGTGGACAAATATGGCACTTAGAAACACTGTTAACAATGGGGACAAATAGACTTTCTATTGCCTTGTTGCCCTTGTTGAGTGCATAGGCTCAACATTAATTTAATATTGGAAAATGTCTTAAGTTGGCTTCCAGTTTTACTATCCTGCTGGCTTTTAAATGATAGTCTGTCTTGCTGCATCACTCTCACACAACAGCACATTTGTCTTTGAAGAGAAGCCTCCACAGGCTGCTGCAGTTCACAGAGCTCATTTGCATAAAGGAAAATGTCACAGTCATGTCTGGTTTCAAATTATTTTGGGTATGTTGATTTTATTCAGTTTGTCACAGAGGAATCCAATTTTTTTTTATAACCAAATGTTATATAACTACATAATGCTGTGTTTCTTCACTCTCAGAAAAATAATGGTTCTTAAATGGTTCTTTTTAAAGACTCTATGGTTCTTCAAAGAACATTACCAGCTAAGGACCCTTTTATTTTATGAAAATGTTGTTTCATATTTTTCATTAAATATCACAAATAGATTTTAAATATATTGTAGTGGGCTAGGGGAAAGGGCCGCTGGCTAGAGGACAACTTAGAACACGTATATCTGATGTTAACGTGTTCTAAGTTGTATTGTTGTAATGGCAGTTACAGTTATCAGGTGTTGATTTGCCATTTTTGTGTAAAATTACAGCTGCTGTGTTTTCTGTGTTTGGTGTAGCCAGCGGAGCACCGTGAGTTAGACTGCTGTGTCCGTTTACCACCTCTCACTGCTGTGGTGTATGACGGAGCGATCTTAATTAAAGGCTGTGCTCGCTGTAGTTTAGCATTACAGCTAATGCAGGAATAGCAAGTTGAATACAGAAGTCTTCGTCTCCTACATGTCTGAGCTTGCCACAATATTGTTTTGTTTAAGTTATTTGAAGGAAATGACATAGAAGAGTGATTTTCCTGTGACTGGCTCAGGTTTGAGTAACAGTGGAAATCATGAATTACAGATGCTGCAATCTGCAAAAAGGTGGACTATAATTAAATTGTGAAGGGACAAGAAGTTGTTCTTGGGTTAGACATCTTTAATAATCTATTGAAGTAATACACTAAAG
>NW_005187514.1:51792-53024 GCF_000239375.1 Pundamilia nyererei | reverse complement strand
ATGTCAGTGTGTTCAGCTCACGTTTCCCCTGTCTCATCAGGTCAATTAGGTTCAGCCCTCCTGTTTGCCATTCTGCATTTTCCTCTGTGTGTATTTATAGTGTGTGCTCATCGCTGGTTTGTCTGTGTTACCTCCACGTGTCATCCCGTGTTCCACCACAGATGTTTTCCTCTGAGTTATGGTTTCATTTTTGTTTAGGTTTGTTCTTAGTTTCCATCCATCCCATCTCTGTTCTGTCTGTATTATCACCTCATGTAAATAAAGCCCACTCATTGCATCGTCAGTGCCTGCGATTGGGTCCTTTTCCCTTCAACCCCACACAACTCCCACTGCAGCAGTGACATAAACTAGCACTACTGGTGAACAATGGCCTGTGCAGTCAGTTTCTTGATCATTAATATGCAAATTTTTACAACCAATGATCAACAACTACTGATCAAAGACCACTGATCAATGGTCATGAGTGCCATTCACAGAGCATTGTGAGATGGGGAAAGATGTACCCTTAGGCCCGCTCCTCAATTCAGAAGGTGTGAATAGACTGTGGAGTCCTGGCCTGACAAGTTAGCTCTTCTGTGGTACATAGGGCCATTGATCAATCATTGCTGATCAATGGTCATTACAATTTGCATCTTAATGATCAAGAAACTGATCTCACAGCCCATTTTTCGCCAGTAGTGCTAGTTTAAGCCATTACGCAAATGTGCTGTTTATAAGGTTGGAAAAATTTGCAGGCAGTTGAGACCAAAGAACTCACACTGAAAATACTACGTCCAGATGAAGAGAATCAACTTTTTGGGTACATCTTGTGATGTTTCTTCTTTAAAAATCATGATACAGGACAATCTGTGTTTCACATAGTTTATGTTTTCATAGGGATTATTCAAATGGTTCCTGTCCATTGGCAAGTATTTTAAATAAATGCTCTCCTTTCACCTCCACTGTATTTTGGTGGATGCAAAAATTGTAAAAAAAAACCCCAAAAAAACAAAAACATACATAGTGTATTTCAGGTTTGTTGCAATTGAATTAAAAAATATTTGAGTAATCAAGGAATATTGAAATACCAGATTTGAGGTTAGTCTAGATAAAGTTTGTGTAAACTTAAATAACAGTAACTCAGTTTCTGCAGACAAAATAAAAGGACATTGACTAAGGCAGCCTATTTTTGCCTATTTTTCTACCAAGGGAACAATATAACACTATTTTTATTCTTTTGTGTTATAGCATTA
>NW_005187514.1:39591-50213 GCF_000239375.1 Pundamilia nyererei | reverse complement strand
AAAACTAAAATTTCCAATGCTATCCAGTGGGCCAAATTGCAGTTTTTGCTGGGCCAATTCTGGTCCTCAGGCCTTGTGTTTGACTCTCCTGGCTTAGAGCATTTAGAGCAGTCTGAAACTTGAGCTTTTGGTTCACTGCGGTAACTTTTACTTATGTTGACTATGTTATTTAAAACTTTGATCGTGTTTAACATGAGCACCATATATTAAAATCAAAACGTCCACTTCTCATCACATAACCTCACCGCACATGCTCAGTTTGGTTATTTTCACTGTTTCATTGTCTTGAATGTAGTTCTTAAGTTGATATAATTAGGTTGTTTGTTTGTTTGTTTTTTATAGTTCAGTATGTATATCTACATGTTAAAGCCCTATTTGAACATACTGCTGCCTGTTTGTGTATACTGTGGTTTTCACTAAAGAAGAAATATAAATGACAAAACTTAGCGGATTGCATTTCATAAAACGGAGGCTCAATGTGAGGTTTCTTTGTCATTTGATACTTTCCTAATTAAGTAGTAAAAGTGTGAATTCAATTTATTTGTTCAGCTGAACAAATTAAAACGGAGGCTTAATTTCAGTTCCTGTTTCAGTAGTTAATAGGCAGTGTCACATTACTCATTTCCCCCCTGTTCTAACAACACTTCAAACCATGGGATCTTTTTAATGTTTTAATGGCTTTACACAATTTTCTCAGTGCTGTAAAACATAATTAGATATGAATTCTCATTTAGGTCTGAAAACGGTGATGAAAACAGCCTGTGGTCTTTGTAATAAGGGCCAGGAGGAAATGGGAGAGCAGTGAACACTCAGAAACAAGCTGTTCCTATCAGTTCTTTATCACACCAGGGGAACATGCTGTTTTAGCACAGTTTGTACAAACAGAATGGAGTGAGGATTAAACTAATGTAAACAAATAATAAAACAATCCTGGGATTTGGCTGAAAGCAGAGGAAGATGGGTAAGGCAGTGCATTACTGTACTGTTCTGTGCAGTACAGTGCCTCTAGTGGTCAGAATGGAAACTGCAGGAGATTTGATGAGGGATTCATTTGTAATTTTCTGTCTCTCCATCCTCCTTTCAGTGGTGACTGGTTCTTCAGAGGGAATAGGAAGAGCATATGCATTTGCAGTAAGTGACTGTTTAAATAACTCTGCTTGTGTTCTCATAAAACAAAACGAATACACATACTGTACATAATATCTTTTTATATTTTAGCAAATACTTATATGTATAATAATTTGAAATGAGCACACCATAGTTAAACTACTGTTCCTTTGAGGCACACTTGCTACTTTTTGCTGTGTAACTGTGTTTTCATATGTACTTTTCCACTATCGCTATTGCATCTCAGCTAGCTCAGCGGGGAATGAACATTGTAGTCATGAGCAGAACCAAAACAAAACTGGATCAAGTGGCTAAAGAGATAGGTATCTATGTGCATGTTTTATTTTCTTTGCTTCCTAAAATGTATGATATCTGCTAATATGCTGTTGATCCAGGCAAACGGTGCACAATATTTGTCTTTTCATTGTTCACAGGAGAAGCCACAGGGCAGAGGGTGAAAGTGATAGCAACAGATTTTACCAAAGAAAATATCTTTAGTGAAATTGAAGAGCAACTGAAGGACCTCAACATAGGAGTTTTAGGTGAGCTTTTATTTGTGCCTCCATACAAAATCCAGTTCCAAAAAAGATGGCATGCTGCGTAAATAGAAACACAATCCAATGATTTGCAAATCTCATGAGCCCATATTTTATTTACAACAAAACATCTTCATTTTTAAAACACCATTTTAAGAAAAACATTAGCTTTTAAGCACTAAGCTGGGGCAGAGCCATGTTTACTGCAATGTAGCAGCCCCTCTTCTTTTAAGAACAATTTGTAAATCTGCTGATTTTACAGACTGTGGAATTTTGGGAGATGAATGTTGTTCCATGTTTTGTCCGATATAGGATTCTAGCTGCTCAACAGCCCTGGATCTCCTTTGTCATACTTTTTTGGTGAAAGTTATGGAAGATCGGCAGGCCTGTCAGCACCCAGACAATGCAGTTGTAGTTGATGCAGAATCGAGTTGATCAATATTTTGCTGGAACATGCAAAGATTTCCCCCAAAAAAGACAACCAACCTGTTACCGATCAATCTAATCAGCCGCAAAACATTCCTCCAGTTGTTTCTTTTTAGTATCATTTACTTTTCCAGCCTTTTGCTGCCACCATTCCAACATTTTTGAGACATGTCATTCACAGTGAGCTAACACTATTCATGAAATGGTCATTTTAAACATTCAACATATTTTTTCTATGTTCAACTGTAAATGAAACACAAATTTATAAAAATTTGCAAATCAACACAGGCACTTTGTGTTTAGAGACAAAAAAATGGGGAAAAAAACCCTAATTATTTAAGAAAATAATATCAGTTATTTTCCGCGCTTTTTTCTACCCCAGTCAACAATGTAGGAACGCTGCCTTGCTTCATTCCCTACAGATTCCTTGAGAATGATGAGCTGGACAAGGTCAGTAGTACCTCAGCAGCTTATACTTAAAGGTGTTTAGTTTTTTGTGTATATGTACAAGCACATTATGTTTATATTTGTTGTTCCTTATTAAAACCCATTGATGATTAGGCTCTAAAAAAATCATCCATGCTCACCTGCTAGCTGTGATTTCTGTATGACTCTCTTTATGGCTTTGGCAGATATAATAGCATCACCTGCATATGTGTGCAAATGTATAATAAACAGATCCAGGACCTTGTGCACGACTCCATGTACAATAAGTAAAAACAAAAAAAGAAAATACCACTACAACATTATGACTAACTATAGATTGTTTGGATTGAACCCATTTGCATAATTATTACTTTTATTGGTAGTAAGTTTGACAGCAGATAGCATCCTGATGTTGAACCTCAGAGGGTTCAGTTTATAATAACATGTTTTTAGAAGAGCATTTTAGCTCCAAATACATTTCTTTAGATATAAATAAAGAAATTATCTGAGACCCATGTTCATCTATGTTTTCAGACAATTACCAAAGTGATAAACTGCAATGTGAAGACGATGGCCAAGGTAAGATCATAGTTTTATTGTTACTACAAAACAATGAATTTAAGGTCATATTGATTGTTTATTGATGAAGACAGTATATAATCATCAGTATAATCTGAGAGGGTTTGCCAGTAAAGGAAGCGCACGTAAAGGATTTTGTAGAGCAGGGTTGTCAAAGTGGCACATACAGCCCACTATGATCTTAAGTGGGCCAGATCAATGAACTTCCCCTTCCTGTCATTTTAAAGAAGTTTAAAACAGATTCCTGAGATATGGAAGTATGATTTCAGCAGTATGTCTCAGTTTTCTACATAAAAACGACATAAAGTAATAAATTAAATTACAGACAAAGTTTCGGTAGCTTCACCCAGACTGTCCTGTAATTATAAAGCACAAAGTTTTATTATCTTGTTTTTACTGTGCACCCAAACATTTTTTTTATAGTTAATAGTGAATGAACGGGGACTTTTCTGTTATTTACATACTTTTGTATAGAGTTAAAATATAGTTAAAACTCCACATTTTATGCCATCCTTTACATTTCCTAAAGCTGTCCAGTGGTCGGATTGGAGTCTTTGCCGGCCCAGTTCTGGTCCCCGGGCATTTTGTTTGACACCCCTGTTTTTTAAGGATTATTTGTATTGTTCTAAAACAAGTTAATGCTTTTCATTGCTTCATATGACTCAAGTCTGAACTTATTTTCTTTTGTTTCCAGATGTGCAAAATTATTCTCCCAGGCATGGCAAACAGGTTTCCTACCCATGTTTTCTTCATTAGATGTAATGTGTAAAGTGATGGATTATAACATGCTAATTAATACTGAGGTTGTGCTCATAAGTGTTGTTTAATTATTTATATCTGTTTGTATGTTTATTGTATTTATAGAGGGAAAGGGATGATATTGAATGTTTCTTCTGGAATTGCTTCTATCCCATTTCCCATGTACACCCTGTATGCTGCATCAAAGGCAAGTTTCACATCAGCGGCACACTTTTAAGTCTCTCTGCCCAGGCGACGTATGATCCTTCACATTTTAATTTGCGTTCTTATAGGTGTTTGTGGAAAGATTTTCTCAAGGTCTACAAGCTGAATACAAAGATAAGGGGATTATTATCCAGGTATTTTGATCCTCACTCAGACATCATCTCAAGTTTTATGAAACGAAAGCAATTATTTTCTTTAAACTAACTTTAAAGTCTTTTATTTCTTGTCCTCTTGTCCTAAATCTTTCCCTCTCATGCACTGTTTTCAGTCAGTGGCTCCATTCGGGGTATCCACTCGAATGGCTGGGTTCCAAAAAGCTAACATGATAACTTTTTCACCAGAAGACTTTGTAAAATATTCACTGCAGTACGTCAGCGCTGGAGACAAAACAAATGGAAGCATCTGTCATACAGTTCTGGTAAGACTTAGAGTCGCAAACATAATGCCAAAAACTGCCACCAAGAGACTGACCTGCAGTATTGTATGTGTGTGTGCATGTGTGTACAGGGCTGGTTGCTGCAGACTATTCCACTTAAGATTCTCTATGCAGAACCTATGATGCAAGGCTTACAAGACTACGCCAAGCAAAATCGAAAGCAGGCTGGATTGGTCTAAATCAAAATCCATGTGTGACAGACATGCTGGTGTGCTTCAGATCATAAGTTCTTCTCCCCTTGCTTTTCTTTTTCCATCAACAGGTTAATCTTGGTTTCATCTGTCCGAAGACTGATATTTTTTTTTGTGGAGCTATGCAGGTTCGTTTAGATGCTTTCTGGGAAAGTCTAATCAGGTTTTCTTGTTCTTGACTGTAAACAGCGATTTGCATCTTGCTATAAACCCTCTGTATTTATGTTCATGAAGGCATGTCTTGATTGTAGACTTAGACGCACCTACCACCTTGAGAGTGTTCTCGACCTGGGTTGATGTTGAAAAGGTTTCTTTCTTCCTTTTTTTTGTTTAACCATCAAAATGATTCTGCCATCGCCTACTTTTGTAATCTTTGTGTGGTCTTTCAGGCATTTTGGTGTTCTTGAGCCGGTCAGTGTTTGGTCACTCCTGAAGTTTTTGCTATCTCTCGGATGATTTTGTTTGTTTTTTTTTCAGTCTATGGCCTCCCTTACTTGTACTGACATCTTTGAAATTCCAGTGAACAGTTACTAAATCCACATTCAACACTCAGAATCCGCTTCAGAATAACACTGGAACAGGCCTCGCCTGCCCAATTAATTTTTACAGTTGACTGACAAAACTGGTTGTGTACTAAAAATAAAAAGTTATAACATCTACACAGTTAATGCATTGCCTTTGTCAAACAGCCCCTGAATTAAAGGTGAAAGTCTGCACTTCCATCACATCTTAATTGTTTGATTTAAAATCCACTGTCATGGTGTATAGAGGCAAAATTGTCTCACTGTCCAAATACTTATGGAACTAACTGTATTAATATGAATGCAGTAGTACTGTCTGAACTGTTTCCATGTAAAACACACATGTCTATAAATTACATTCTTAATTTAATCTCCACGTCTTCATCTTATAGGGACTGATGCATGTTGTTTGTTCACTCAAATAAATGAAATATCACCATTGTTGGTTTTAAACAATATTGTTACTGAACAAATGGTGCTTTTCAAGTTTACTTGAGTAATTAGTGTTATTTCATGTAATACTGTGCACTCAAAAACAAGCTTTTCAATTTGCTTTAAAAAAAAAACCCTCAGGCCAAGTTATTCCACCCAAATGCAAAGTAACTGTTAACTTGCCAAAGCACTGCTTTTTGTTGTAATCAGACTATTACTTATTTATGAGTGTTCTTGTCAATAGAAAAATGATGTCGTGTTTCTCCTTCTTTGCACCTTCAGTTTTACGGTTCAGATATAAATCTCTTACTCCACACAGTTAATAATTCTGATGCAATTCAAGGTTAAAATTTACATAACTTTCTCATACGTGACTAAGCACTGATAGCAGTGACAAATGTGTGTGTGTGTGTGTGTGTGTGTCTACATATCTTGTAGAGATATGAGTAATAAAAATAATAATGACACCTTATCTGCTAAACGGAAGGACCTGTCTTGTTCCATTAATTCATTCCTACACATCCGTACGCACACACACACACACACACACTTTTAACTGTCATTAGCATCCTCTATTCTCCTCTGAGATCAAGAAAACATTTGCTCGCGTGATGGGAAGACGCAATCATCTCAGAATCAGACTCTTTTCTAATCCACAGCAGGAGTTCGGGACAGAGACTTATCAGCTTCTACCTGCATCCTCAGAAATTAGTTTGAAGGGTGTGCTGCAGACAGCATGATATACAGTGTTTAAAGAAAACAAAACCTTCCCTCATCTGTGTATGTATATATGCTGACACGCACAGCTGTTTTAATTAGCATGTGCTTCAGTGATGTCTGACCTAAAAGGGTCACTAATCACACAGAGACAGGGGTGTTTAGACAACCGTGATGAATGATCCTCCCCATGAGAGATAGTGTCGGGAATAAGAAAAAAGAAGGAGTGAGAAGGGGAGGAAGGTCAGAGTGACCCTGAGCTTAGATAGTCTATTCCTAGTCTGAATGTTTAAAAAAAAAAGAAAGGAAAATAATGACCTGTTCACAAATCAAAACTCTGTTCACTTCTCTTGGTATCGATCAATGACTGTAGGAAACATATACACTGATTGGTATGGATATTCATGGTAAGAGAAAATCTCAGAATCTGTGAGCTCATCAGTTTATCTGTAATTGATACATATGACTTTGGTTTTGTAATATATTAAGACAGAAAATCCTCGATTTCCACTGTGTACATTCACAGCAACTACAAATAGTGTAGGAGCCAAACTCACGTCCACAAAGTCTTTTAAAATTGTCAAATTATCAAAAATGTATTGCTGCCTGATTGATCATCGCGAATAATGGCCGATGGTAAATCAAGTGTGTGGACGCTTTTAACGTATTCCTACCTGAGCTGTTTGTTTTTGTTGCACATCATTGTTCATGGTAAAGCTTCAATCTAACCTGGCCTGGACTGCAGATGTAAATTAGCCGTGTTGTTTAAATTTTTTTAATGTTTTTTTTTTTTGTTTTTTTTTTTTTGTTTTCCTTTTTTGAAGGGGGGGGAAAAGAAAGGAGTATTTATCGTACCAACACAAACAGGGTGACACAAGAGTAACTAGTAAATCATACTTCATGAAAACTAAAGATGTGTTTTAACTGAGTGATTTGATGTCTTCTCAGAGTTCTCTAAGGTCAACTGAATTTTATTTATGTAGTGTTTTTCATAAATACTACGAGCTGTAATAAATCATTGGAGTGATTTATTATTAATCATTCATCAGGCCCCGTTAGACCCTGAACTTGAGCTGTTAAGAATACGATGGGTGGATGTTGTGATCGTGTAAAGATTCGTCATGGCCACTAGAGGGCGCGAAATGTAAAGGTTTCATCGTGCCTTGGGATTCCAGAGCTATAGCTCTGCAGCAGAAATCCGGCGATCAAATGTAGTCAAATTACCATTTTTGTCACAACACTGTTCCCCGCCACCGGGGGTTTCCCATCATGCGTGCTAAATTGAAATATCTGTGTAAATGCATCTACTTTCAAAGCTGCAGTCTGAGCAACGTGTGTGTTACCTGCAGCTGAAATCAAAGGATGTTTACCTGGGTTGTTCAACAGCAGGGACTTTCCTCACCTGGGGTGATCTGCGATTTATGGGTATGGGTGGCAGCACAATTATGACACCTTTTAATTTATAGTTTCCCTTACAAAGCCTCTCTAACGTCAAGTGCGGTTCTCAAAGCTAATATCTCACTTATTTTCCAGACAGTGTGTGGGAGAGCTTTCTACACACGCAGAATGAGGGCTTTAACCATCAGATAGGTCAGATTTTGGTACACATATTAAACCCAGAGTGTCTAAAGCCTCCAGCAGATAATGAATTCATTAAGGAAGGGGTCAAGAAAAAGGTTTTATCTCAGAAGATGACCATGGGTGACATGGGTGGTCAGGGCTCTTGAAGACACCTTCTTGTGTGTACATTTATGTTTGTGTGTGTGTGTGTGTGTGTGTGTGTGTGTGTGTGTGTGTGTGTGTTGAAGCACGGGTAAGAAAAGGAGAGCCTTTGAGGATGCTCCCTGTGTGACTCGTTTCTCCTCCCTGGACACTGCTTGCGTGTTGTTTCAGTAAACAGAAGGGTCCAAAGATGATCCAAGACAAGCACATTGCCACTGCAGCCCACCCAGAAGCCAAGGTCAGCACTACTAACCTTCAGACACATGCGTAAACTTACACACTAAACCAAGCTCACACACAAAAAAATTCCAGGTTGACTCAAGTGTTTAGTTTGAAACTAGATCTTTATCCACCTTTGTGCTTGCAAAGTAAAACAAAGGTAGCAATTAACCCGGATAAAGGAGTTTTGAAAAAGTCCATACACTTACATACTTGACTGGCCAAACAGCCCAGATGTATATACTATACCTTTAACTCCATGTTGCCTTTTTTGGAGTGATGCTCATCTGTATTGATGGGCAAACATTCATAGAAGCTGAAATATTTCTATGACATAATTACCAATCTTGTTTTTCAGATTTTCTTGCTGAGCCCATGAACATTTAATTCCCACTGAGCAGTTCCAGGGGGGGTAATTATTTCTCCCAGCAGTTATAATACCTACAGCTTTCCTGCCATCCAGGACTGGGCTCTTTGAAACTCAAGAAGATAATTCCAATCCTTCATCTTCTTCAAAAGAGCAGGCTGTCAGGGAAGAGTTGGACTGTCAGCGAGGGAAAGCAAACAAGCTGAAAGAAGAGGGACAAACGAGACAGAGAGAGTTTTAGAGAGATGGATGGTTTGAAAAATAAAGGGCAAGTAACTTCTCTGAGGGCCCAGTGCTCACATATGGCTAGGCTTTGCTTGTATAGCCTCACTTCAAGGCGAAGGGCCCTGCAAACATAAACAGTAGAGAGTCTGCAGCTGGAGCGGGGAGTCAGCCGCTTGCTCACCGAGACCTCTCTACACTAAACAATGGATCAAGTGACGCACAGGCCTTTGGCAGTGCAACAGAGACCCGGGCTGCTTAGAAAAGCCTTTCTTCCGTGCGTTTATATCTCTACTCTCTCAATATTTACCCCATGGGAAAACACACAATTTTCCATTCCTTTTGTTCTGAAAGCAGCAAAAAGAGTAGCCCTCCCATTTCCATCTCTCCCACCTTCAACACAGGGCAGGGTCAGAAAGGATAAGTGTCCTTTTTGTGCAAATCTTTAAAAATATTATACAATTCTTGACAACAGTAGAACCCCAGCTAAAGAATTTAATAACTAAATTATTGCAACAGCTCGATAAAGGTGCTAGGAATGAAAAGATTAAAGCTTAAAGCTTAGATTTGCACTGAATCTCCTACACTGATATTCCCACACATGGCCTATTTCCAGCCGTGATGAGGAGAAGCAAACAAAATGCGGATTAGTCTCCCTTACTGTGTGAGTCACTGCATTAGAACCTTAGTTTGTACAAGTGTGTGCATATGTATCTGTGTGTGTCTGTGTGTGTGTGTGCATCTGTGTTATATCTCTTTTATGATGGGGCACAATGGGGAAAGGAAGGGCTCGGGAGCTAGTGAATTAACCCAAATTACAGCTAGCAGTTACCCAGACAACTGGATAGGAATGAGGGGCAAATGGTGTGTAATTTTGTAATGAAGGGGGAGTTCTTTTTCACATTTCGAGACCTCCTCTGCCTGTTACCGTAACAGGAGGACTCTGTATCCCTCCAAAACAGTTGTTGCCTGCTGAGTCACCTAAATGTGTGTTGTTTTTTTTTTAATAGGCCTCGGATAGAAGCTATTTATCTGTTTCCACGTTATCATTTATGATGGTCAGCTAAGTTTCTTTTACGATTTCTTAATGGTTACCTTTATTTTCAGCTTATTTTTTAAATAAGCTATAGTGTTGCATGAACTTTGACGAGAATTATATACTATGATTTCCTCTATGAGCTCGTAAAAAGCCCCAATAAGTAATTTTCTTAGCCAACCAACAAGTTAGTTTGTAGAGTTGTGATGTTTAGATGAGTTTTACTGAAATAGTGAGAAGTTTTTTGCATTTTTTCTCTTTTCTGACTCATTAAAAGTTGGTTAGAAAGGTTAAGTAGAAGTGCAAACATTAAAGATCTGGTAAAAGAGGGTAGGGTGTTTGCTCACTGCTCAAATGGGATTAATTTGCACCCACACAGTCCTAATAAGACAGATTAAAAAGATTTTTGAGCACAAAACCTTTAAGGCCACAGTGAAATGCAAGTTAAACCAAGGATGTGAGTGTTTTGCATGATCAGGAATTTTTTACGCTGTACAGGAAATAGTGGCTGGAGGGACTTAAGTAAGAAATTCTGACACCCACAAATGTTGTATGTGGCTTGGCACACACAGCATAACAAATGCAGGAACTAGCACCTACATACACACACCTTCCTTTCCCACAATATGAGGTCAGAAAACAGTGCTAGGAATAGATTAATTTAATCCAGTCTTAAGTAATGCATTTAGAGAATTTACTATAGCATTTATTGTTACAGTTGT
>NW_005187514.1:22937-39413 GCF_000239375.1 Pundamilia nyererei | reverse complement strand
GTGCCTTTTTAATGCTTGAATGATTCTTATACCGACTTAAAAACCCAAGAACTGGACTGAAAATGAGTGTAAAAGCAGTCAATGTCCACATAAAAACTTCAGAAAGCTTTAAGAACTATTGCTCAAAGAACTATTTTGTACAGTACTGTAAATCAACATTTATCACATTCATACGCTGAAGACTTGGGATTACTTTTTTTCAATGTGTATGTTTTTTTTTTTTTTTTTTTTCAGTGTCTTTAAAACAACAGATGCAGTTCGTAGCGCAGATTCTTTTGGTTGCTTCGTTTTATGCATTTATCCATGAGCTATTTCTTAATCTGTGACAGCCTGCAGATGTTCTTCACACACTGCAGAGTGAACCTATAGAAACCCGATCCAAAGATGACTGCAGGCTGAGGTCAGAGTGGGTGACAACACTCATTCACAGTTTTTTACAAATCAAATCAAACTAGGTGTGACAGTCTGACCTGTGAAAATAAACTTAGAGGTTCAGGGCCATCTCTTCGCTTGACTGTGCTGCATTTTACAGGCTTACAGACACTCAGGTTATTGTGGCAGGAAATATAAACAGACTTCTCAACCTTTCCTCGACACATAAAGACAAGAAACTAATGAGAGGACTGGAAAAACAGTCAGCCTCTTTGGTGGGATTTCTTGTAGCTCCATCTGTGGGAAACTGCCTCCCATGGCAAGTAATAAAATACAATAATCCAACTGATTTGAGACATTGTCAGTTATAAGTCATGGCAGCAGAAGCAGATCTTTGTTATAATAATGTAGTTAGTACTAAGGACATGAAAGCTTTGTTTGCCACTGAGCCATGCTAGCTGACATCCATTAGCCTGGAACCACTGCAAGCCAGTTAGTGAGCTTCACCATTGCCAGTAAACACAAAAAGATAAAAACGATAGGGATCTGCAAATCTCAGTTTTGGATGAATCAGAAACAAAGAGAGAAAAATGTTTTGGGGACTTGGAAGAGAAAAGGCTTTTGATTCATTAAACAGGTGTGGTGGATGTGTGGCTTCTAATTTAGCAAACATAGCCATGATCTACCACCCAGACACACGCACACACTTTACCAACCTGCATGATTTGTTGAGGCACGTTCAGTGATGTTCCGCACTTTCTCATTTCTGCTGCACAGAACACAACACTTAAACAGAGCAGCTTTCATTTACATCAACGCAACAGCTGAAAGAGGTCAAACACAGCTGTGTGTAACAGAACAGTAATGTGCACTCCCAAACAAACAAGATGACCCTTATTTTTTTTTTTTTTCATATTAAGACAAAGCTTAGATTTTGATTAATTTGACAAATGCAACTACAACGAAAATTTTCAGATGATGGGTGAATGGAAGGGCATGAATACTACCTGCCATCACTCATCTCGCTGCTCCACTTAAGTCTTGAATTGCTTATTGTTATTACACTAATAGCACAGCAGCTCTCCCCTCTGAGGGGCACAACTCAGCAGACCCACAGAGCGCTCAGATTACAGTGCAGACGACTGCAGGGAAACATCACCATCTACACTATGTAATGTCCACTCTCTTGGGAGGTGTGAGGCAGCAACGGGTGTGGAGTGACACAGACCTAACAGCCATTAAGGAGTTTTAAGTGGTATTTCTGCACAGTCACCAACACTTATTGGGTGACAATTATGATATCAGTCACACAAGCCTAGAAGCCAGTCATTAACCCCTTAACAACCACTGGTTGGGAGAAAAAGAAAACGTGTAGTCCCAGATGCCAACCACCTACCAAATGAAAAGTTTAGTTATTTCACAGTTGCTGTATTTAGGAACAGCTGATCAGCCACTATACCTGTGTGATCGGCCTAAAGGGCTGACACTATGCACTCCTGCCTATGCTAAGTCCAAACCATAACCATGTTTGATGAGATCTGAGTCAGCTTCGCCCTGAAGTTCCACTTTTTGTTTCTCTGTTGGAAACAGTCCAGTGTAATGGAAATTATCTGTTGTCATCACATGATACATATATACAACTTACCACTGTGACGACAAAGTATATTGCTCAGCCAGTGTAGAAAAAAAAGAAAAGAAAAAGAAGAGCAGGGAAACTATTTTCAGAAAAGTATATGCACGTTCAACTAAATACTTTCAAGAGTGATTACACTGAAGTTTATTTTAGTAACATACAAGAGAATTCTCTTTTTTAAAAAGTAAAAATAAAAGACAATTTAAAAGATTCAATTGTTTTAAACAAAAGAAAAGTACGAAAATTTGCAGACAAATCTGCAAAACTGTTCACTAATACAAATTCAAATGCTATTTTTTCCACAGGAACTTGTCATTAGTTTTCCAGAGACTCTTGCTGTCCTTCTCCGCAGACACGGTTCTAGCTGCAAAGTTGGTGGTGATGCAAACTCTCTGCACTTCTTCTAAATCTGTTAATCTATTGATACTCTCCTCATTACCCTCATTCAGGATGTCCCAGAAGTCTTTGCGACTGCCCTTCGATGCCCGTGCTGTTGTTTCGACCTGGTGTGTAGTTTGGGTGTGTAAGGTTGCATCAGAGTGGGAAGTGAGTGCGGACGGTGAAGGCGTGGTAAGATTGGTGCTTACAGGTGCTACGGGTGGTGTTTTTGGGATGTGTTGAGAACTCTTGGGTTTGGGTTTTAGTAAGTCATCTAGGATCGAGGTGTCTCCTATCAGCTCTGTTAGGTAGGAGCGATTAGTAGAGATGGAAGGGGGCTGAGAATTTTCTCTCTGCTCCCTCAGCAAAGTTTCACTTATCCTCAAAGATGACTTCTGCTCCTGCTCTTTTCCTCGTGCTGTGGGTTTGGATACCATGGCGGAACTGCCATGGCTGAGGTCCGAAGAAGAAGGGGTATCTCTGTCTGTGCAGTTCAGGCGAGCAGAAGCCTCCCCAGACCCAAGACCACTGCTGCTGACTCGATCGCCGCCAAGACCACCACCAGCTATGTGGGCTCCAGAAGTAGAAACACTACCTCCCTTTGTCCGCTTGAGTCCTCTGGCACTGCAGTGCGTCTCGTCCTGCTCCTCTGACTCAGGACTTGGAACATCACTTAGAGGTTCCAGCACATTCCTTTGTGATATTCTTTGCTTTTTGCGAGGTTTTGGAATATCGCCTTTTGAGTTTCTAGCCTTTTTTGGTGGCACAGGAGTTTTTTGCGATGTTTCAGGTTTAGTTCTGAAATTCTTTTGAGTGAATGTCAAATTTTTTGTGGCTTTTGAAGCATCGTTTTGTGGATTTTTGATCTCTGAGTTAGCAGCTAAGGGGGAGGCTTGTGCTGAAACAGGTTGTGGGAAGTTGTTTTTGACCGTATCAGCCAACTCAGGGAGGTTCAGTGAAGTGTAATACTGGTGAAGCAAGGCCAGCCTCTGGGTTGAATCTTTGCTCAGAATTTCAACAGCAAACTGGTGGACTGTGGGAAATTTGAATTTTTCTGCCATTTCCTCCAGCTGGTGCCTGCAAAAAAAGAAAGAAAAGAAAACAAAAGGGGCGATAATGAAGGAAGAAAGTGCAAAAAAACCACATCTAAAAATAGAAAATTGTGTTAGATACTGAAGACGACAGGATATTTTAACAACTAATGGTTTCTCCTAACCTCTATTCACAAATGCACAGTAAGATCAAGGCTAGAATCTGGCATCTGTGACCATAAAATGCCTTAAAATCTCAAATAATACCTCTTCAAAAAGCCACAAGGCCTATACTATTAACCACATATTGAGTGAGGCCTAACTAATTATAAACATCCCATATTCATGCTCATATCCAGAAAGCAGTGCAGTGTGTAGTATTTTTCATTAGCTCCTAGGCACCTATTAAAACTCTGCTCTAACAATTATTGGGGACAGAAATACCTCCGTGGTGGTAAAGCAGAATTATAGTGGTGTTACTAGCATTTGTGGCTTTTACTGAAAAAACAAAACAAAACAAAACAATAAAAGTAGGAGCAGTATAACCTGATGCGCATGTGGATTTTAATCATTAAACACCAAGGTTAACTGAGGCGATAGCAATTTAAGTAGTGTGTATTTGCTTCCTGGTGAGCCTCCAGGCGGGGATACAGCCCTCGGGGAGTGAGACTGGAGCCACGAACAGTGTCTGTGTGTCTGCGTTTGAGTATTTAGAAAGGGGTGGGGGTGATGCAGCAGAACAGAATCGTGTATTTGAATGCTCTGCATGTGAACGTGTGCTAATACTTGTCAGGATATGTGTGTGTACGTATCAGAGGGCGTTTGGAAGTCCTAAGGCGATCATTTTGGTTAGTCCCAGGAGGGCTGCGGTTGTGAAGGGGAAAACTCCTGCACTGTTGGGCATGGTCATAACTGGGTAATCTTTGGCACGATGCTGGGAAATAGGTGGAAGGAAAAGCTCAGAGGTGGTCCCTCACTAAATACACATACACAATTACTGAGGCCCAGGTGGGGCACTCAACACTATATCTCCAGTAGGTTTTGGCCTCATTCCTCACTGCTAGAAATTGCTCTTTCTTTTCCTTTCCTCCCCATTACTCCTCTAGCCAACCTTCCTCTCACTTATTATCCTACTTTTTTCTTCCCATATCAGAATTTTTTTTACTCTTCTGTTGCAGTTTTTCCCCTATACCTTCATCACCTCTCCCTCTTTTACCCCCCGGCCTCTCTTATCATCATGTGATTTTTCTGCCTTAAAATAAGTTAAACTCTTTTACAATTCACTACCTGCGTATGGCTTTGGGAGTCTCGCCAAAGATGAAGGTGTTGTGTTTGGTGTGATGCACACTCTTGGTGGTAAAGGTGACTGGATGATCCAAACTGAGCTCTTGCAGCCTCATAGTGGAATGACACGGCTCACTGTCTGGCAAGCTCTCCGCCAAGCTCTGGCACAATCAAACAAGAGTAAAGTTTCAGAGAAATATTGATCCACTCTCTGTCAAGTTACCTAACAACAACATAGTTTATAGTCATTACCGGTGGACCAGATTTGCAGGCATGAAAGAGCATGTAAAAAATGAAGTACTGTGCTGCAATTAATGGACAGTCTTAAGTCACTGGTCCTAAAAGTCCTATAATTTACGCTAAATCATAATGAACAGCATTTATTTACCCCATAGTTCTACTCTTTTTAAAATTAATTTCACTGATCAACTCGGTTTCAAATCAGCACAAACTGCCCAACAGTAATCTACAAGTACCACTCCCATGTAACAGAAAAAAAATGTGTTTTATAAACTGGGTGAAATGATCCTTTAACTTGCCATCAACACAGGGTTAAAGGTATGACGCTTGACTGAGGGCTCTATATCATACTATGTGAAGAATCAATGGACCAGATCAGTGTTTGACCTCTTGTTTGTACCTCTTGGGTTCCTAGAAGGTGATTGGCCGGGAGCTGCGAGTACATTTTGCGTTCAAACACGTCCCGTACAGCAGCTCGACTGATTAGCTCTTCTGCTTTGCTGCCACCCACAACGCGCTGGTTAGAGTGGGTGTACACCACCTCCTGTACACCTCCTTGAAATGAAAAAAAAAAGTCCATCAGAATTGGTACAAGTTTGTTATTAAAAGTGTTTAAAGTAGCACTGGAACTAACCTAGCATGCAGTCAATAGTTCCATTCTTTTCTTTAGATGCCAGGGTTGTCTGACTTTTCAAAGTTGTAAATGAAACAGCCTTCGGCATCAAAGCTTCCTTCTCTGTTGTGCCCGTCACAGGTCTTTGCCCAAGTTTTTGCAATTTAACTCTGGATCTCTCCATGTGTGGACTTACATGTTCCTCCTCTGAAGATGAGAATGTCTCTATATCTTCTGTGTATTTTGATCTTCTTTTATCCCTTTCACTTGCACTTTGCCTCCTTTTACTGCAGTCTGTCCTTCCTCCCCCCTTCTCTGCTCCATCATGTAAATATAAAGTATCCTTTTTGGACCACGACTTTGCCTCTAAGTCGAAGTCTTCAGATTCATCTGAGTAACCACCAAACTTGTGTTTTTGGCGAAATGTAGTTTTGAGTTTATTAACTTTATTTTTTTCTACTTTAGAGTTTTTATTGCCATCTTCATCCACAGTAATTATTTCACGTATCTGCCGTTTCAGACCCGTGTCACCGTCTTGTCTCCCATTATCTCCATTATCTCTTAATTTTCTGTCTGAATTGCAGGATGTGTCCCTGGTTTCTGTTCCCAAATGGACACCGACATTTCCTGTCATGGAGGTCGACGTGTCTTCCCTTTTTTTCTCCTCAGGATCTTCCTCAAAGCAGCTTCCTTCACCTTCTGGACTCGTTTGTCCTTCTAGCGCTGGTGCTTCTTTGACTCTTTCAAAGAGTTTGGAGAAACCATGCTGTTGGAGACTCATTCGACCAGGACCTGTTGTAGCACTCCTGCTCCTATTGCAATCATCTGTACTGAGGTTTGAGGCCTTTCTCTTGACCCCCTGCTCCGTCTCATCCTCTTCACTGCTGAAGTCCAGCACCCCTGTGGAGACTTTTGATGCATCGCTGTTCTCCTTCACTGGTTTATCATTTGGTACATGGACTTTTGTAGGTGAAGAACCTCCAGCTTGCTAAAACAGGAGACACAAGGTAGAAACAGACTGAGAAAGAAAGGACAAGCAGGGCAGGCAATACATTTCTCTTATTAGTTGCATCTTGTTGTAAGTGAACTGTAGCTTTAGCTCAAAAATCCACCTGTATCACCACTGAGTGACCCAATCAGGCAATCTTTCAAGTGATACAAAGCTATTTGTTAACTTTCAATAATGTGGTTTAAAGCTTCTATAATGATAAAAAGAAAAGGGTCATAACGTGTTCCAGTGTTACATGAATGAGTCTCTGGCTGCCCCCCAACTGATTCTAATTTCAATTTCATGAACTAGGTGACCCAGGTTAGCTCATATTTTTGCAGGTATCCAGGTTCTTTGAGTATGTCTGAATTCACTATAGTGTTTCAGGGTTTTCGTTATTTGTTTTTGGATTTTTTTGCAAGGAAAAAGCTGCTCTGACTGTTCTCAGTGGAGTAGTAAAAAGGACAGCATAGTGCACACTGCAGGCCTGGCTGGGAAAAGGATGATAAGGGGTACCACTGTATAAATAAATAGCTGAAAAGTGGAAGACAGACTTCATTGTGGTATGTGCCTTACATTAGCGCAAACAAGTAATGGCACCCAGCTGTTCATATGTGGTGGTGACACAACAAGAGCCTTATGCTTCAGTTTCACTAATAGAATAAAATGTTATCTGTTATCTTCCATAGCATACTCCAGAGTCTACTGCACTTGATGTGTTTGCAAGTATTAATAGTAATTAATTGGAAGTGTGCAGTACAAGTTGGTCACTTTCACTCTCTCAGAACAGCAGCTGAGATCTGCTTAATGAGACTGTGTGGCTGGTAGACTGACGGACAGCAGGGTTCACGTGGGAATGAGAAGACAAGCGGTCTGCTTGGAAAGAATGACAGAGTCAGGGATGTTCTGAGTTTCTGAGAAGAGAAGACTACTCACGCCAGCTCCCTTTGTCTCCTCCTCCGTGTCTTTGCCTGTGTGTGTACTCATCATAACACCAGCCTCCACTTGCCCTTCTCTCTGAGAGGAATTCATCAAAACAAACATTTCAGTGAACAGCATCAACTCAGTTCTGTCACAACCATCAGCACAACAATATCTTTCACTTTTGGTATTTAGTATAACACTGTGAGAGACAGGTTAGGTCTTCTGCAGGATACCATTTTTATAACTGTACGTTTAAACATATCTTTAATTTGAAATGTAAAGGGAAATCCTATTTGGGCAATATCCTGCTTTTTAAAAACACAACAAGCAACCTAGAGTACTGTGACACTGTTGTATGTATAAATCAAGATTTCTGAATCCTGCTAACCACCCTTGCGGACGCAGCTACAGCCAATTATTTTAACAACACCTGAATTCAAAGATTAAGAGATGTAGTGCTTTTATTATGCAGATGGAAATATGTACACCCAGTTTTCTCTGTGCTCTGAGATGATGAAACCAGGACAGTCATACCTACCTAGTGTAGTTTAAGTCTTGATATTGAGTTGAAAATCAAAGCAAGTGTTAAATGCCTCCAAAGGCCCAAGACAAGAAACAGTAAAAGTCATTTTGGTTTGTGAAACCCTGAATTGCGACTGTGGAAATAAATCAGTGGGATGATGTGAGTCCAGGCGGGCAGCAGCACACACAGTCAAACAGTAAAAGGTCTGTCGGCTATCTAACCTCTAAAATCTTGCGGGTGAGACAGGTCCCTTGAGTTTGCAGCCTAAATAGGTTTTTGATCCCAAACAGTTCATCCTTATGGTCACCATGCCCCCGCACTGCTTCGAAATACCGCCGGGAGCTCTCTTTGCCAACTACAGAGGAGTGCAATTGCTGGAAAATGGGAGAGAATGTGGAAATGCAGCATCTAATTTATATACTATAGCTTCATCTGTATATACAGTATTTAAATTGCAGATTACATTATGTCTATGAGTTTACAGTAGTCTGGTACCTGTTTGTAAATTTGTCGTAGGTATATGACCTCTTCCACAGTCCCCAGTGAGATCAGCCTAAGAACAGTCACATCCCTGCATTGGCCAATGCGATATGCCCTGAGGAGATGTATAAAAAGTATGATGCTTTTCAACAGCACAAAGTGGCACAATAACACCAAACATTCCTGCCTTGACTTTGGATGCAGTATGCAACAGTTAGGAATTACCAGAATATTGTTAGGTTAGCTAAAGAGCTGCAGCAAAACACTACTATGAAATAATATCTAGTCAGGTGGCAGCCTACCTGTCAATAGCCTGAAGGTCATTGGCTGGGTTCCAGGTGGGGTCAAACAGCACCACAACATTAGCACCAACAAAGTTAAGACCAAGACCACCTGCCCTAATAGAAAATACACATATTAGTAGGTTTCAATACCAAATACTACCTAGGATAAAATTAATTGCTACAAGTGTTGGTATTTCCAACTGACATGGTGGAAACCAGGCAGAGGTTGATGTGAGAGGAGCTGTTAAAGTCTCTGACGATCTGGACTCGCTCTTTGGATTTGGTGGATCCGTCCAGTCTGCTGAAGTCCAGGCCCACAGCCATGCAGTAGCTCTCCATCACATCTAATAGCTAAAAGATTCAATACACAATAAATGACCATTTAGGAGTTTATTAATCAGTAGATTTGTATAGAAAATAGATCCTACACGTGTAAACTGAAGCAGCATATCTAAAAATATCTGCTGGACTTCAGTCTTTACAACTTATACTTACAGATCTACAGTGAGGCTAAACACTGAGCACTACACTGGCCTGTATGGACACCATGATTAGCATTAAAGTAAAACCAAGGTCATGAAAATATGACTTCATATCATGCTTCCTCCCTTCTGCACACTCTGCCTGCATCCCACGCCCACATCAAAAATTAAGTACTTTCAGTTATGATGTGAAGACTGAGAAAAAGAAACTTAGGCTCAAGGTTATAACTAACTAAAACTAATATAACACCTAAAAGTGAGTGTGAAAGTGCTGTAAAATTAAATGAAAACAAAACCTAACTGAGATAACACAACAATACTTAACATAAAAATATTACTTTTAGACTTAAGCCTATGTGACCGTGTATTATCAGACTGCTCTGCACTTTAATCTCACCTACATGATAATGACAACAAATCTAAAACTATTAAACATTTAACGAGTAAACCCACTCTGAAACTAATTCCAGAATTATAGCAGACGCAGCAGCATTTCAACAGAACCTCACAAAGACACCTGATGTATTCCTGGAGAGAGTGAAATTAAACTGAACAGAAAGCAAAAACTATAATAACTGCTGATTGATATACCTGAAGCTTAAATGAGCTATACTGTATCAGGTGACTACAACCATTAGACTGCACTCTCAGTCTAATTGTCTTCACCACAAACTTATAAATAAACATGATGTAATGAGAAAACCACGTCCTCTAGACCTTTTTTTCTATAAGCAATTCATCTAACAGAAGACGCGATTAGCAGGGTTCAGGCTGCTCCTTTGTTCAATTTTATTTTATTGGCATAGCACCAATTCACAACAACAGTTGCCTCAAAGTACTTTGTATTGTAAGGTAAAGACCCTACAATATTAGAAAAACAATTGCATAACCCCCTATAAGCAAGCACTTTGCAACAGTGGGAAGGAAAAACTCCCTGTTAACGGAAAGATTTAGAACTGGTTTCTCAGGATCACTCTGAGACAGGATGATATTTTGCAAATGAAGGAATGCAGTCCTACACATGTGTTTAATATGCATACAGAAGGACATATCCTGGTCACAAAGAACTCCAATACTCCTCATAGTGTTACTTAAGGTCAAGTTAATGCCATCCAGAGTATCAGGTTAGACACCATGTTTCCAAGATTTTTAGGATCAAGTACAAAAACTTCAGTTTGGGATGATTTAGAAATAGGAAATTAGAGGTAATCCAGGTCTTTAAGAAATGCCACTAATTTAACTGGTAGATTTGTATCATCTGGCTTGATGAAAAAATAATGCTGGGTATCATCTGCATAGCAATGAAACTGCACAGAGTGCTTTTTAATAACACTGTCTAAGGAAAATATGTATAATGTAAAAAGACCCTAGAAGAAGACTCCCTATTTAAATGAACAAATTGGAATCTATCAAAATAGATACGACTCAGTATTTAATTCACTCATTGCACAACATATAAACCTGCAATCACACATCCAAAGTCACAGAAACAAAAAATGCAAACGCAGCTCTCACCTTGGTTGAGAGAGAAAAAACAAGCACTTTATCTCTCTTTTGTAGATAAAATTTGAGAAGCTTCTGCAGCACCTAAAAGAAAGCATAAACCTGTTAACCCCCTTTAGAAACTGGCAGTGAAGGGATCACGCAGCTGTTTTCGTGCTTTACCTTCATTTTTCCACTGTACATTGGGTCTGACAAGGCTTCAAATGCTTCATTTTTGCATCTATGCACAAATTCTGGAAACTTCTGGAATACCTTTGCACAAACAGCGCTCACATACTTTTCCTAAAAATAAGTGAGAAAGTCATTTTAATGAACAAGATCTTGAGAGAATCGATCCAGAATCACGTGCAAAGCAACACAACTCTACCTGTTTCTTGCTGGTGCCTGGAGTAGACTGAAGGAGTGCTACATGGTTCGCAACTTTTCTCAATATGGCCAGGTAACTAAAGTACAGCTCCTTCATATGAACACCATCAGAGTTTGTCTATGATAGAAGGAAAATATTATTTAATGTAAGAGACAAAGCATCTTCTTGTTGATTTTTATACATGTGATTTTTATGCAAAAGCATAAAGTTTCCTTTCTGTTTTAATGGGATCTATTACTTAGTGTATTCTAGCAGACTATAATGAACTTTAAAACAGTTACTTAATGAAAAAAAAGATTGGGCACCTTCACAAAGACACTTTATATGAACTGCAGTTAAAATACATTGTGATATTTTGATGTGATACTTTAAAGTGGGTAAAATAAAATGTAAACAAACAAACAAAATATCCAATAAAAGTGATTTTGGTCTCAACATATAGAATCAAGTTGTGTTTCGTTGCTTTTTGGGACGCACGATAGCAGAAGAGAAAAACTAACTTTATAGCAGCAGCTTCTGCGGGTGCGTCTGCTGTGACAGTCACATTTTTCTGATGACCTCAGGAGTAATGTCACATCTTCACTGCCGAGCACTGCCTGATACACTGTCTGCTGAAACTCTGTCATAGAGCAATATACCACCTTCGATGAAACAACACATACATACATATACAGAAGGGAATTAAGTCAAATAAATCTGATTGAATTAAAAAAAAATGTAATTATGAAAATGATAAAAGGACATGAAGTGATAAAAGTGTTGGTCAGTCTGACGTCTAGTCTTACCCGGTCGTCCTTCTTGGGCAGCTGTTCTTTGATAAGAGCTTTAGTCCTTCTGAAGAACCAATGAGAAATCTTCCTCACCAGGGCTCTGACGGCCTTCCTCCCTGTAGCGAGAGCGCGTTTGGTTGCGCTGTGCCTCTGCCCTTGCTCAATTGGATCTGAAAATTTGTTCTTGAAGTGGCCTAAGCTACCAAGACAACCTGGTATAGCCCTGAAGAGAAAAGTAAACATAAATCTGAATCCCTGCATAGAAGTTAAATAAAAACATAATGCAATTCATTAAATTTAATTGAAAATGGGGCAAAGTCTACATATTAAAGTAAGATTTTTAACAGTAAGAATTAACGGTTCTTGTTAGTAAGACGGTAAGACCAGAGGCAAGCATTTGTGGAGGTGTGGGAGTGCATTAGTGCCCATCTCTGCACATTGATGGGACCATTGATGTTGAACAGTCACGGATGTTTTTCAGGGAAGGCTGAATTCAGGTGCTAAAATGGTCTAGTTAAAAATGCCTTCTTTAGGCTGCTCCTTTTAGGGGTCACCACAGTGGAGCATCTGACTACATCTCACGCTATAACTAGCATACTGCTCTCCAACACCAACCCTCTGCATGTCCTCCTTCACTTCGTCTATGAATCTTCTTTGTGGTCTTCTTCTCAACCTCCCACCTGGAAGATCCACATTCAGCATCCTTTGACCAATATATACATTATCCCTGCTCTGGATGTTCAAAAAAAATCTCAATCTTCCAACTTTGTCTCGAAACCGCTCAACCCAAGCTAAAATATCTTAACGTCTTCAGATCTGCCACCTCCAGCTGCACCTCCTGTGGGAATTAGTGGTGCTATCTCCAAATAATACAACACAGCAGGTCTTAAAACCATCTCATAAACCTTACTTTCACACTTACTGCAACATTTCGGGAACACATCACTCCGTACACTCATCTCCACTCTGCCAGCACTCACTTCTTCACTGTTATGCACTGTCCATTGCTTTGAATGGTTGATCCCAGGTATCTAAATTAATCCACGCTACTACTGCCGCTCCTTGCCTGTCTACCCTCACTACAGATTGCAATGCCATCTACAAATCTTATAGTCCACATAGACTTCTGCCTGACCTCATCTGTCAACCTGTCCATTACCATCACAAACAACAAAGAGCTCAGAGCTGATCCCTGATGTAATCCCACTTCCAGCTTGAACTCACATTTCACCAGGTTCTCGCTGTCCTCGTACATGTCCTGTACCAACCTCAGTTTTCTCTGCCACTCCTGATTTCCTCATGCAGTACCACAGTCCCTCTCTTGGCAGCCTATCATGGCCCATTAAAAACAAATTATGAAACAATAAAAACAACAGAGGAGGCCAAGAAATGTTGAGCAACTGAAATCCTACAGTGGTCAAACACTTGCTGAGGGCTGTAAAAAGAAAGGGTATAGTGAAATAGCCTCCCATATCCAAACATGTTCCCGACTTGCATTGCTTTATGCCTCTCACATTTTTTAAAAGACAAGTTGTGATATAAATTTTAAGGTTGTAATTTTAACCCACCAATCCATAACACACCACAGCTCCTCCAGGTTGTTCTGTAAAATAGTTCCAGTGAGACCAATTCTGACCTGATGGAAATACAAAGTTAGCATTAGAATCCTGACTCAAAGTTGAGCTTGCTAAAAGGTTAAGAAATTAATGTGTACAGCCTCAAAGACAAAGTGCATCAACACTTTCCACTATCAGTTATTTGATACCGACTCATTAGTAGTCCATACTAAATACAAGAACTCTGAAATAACAACACAAGCTCTCTAACCTTACATCTTAGCTCCTTCATGGCCTGAGTGATCTGAGAGTCTGGATTTTTTATCTTGTGGGCCTCATCCACAACCACACCAGACCAGTCAATCCTGTAGGGAAAAGGCAAAGATATAATCTAGGGCATAAATAGATAAGGCAAATTTATTTACGGCACAAAATTGATCTAAAATGCAACTAAGGTGCCTTAAAAATAAATAAAAACTAAAATGAACAATTTCTTAAGGAGCCTAATTTATAAATAGTACTAAATGTACTATACATGTTTTTTAAGCGTGGGTCTTACTTATTAAACTGATCCAGGCAGAGACGAAGAGTTTCATAGGTAGTGAGGGCAATTTCAACTCGCCCTTTCTTAATGCGGGCCAACTCCTCCTCTTTCCTCAGTCCGTGGACCACCACACACTGGAAGTGACCCCATGTGTCCAGCTCATCTTTCCAGTTATAAAGCACTGACAGTGGGGCCACAATAAGGAACACCTTAAACAGAAATGTCACAGAAATGTCAAAATTGTGACTGTGATATTCCACTGCTGTCACTTGTTGCACTTTATCAAATACATAGTGTGTGTTTTTTTTTTCTTGACAATTTTGTTAAAACACAGGTCACATTTTTATGTAAGCAAGCTTTTAAAAAAAAAAAAAACCTACTTTGCTGGGATTACTTTGCTCAGATGACTGCTGACTCTGCAGAAACTGGGGCCTGTTGTTTGCAATGTCCTCCCATGTGCCTGTTTTGTGCAATACAGCAGCCAGAAAACCAATGACCTAAGGTGAGATCCAACAGACGACAAAAATGAAAAGGAAGAGAGCCACAGGAAGCAAAATTAAAAACAAACACTGGCACTTTAACAGTTCTCACAAAAAAAATAACGTGCTTTGTACCTGTACAGTCTTTCCCAGGCCCATGTCATCTCCCAGGATGCAACCTCTGGAACGGATGTAGTTATTGTAAATGAACCTGATACCTTCCTGCTGGTAAGCTCTAAGGTATCTATTGATGGTATAGGGAACTCGGTCTTCATCAGTATCACTCAGCTCTAATGGGACACATAACTTGGGGTCTATCAGGCTGGTAGGAAACCAAGGTTTCTCATGCATGAAGTCCCTCAAACCAGGTCTCACAAGTTTTGAGACAGGTATGGCTTCCGCCTCTTGTTCGTCCTCTCCCACATCTTTATTAGTGTCTTTAAATATCACCCATGCTGTATCCTCATTAAGAGAGCTGGAGGTCAGTTTCTGGATAGTGGCTTCTCTCAGGACACCATGTCTTAGGTGTAGAGCCAGACAACTGTCACCTTCACGCCATTCTGCTGCAAAATCATTGTGACATTATATTTATTAATGATGTAGATGTATTAAAGAACTTCACATTAACTCCAGTCATTAAAATGACTGCAAATTTAAACTTGGGCAAATATAATACTAGCTATAACATATAACAATAATCTTCGCAAATACTCTTTAAGAAATTGGTCAAAAAAAGGAAAGAAACGTCTTTGCAGGAGGGGGTATTTACCACCAACTGCTAAAATATGGCTAATCACTAATTTGTGAATGTAAAAATGAACGTAAAAGCTACTTGATAGAAATATAAACATTATCTACGGAGAAAACAGACAGAATAGGAAGAAAAACAGAACAAAAATACCTTTTCCAACTGCAGAAGTTGAAGCCATTAGGAGGAAGCAGAGGCTGCACTCTCTGATCTTTCTTCCGGTAGAGGAAAAGGCACTGTAGCTTGTTAGCCTGCTAGATTAGCTCAGCCATCATATACAAAAAAGGAAAACGGTTAAATGGAGACGAAAAACCTATCTGTGTGAGTCACGTGATTCCGAGTAAGTCGCTCATACTTTCTCCTCTTCCAAGCGTCCTTTATTTAGGGAAAAGGCACAACAGGCTCACAGCAGGATCAGCTCCACTGCAGGCTGCTCAGTGTTTATCTGTTTTCACAATCTATACCGCACTTTCGACAAATTTCACCGACGAATCTACATTTAATAAATGTAAATATAAAAATGTCGTTTGTGCAGCTTTGTTGATTTGATTTAAATCATTTATTAAACATTGTCTGGTTTAATGATTCGATCGATTTCATCTCTTTAACCATGCGTCTCTCTTGTGTGGAAAGTGCTGCTGAGGTTTTAATGTGCTCTATTCACGAAAAAAATGATCAAAATGAGATAAAACATCTCAAATCTGATTTGGAGTTAACGAAATATAATATCAACTAACAATTAACTTCATATGACATAAACAATATACAGATCGGTCACATTTGTCTCACCCTCGTAGTTCCCCGGTTTTTGGAGGTACTCTGAGCATCTCAGTGATTTTTTTTTATTTATTCCTTTGCATTTTGCCAGGCTGACTCACATGTTGTGACCAGGGTTGATCACAATGTGTGAGTCTAAGGTGGAAGAGCAGATGGTCTACCTATCTGCCAATCAGAAGGTTGGCAGCTCAATCCCTGGTTCCCTCAGTCCATCCTGTGCACTGATGCTGAACCCAGAGTTGCCTCTGATGCATCTGTATGGTGTGTGAGTGAATGATACAGTAGATAAAAGTTCTGTATGGATATGTGTGTGATTGGGTGAATGAGACTTGAAGTTGTAGGTGCTCAAATTGATAACAAAGGTTTTATGTACAGTAAGTACATCCTGCAAAGTGCAGAGGACTTTCATTTTACCCAGTGGTCAGCCCACCCAGTTGGCCTTATGCATTGAGAACCTACACATTAACAGTGGAGTTGGTTGTAGATTTTCTGTAAGAACC
>NW_005187514.1:21220-22890 GCF_000239375.1 Pundamilia nyererei | reverse complement strand
GAAAAGTTTAACCTGCCAAAGAGGATAATGATGCACTTTCTCCATCAGTGCCTGGTACCCTGCTGGCATGATCATTGACAAAAGCAGATGGTGGCATATAGTATGTTCTCCTAAGACAATTGCTGCCTCCAGTTTCTACATGACCAGTACACCTGCAGTATCTGCTGGCAGCCAAAAAGCCTTGTATCCAACCCCTCTTAAATCAGATGCAGACTCTTTGTACATGTACATGCCTTCTTGAGCAGGGGGAACTTGCATACGTTGCAAATGTTTAATCCAATATAGCAGGGGTGACAAACATAAGGCCAGCCGATCAGAATCAGTCTGTAAAAGGATGCAATACAGCCCCCTGGATGGCTTTGGAAAATGTTAAGGAGGGCATAAATTTTGGACTTATTTTTTTACTGTACTGATAAAGAACTTCCCCATGGCTATTTATACTACACCAAATTAATAAATAATAGTTAAATATTTTTTAAAAAAAAGAACAGTCTAATATAGAAATTTACAGTGAAACAATTACTTCTTTACACTGATGGAAAGGAGAGTTTCACTGGTCTGGACTTAAAGTAGGCTGTATGTAGCACATGATGTAAAATGAGTTTTACATCCCTGCATTACAGTATAGTGTGTTACCAGTGGTGTTGTTGGTGACTGTGGTCACGACTGCCATCAGATCATTAACAAACTCCTCCCATATAGTTTTGGGATGATCCTCGTCCTGTTATGATTATCCTCACCCTGTGAGGTAAGATCTTGCCTTAAGCTCCAGACGAGGGTGATTGATGATCATTTTACATTTCCTCCACCCCTGAATATTCACATCATCCTCTGTCATCTTCTCACCAAGCTTCTTGTTAATGGTCTTGTCATTCTACCTTTAAATACTCTAGGAACAACAGTTAAGCCTGCAGTCTGAGAGCTCTAATGGGGTGATAAAAGGTCATTAAGATAAGATGGGGCCTGATTATTTAAGATCTGTTATGTGAGGAGCAGGTTTTTTAAATTAGATTTAAAATTGGATTTAACAGGCAGCCAGTGAAGAGAAGTCAATATAGGAGAAATATGCTCTCTACTTCTAGTCCCTGTCAGTAGTCATGCTGCAGAGATTCTGGATAAGCTGGAGGCTTTTCTGGGTTTTTCTTTTAGTACATCTTGATAATAGTAAATTAGAATAGTCCAGGCTAGAAGGAATAAATGCATAACTAGTTTTTCAGTGTCACGCTGACGCAGGATGATTCGATATACAGGTTGAGACCAGGAGTATCTGTGATTGATTGATTGGCTGATTGCAATCATGGCACACAGCCAATCTGTGGGAACAATAATTCTGGCTGAGTTTTAGGGATGGGACTTATTTCCCTCAATGACATGCAAATCAGTTAGTAACTTTTATGTAAAGTGTTGTTTTTTTCTGGATTTTTAGTCTCCCTCCACTAAAATCAATCTTCTTCACTCACCTTTTCACTCACTGTGCATTTATACACCACTCTGAATTGAATCATTAGTTATTATTATTCATCATTGGCTTTCTTCCACAGCATGTCAGCATGCCTCTTCCCCATACCCCCAACAGGTTACAAAAGATGGAAGCCCTTTCCTGAGTCTGGTTCTGCCAGAGGTTTCTTCCTGTTAAAGGGAGTTTTTCCTTCCCACTGTCACTCTGTATT
>NW_005187514.1:0-11235 GCF_000239375.1 Pundamilia nyererei | reverse complement strand
TAAGCAGCATGATAATATATTAAGTAATCCAAAGTATTCAGAATACGTTAATCTCATCGAGTAACGTAACGGAATACGTTACAGCATACATTTTGGGGCATGTATTTTGTAATCTGTAATGGAATACATTTTAAAAGTAACCTTCCCAACACTGTGTATGAGAAGTAACATGCATGGTGGTATTTTTGGCCTGCGGCAGTGACTTCTTCTGAAATGTGGCTAAATAGAAACTAAACTAAATAGAAAAAAAATTCCATTTTGCCAAAGAACTCTTAAGTACAATTGCAACGAGTTAGTTTTCACTTCTGTTAAGTAATAACTTTTTTTTATAACATTCTTGCTGTCTCAGCTTTGTGCTTTCTTGAGATGAATATTTAACATTGTAATCTCTTAAAACAGAAAATAAATATTTTCTAATTTATTCTAATTAGGTCAGAGTGTTGCATTCTCTTGCATTCATGGTGAAATTTCCCCACTGGCTTTCCTAGGAACCCACCTGTATTGACTTAAGAACGTGCACTTTTGTGGACAAGGTGTTTCCTGCAGCAGTAGCTTTAATCTCAGTCGGATTTATTCGCCTCAGTTGAGGTTTGATTCAGATAAAACAGTGTTGGACCAGCCATGGGTGAAACTTCTGTCGTACGTTGTAATCAGCGCCTAGAAAGACCTGAATGGAAGTCTTGTCCCGCACTCGGGAGCTTCGGAAATACTCCTGTGTTCCACGTCCTCTCTCTCATGAGTCAGAAAGTCCACTATGAGCCAAAAGCAATTACCACTGTGCCAAAAATGACAGTTTCAACTTCATAAACACTGATTGCACAGACGGAAAATTAGGTTGATAATTCATGCTTTTCTCTTTGTCGCAGTTGTTTCATTCATCTGTTTAATTCATTCATGGTATAAGTGTGTCCTGCAAAAGCTGAAATAGTTTAATTTAAATTAAGTAAGATGTCTAAGAGCAACATAGCCACAAAGCCTTAATTAAATGAGTGTGGATTTTTCAAAAAGAGGAACATTTCTGACACGTTTTCACTTTTTTTTGTACCAGTTGCATTTGTTTCATAGTAATGGTCTTTTTGCTGCAGAGCTAATCTTTCTCTAACCATTCGTGGTAGTATAATCCTAGGGAATGATCTTACTTTTATGAAGACTTTCTTTCAATTCCTCCAGTTGTCAATACGTACTTTTCAAATTAATGAAAAATATCAGGAATTCCATGAGGTAATTTCTTTAAACTGGCCACAGAAGGATAGAATAAAGAGATTTTAGATGTGAAATAGCTAACAAAACATCTTTCTGTCATAATTTTTTTAATCCTCACTCTAAATGTGTACTACTACAAAATTTGACAGAAGTGAATCATTTTAATTCAATTCAATTTTATTTATATAGCAGGAAATTTCCCTTTGAGGAAGTGCTTTGGTGACATTGGGAGGAAAAATGTCCTTTTAATGGGACGAAACCTCTGGCAGAACCAGGCTCAGGGAGGAGTCGCCTTCTGGCATAACTAGCTGGGGTGAGTGGAGGAAGACAAAAAAATCATACATGTGCAAATGGTCAAAGGAGAAACTTTACTGTGACATTGAAATGTTCCGCAAAACCCCCGAAAAAAACTTCTTGGCCATTATTCAACACCATTACTCAATTATTAACATTTCATAATGTTCATACATTTGGTTGGATACAGATCTTGGGTTCCCACTCTGAACCTGCGGTGACTGTACGGATCTTTTGTCTATGTGCTATGCATTTTAAATATGAATACATGAATATAAACTTTATTTTGACCAGCGGGGGAGTTCTGCAACTCCCAGGCAGTAATTGTAGTTTTGAATACAGTTAATAAGATAATTTGCATCACAGACTTCTGACATGATTACATCCTTAGAGACTGCACCACTCCAAATCATAGGCAGTATGCAATTAAGACTGTCATCTATGTATTTATATTGTTTTAAAGATGCCAGGATGTCTCAGAATCACTTCAAATTGTGTTGTCACAGCTGCAATTTTTTGAAATCCACCTATTATCTTGTCATTGTCTCATTTATCATTATGAATGTAAGAGCTAGTCACAGTAAATAGTGTCCATTTAGCAAGGCTGGAGACAAAAGTGCTGTAGTTCTTTTTAATAAAGTTATATAAGGCTCAAATAAACTTTAATCATTATCCATTATCTCATCCAAACTCCTCTTGCTCTCACACACTCGCTCCTCCAAAAGCTGATAATTAACCTCCCTCTAAATGTCAGAGTGCTCTCAGGCCTGTGGCCACACTGAAACGGTAAAAGGTAAATATACAAAACCACTTTTTGTCATTCAGATTTCATAAGTGGAGAATCCTTCAGCCTCTGTTGAGCAGTTTGGGGCCACAGACAGATGGTGACGCAACGTATTCTGCTCAGCAAATTGATTTACAACGTAGAAGCCTCTAATGACCCGAATTTGATGGCTGGTCCCCTTTGTCCTGCAGTGAGATGGAAAACTCTGCAGAGCAACATATTTACAATCACACTGCCTCTCATTACACTGCAACCCCATAGAAGAGCCTTTTGTTTGTCCTCTTTGGCCACACTACCAGAAAGCCCATCAACCAGAAAGTATAACTGACTGTGGAGTCTGTTCATGTCTGTGTGTGTGTGCTCTTGTGCTTGTGTAGCTGGCATCTTGCTACAAAATTCTCCACAGGGCCTTAAAAAAAACAAAAAAACTGCTGATTAGATCGCTGACAACAAGAGTGTTAAACTGCAGGACAGAAACGCAATGGAAAGAGGGAAACGCGTCTGATTTCTGCCTGTGTTACTCCACTCTGGTAATAATCACACTCTTCCTGCCAGGCATGTTGGGCAAGCATGGATTGTTTGATACTGGAATAAAATAACTGGACCCTAGACAATATTTTCCCCACTTCCACTCTTCTGAACCACCCCTAACCCAACACTGACTGCAAGTCAAAGAACTGCATGACTGCACGTCTCAACAATGAGGCCACACAAAAAGCACAGATTCAGCAGAACTGGATGTCCATTTCTCAGGCGTTTAAGCATGCAATTATGCTCCCCTTTGCTCACCAATTCACAAACAGGATTAGGGGGGAGTACAACGTGGTATCTGTAGTAGTTCACTAAGTGCAGAAGGATCTGTGGAGACACTGCTATCTTGATTGGCAGGATTTTAAAGTTGTTGCACGTGAAATACCTAAGGGCTTGTGTAGTTGTGAGATTTCATTTGCGTGAGAGCTGGCAGTTTCATGCATAGTTGTATTTTTATGTATCTTGTGTTAATGTACTGTGTTTTTGAGTTTTTGAATATCTGCATGTGTTTATATATTTGTATGGGTATTCAGTGGGATGTTTTACTGTGGGGAGCAGCCCTGCTGCGGGTAGGCCGTGCATCCATGCATCCACACATATTCACCATATGGGGTCCAGAGGGGCTTTCAGGGCCAGGCCAGGCCATGCTTATGGACTATTTAGCACACATTGCTTTCTCCTTCATGGCTACACTGCATTTCTCCTGATACACAAATCAGAGGTGGAAACTTCACAGTGAATAGAGAAAGACTCCACAGAGAAAACAGAAGGATATACAAATCTGTACTTATTGGAATACCAACACAATTTTCCATTTGCCTTTTATGCTGCTTCCTTGATACTTTGGATATTCTCTATTTAAATCTGTCAGCAGTACTGCGGGCAGTTAGTGTGACCTGTCAAAGCTGACTATTGTGAAATGTAATCATATACCAAGTTAAGAGAAATATGGCCTCGGGGTAGTATAGCATATAGTATAGTAGTTTAGCACAGCCATTTCACCTTTTACTTGAACCCAACAGCTGATTTAAATGTGTCCAAATATACAGTGGACACATTTAAACGATTTAAACTCATAACTCATATAAAATGAGTAGTACATATATTCTACTGCATGTCACATATTGAGTTGAAAAAAATGTTTTTATTCAGTATTCTTGATTTGAGGAAACATTTTGAGATTCCATTAAGAAGTCTAAATGTAGAATGAGGCTGTTAAAAAACTAAGTACACCTCATGATTCAGTAGCTTGTAGAACCAACTGTAGCAGCAATAACTTAAAGTAATCGTTTTTTTCTATTACTTTATCATTCTCTGACATCACTGTGGACGACTTTTGGCCCACTCTTGATAATATTGTTTCAGTTCTCTGAATTTGCGTCATGCACAGCTCACTTAAAGCTGTGCCACAGCATTTCAGCCGAGTTAAGGTCTGGACTTTCACTGACCACTGTAGCGCTTTGATTCTTCATTTTCAGTCATTCTTTTGGAGATTTGCAGCTGTGCAGGGGTGTAATTTCCAAGGGGGGTTAGGGGGATTATGATCCCCGCAATAAACAGACCCAACCAATATAAGGCCCCAATAAAATTATGAATTGTTCAGCACAAAGTTACGCCGATGCAGCTATGCTTAGGTTTGTTGTCCTGTTGCATGACACAGTTTGGACCAGTCAGGCAGATGGCCTCACATCTCACTCTAGAGTACTTTAGTATACAGAGTTTATGGTTGACTCATTGAAAAGTGCCAAGGCTGCAAAACAAAACAAGCTCAAATCGTTACCCCTCCACCACCGTGCTCGACACTTGGTATGAGGTATTTGTGCTCATACGCTGGATTCCACTAAACAGGGTGCTGTGGGTACTTGCTGTGATTGATTTATATTTTAGCAACAGAAGAGCGTATAGCCTTATTTGATGTCAGAAGTGTGCAGACTGTCTAAAGAAAATATTTTTTGTTAATTTTGGGTTCACTATGTGGTGGTCTTTGGTTGGAATGCACTTACGTTTGTAATCCAAAGGTGTTATTTAATTTAATGAGTGCCTGCAGTTCAGTGATTTGATATTATTATCAGGATAAGTCATTTTCTGCCCCCAGAACAGCTTAAAATATATAATTCTATAACATTAAAACAGGGCACATTTAATCTTCTTTTTTTGTTGTTGCTACTTTTCCATATCTCCACTTTCCTTTCATCCATCCCTCACTCTTCTGATTTGTCTGTGTGTGGTCTAGAGACATTGTAAATCCCCAGCTCATGCATGGTGCCACCCAATGCGACGTTTAGGTCTCCTTATCCGCAGTATCAGCCCAACCCAGTCAAGGTCATTTATGCCTTTCAAAATTTCTCAAAGAAGACTTAATGATCTCTTTCTACATACATAAACAGATTGTATCTTAACACTCTGATATGGAAAAAACTCTTAACTTATTTGTCCTTGTGGAAAAGTTAGCTATGTTAATACAGTTTTTACAATTTTCCTGATGGATGGATACTCTGACAGTCATGTAAGATAACTTACTTCTTATCTATTTGTTCCTCTCGGTCAGTCATTGTCAGTACAGATCAGTAGAAGTGTTTATAAATGTTATATTTTATATGGAATTTATTTTAAATTATGTGTAACTCCAGTGTACAAATACCTAACGAAGCATTTGTGTTGTCTCCTAATTTATTTCCTAATTTTTTTCCACTGGAAAAATCCTTCTTTATATGACTCGACTGTTTCTTTCTTTTTGTCTGTTTTGCACATCCTCTCTTTTACCTGGATATTCCAGAAGTGACTACTATGCAAGCTATAGCGTTAGACACAGATGGTGGTGACAGAGAAGGGATTAATCTCATTCAGCTCTGAGGCCCTGGGAACAGTGGAGGCGTTGAAAAATAAAGCCTTAATTCCTGAGTTTTGGCCTGACTGGCTGGGTGGTCTCACAGGCACAAATATCATACTAAGTGACCATCCTCTCTACAGTTCACATCAGCCTTTTCAAACAAACACTGGGGCAGAACCCACTGCTAGAATGGCAATTGAGATATGCAACAGTGGGCATGCAACCTCTGCTCTGCCTGGGTCAGGCTGGCCTGAGAGAAGATGAAATGTGGGAACAGTGTGAGAGAGCTATAATGAAGAAGGAGCAAAACTGAACGGGTGACCATTTAAAACAGTGGGAACGAGTTAGACGGTATGAAGGGAGGAGAGGAAGGAGAAAAAGAAAGAGAGTCATGGAGAGATCTTTGCTTGCTCTGTGTGTGGTCTGAAGACCTCCAAGCTTGTTCCGGGCTGACTGTGTCCTTCCTGGGCTCAGAGAAGAAGGGGCCAAAAAAAAAGGAGAAGACGCCTGCACAATAAAAGGGAATGTTTGCCTTTGCTTGTGTAAGAGCACGAATGAGTAAACTTTTCTTTTATGTGGAATAAGCAGGCAAACACTGGCATGTTTGGCCCGCCATGGGGAGATTACTGTGTTATTTGCAAATATATCAGCTAGCCTGCCAAACAGAGCTCTTTTCACCGGGCATTCACCCAGGAAGAACGGAGCCTCGCTCTGTGACGCATAGTAGTTTTTCGAAACACTTGTGCACCTGTGTGGATTTTGGTGGATGAACTTGACAAGATAAATTTTCCAAATAGCCAAAACATATTATAGATATCCTTATATTACATGTTGGTTTTCAAGCTAGTAAAATACTGTAAGTGCATTGTAGGCGAGCTGTTGTGCATTGAATTGCTATAAAGCATGTGCTTATCTCCATTTAGGGCAGTAAAAAAAATTCTAAATTTGTTGCAAAACGCAAAAGTAGCCAATTTAAAGATGTTAAAACTCAAACTCATTTAAATTTAAACACAGTCATGGAAAACAACAGATATCACTGCACATGCACAAATACTTCAAATGTGTCTGCAAGTCACAGAAATGTGCACATGCATGCACAATATGTAAGCAGTGGTTCCCTGGACAACCCAATAGCTGTGTGTGAGCATAATTATATAAATGCATGAATATAGTACACGCACACACACTCACAAACCCAAACACAGCACACGCCCACATACATCAAATACAAATACTTGTGTTCAATTAAAATCAACACTGACTGAGGTCTCAAACCCTGAAATCATTTCCAGAGACATTTTGTGTCTCTCCAGTGAAATGTAGGTTGTGCCTCAGTCGAGGGGACTGTAAAGGCTCGGAGTGAGGAGGTCTGGCCCTGAACAGACAGGGTTACATATGAGTCCACTGCTGTGTGCCCCAAATACAGAGAACTGAATACCCTTCTTCAAATAAAGACTCTGATTAGACTCCATCAGTCATCTGTTAGCACTGAACCACAGGGTTTTTTCACCTTCAAGCTGGAGGAGAACAGATGTTGACAGATAAACACACTTATGCACAGGCACACACACACATTCACATGCACAGACAACATCCTGAGGCCAGATATGGGACCTATATGCAACCCTAATTCTGTTTAATGTAAATAAAAAACAGAATTAAATGATTTGAAAATCTCATAAACCCATGTTTTATTCACAATAGAACAGAGAAAACATATCAAATGTTTAAAATGAGACATCTTACAATTTAGTGAAAAACATTGGCTCGTTTTGAAATTAATGGCAGAAACATGTCTTAAAAAGTTGGAACGTGTGCAACAAAGGGCTGGAAAAGTAAGTGGTACTAAAAAGAAACAGCTGGGGGATCATTTTGCAACTAATTAGATTCATTAGCCAGTAATCAGTAACATGATTAAATATAAGAAGAGAATCTTTGAGAGGCAGAGATTCTCACAAGTAACGATGGGCAGAGGTTCACCAATCTGCAAAGAAAAAAAAAACTGCATCTACAAATAGTGGAATATTTTCAGAATAATGCTCCTAAAAAATTGCAAACAAATAATATCATTATCATTCTGAGAAACTGGAGGAATCTCCATGTGCTGGGGACAAGGCTGAAAATCTGTATTGGATGATCTTAAAGCCCTCAGGCAGCACTGCCTTAAAACAGGCATGATTCTGTCATAGAAATCACTCTATGGGCCCAGTAACACATCCAGAAATCATTGTGTTTTATCCTGTCTTCCTCCCACCACCCTAAACTGGCCATGGCAAATGGCTGCCCTTTCCTGAGCATGATTCTGTTGCGGTATCTTCCTGTTAAAAGGGAATTTTTCCTTCCCACTGTCACCTAGTGCCTGTTTAAATGGGTTTGTTTGATTGTTGGGGATTTTATCTCTATTATTGTGGGGTCTTTGCCTTACAATATAAAGTGCCTTGAGACTGTTGTTGTCATTCAGTGTTACATAAATAAAATTGAATTGAATTGTCTGTGAACATAGTTCACCTTGCCATCCACAAATGCAGTTTAAAGCTCTACCATACAACGAAGAAGTCATGTGTAAACATGATCGAGAAACCCCACCATCTTCTCTGGGCCAAAAATCATTGAAAATGTGCAGAGACAGAAACGTACAGAGACAAAGATGAAAACTGTTCTGTGGTCAGATGAATGTAAATTTGATCATTATTTTTTGGAAAGAATGCATGCCATCTCCTCCAAACTAAAGAGGGGACATCCAACTTGTTGCCAGCACTCAGTTCAAAAGTCTGCATCTCTGCAGTTTAGGGGTTTATCAGGGGAAATAGATGGGATCTATACTTAAAGCTCACAGGCAATATCAAGTATGATATTCCTGTTCACTGACAACAAACGGTGTTTATGGGTTGTGTTAGGGTTTATCTGTGCTTCTGCAAAAATATATTTTGGGCAGAATCCAAAAAAAACCTCCAAAAACAAAACAGTGATTTATATTTTATGAATGATGTTATTTGTTATGTAGCATCTGGTTCAGGGTCATATCCAAAGTATTGCTATCTTCTTTTTCCCCATAGCACCTGATAGTTAACAAATTAGGGTATTTCCAGTGGGTCAGCTTCATCATCAGACAAAGTACTGGAACATTTGGAAAACACATGAGTATTTACATAGTGTTAGTATTCTCTACAGCACCTATTTCAACAGTGGGGGAAACAAACACATTAATTTGACATGCATGCAGAATCAGTTAGGATGAGGTTATCTGCAGGCAAACACTGAGGTATGGATGTAGTGTTTATCAAGTCAGGACTGCTTCTCAGAATTACAGCATGTGTTGAGGTCATTTGCCACAGCCCCACATGGATCCCAGTGCAAACAGGATGTCCTGTCTGACAGCTAGAAATAATCAGTCATTAGTCACTCTACCTTAGCAACGCACAAAGACACAAATACACAGTGCACACTGCTCACAAAGACTCTAGTCTGGTGTCTTTGTCACATCTTCAGCCCTGCTTTCATCTACAGATTCCTGCAAGTGGGCAAGCGTACAGATAACACATTATTTCTATATATCCAGACTTTACAATGGGATTGCGCCACCTGACGTAGTGGTTTTAGATTATGATAATTTACAAGATATACTTTTGATCAGCTGTGTTTTGTAGAAGAAGAAGAGTATAATGGTTAGAAGGCCATAAAAGGCATGGCTGTGATGCTGTTACATGCACTTGTTAAATCCACTTGTCACTTTTATACACATTCAGAGACATATCCTGTGGTCCTTGGTGGGGTCATTCATAGCCTCATCTTTACTGTGGTAGTCCCTGGAGATGTAAACAGTTTGTGATGGGTCAGTGGTGTTTCTGCATAGGCACTGTTTGTCACCCAGCTATAGAGTCTAGGCAACAGCACAGCGGTAATGGTTTAACACTGCAACAAATCCTATATGCCAGATACGTTTTTATCAAATTTGAGGCAAAACAAGGTGTGTTGTAATGCTTCTATGTCATAGGAGGGGCAGATTTTTATTTTTTTTTATTACAACCCATGGCTTGGTATTTTGCCATCAAACTGAATTAAAGCTGGAACAAAGGGGGAAGTCAAATTATATTATTTAGAACTTAGGAGTCTATCTATTTCCTATCTCCTACCACAATCTTACATGAGTTGAATGGGTAAGTGTTTTGGGTTGGAGGTCTTTACTTTAATGGCAAGTGGCAAATATTCTGATACTGGAAGGTAAAAATTAAAAAATTAATTAAATTAATTTTTTAATTTAAATGAACAAACTACAGAGGTCATTGTGTTTGGTCCCTGTGACTACTATGACTTTGGCCCTTTAGAAATTTATTTTAAAAAGACCCTTTGCGAGGAGTGATTTTTGACAGTAATCTGATGTTTGATAAACACATCAATGCTGTAATCAAAACCAGTTTCTTGCATCTTCAGCTACTTGTAAAAGTGAAGCCATCTCTCTGTTTTAGAGACTTTGAGAGAGCTATTCATAACTTCATTTCATCTCGCCTCAACATTTGTAATAGTTTGTAATAGGTTGTAATAGGTGTCAGTCTGTCATCAATTAGCCGACTGCAGCTCCAAAATGCTGTAACACGATTACTAACTTGCATGCGCAAGTGAGATCACACATCCCCAATACTAGCATCCTTACACTGGTTGCCAGTTAGTTTTTGAATTGATTTTAAGATTTTATTATTCGTTTTTAAGGCATTGCACGGGTTAGTACCCGCATACCTTTCTAATCTTTCAAATTGGTACACTCTTGCAAGATCATTGAGGTCTGCAGATCAAGTGCTCCTAGCTGTCCCAAGCTCCAGATTAAAGCACAGAGGAAATTGGCCTTTGCTGTGGCTGCTCCTACACTGTGGCACAAACTGCTCCTTCACATCAGGACCTCCCCAACATTAGATACTTTCAAAACTCGTTTTAAAACCTTTCTCACTGAAGTCTTCTCATTTTATGCTTCTTTTCTTAAATTTTGTCATTTCTTCCTATTTTTATCTCTTTTGATTATTTGAAATGTACAGCACTGTCAACAGTTGTTGTTTTAAATGTACTATATAAGTAAATTTGATTTTTGACTAATTTTACATTAGTACAATGTAAAATATTAATCTAGTCAACTGAAATTTGCTTGATTTGTATATATTTAGTTTATACTAAGCACCTTAAAGATTAAGTATTTGAATAAATAAACCTCTTACTTTATACATTTCAGTTGCATTTTACTCTGAATTATCGGTTCATGTTAGCTGAGGTTGAAATTTTTTTTCTTTTAAAATGAAAACAAACAAAGGATTTTAAATGAAAACAACGGAATTAGAATGTACAGAACAGAGTTTGAATGAAAACAACAGAATTTGAATCAAAACAATGGAAGTTTAAAACAAACAACAGAATTAGAATCAAAACAATGGAATTTGAATGAAAACAACGGAATTAGAATGTACACAACACAGTTTGAATGAAAACAACGGAATTAGACTGAACAGAACAGAATTTGAATGAAAACAACGGAATAGAATGTACAGAACAGAGTTTGAATGAAAACAATAGAATTAGAATGAACAGAACAGAATTTGAATCAAAACAA
>NW_005187513.1:2178714-2193196 GCF_000239375.1 Pundamilia nyererei | reverse complement strand
CCAGGGCGCCAAACTGGCTAGGACCGCCACTGGCTAGAATATTTGTCACAGTTATTTTGTTGAGTGAGAAGCTGCCTTGTGAAAGGTCATGTGGATGCAGTGGGCTTTACATTACATGGCGTGGCTACACTAATCAATCCACATTTTTTAATTAACATTCGAAGTGAAATAAGGGTCATATTGTTTATCACTCAACCTTGCAATGGCTCTTTGCCCAAACAGCTTGAGAGTCACAAGTCATGGGCATTTTATGGAATACGTGTACCAGCGTATTGAAATATAAAATATGAGTATTTTGGTAACTGTATTTCGTTACAGTTACCGTTTAAATAGGTGACAAGTAGAATACTTTGTTGAAATACATGAATTATACTACAGTATTTTCCTGATTCCTATGTTAGGCTATCCCCTCTCTAATTTCAGTAATTCTATGCATTGCCAGACACCCAAACAAACACGCAATAAGAGGCTCTAATGTAAGCGTCCTAATAATGTTGGCGCCATCAGTTACAGAACGTACCCAAAGCCAGCACAACAGAGCCAGCAGTGCACCGGCAGAAATGCATTTCTTACTTGGAAATTCCGACACCACTTCACATTTAAAGAAGAAAGGGACGGGTGAAATCTGACCGTGCAATGCAAACTTTGTTTATTCATGCAGGCCTATATGACAGAGAATGTGCATCTTCTTTTTGTTTTCATATTTTGTAGGCCTACAAGTGGCTGAAATATAAATAAAGCTATGAAAAAATATGTTAATATAACTGCAAAACACACAAAATACCAGTATCCTTCTTACAGCACATAAACATAGATACTGGCTAGTTGGTATACCAGCTGATGGTCAAGAATAAATGCAGTTGAGATACTTTATTAAGGAATATTACTAAAATACTCTACATAGTTATTTTGTTGAGTGAGAATCTGCCTTGTGAAAATCCCCATATTCCAGAAGGCCATGTGCTTTCTGGACGCAGTGGGCTTTACATGACATGGTGTGGCTGTATCTAAACGTTTCTTAACTTCATCTAAAAGAAGACTGAAAAAAACCTTGCAGCTCCAGTCATTTATTGATTTGGGTGAGCTCATTCTGACTTTATATTCACTTGGCAATGATTACTTATCATAATACAAATTGGACGGCACATATTTGCCTAGAGGTTATTTAGACATGCGAATAGTAAAGAAATTCTTATTGTTTTCTACTGAAAATACATTAATTTTTCATTTTGTTCGTAATACTGACCTAAAACTATTCCGCTCACAAAGGTTGTAATGATCAACAATGTTGAAACTAATTTAGAGAGCTGTGCATTTCTTCACTCAGCACACTGGGAAAGCAGTTTGTTTTCATTCCATCAAACTGACACAAGCTTCTTTAATATTTTTTGGTCACACCATTTCCAATAAGTGTTAAGTCTAAATAATCTAAGCACCTTTGTGTTATTAAATCACATTTTAAGATAGTTCAGTACATTTAGTGGAGTTGAAATCCTGTAAAACGATCAAGCAGATGAGTCTTCAAGATCTAGAAGATTTCTCACAAACTAAAAATAACAACAATCATGTTTCATTCATCACACAAATGTTATATTAGCATTGATTCCCTTACCACATCAGTTTATCCAATAAACTGAATCCATAATATGCCAGAAGTAAATCAGGCAAGTTCTTACATACAATCTTACATTCTTTATTGGAGGTAACATTCAACAGCAACCAAATTGCTAGAGGTTGTATCATAGTTACTATAATTAAAACTTCTAAAGAGGCAATATGCAATTTATGCAGCAAACTAATTGTTGAACTATATGTACATAGCGGCATATAGTTAAAAAGCTATAAATAATTTTATAGAAATAATTCAACTAATAACAATACACAATTTGTCTTTGTTATTACAGTTTTGGCTGCACAATAATATTCCTCAGTGCATAATTAGCTTATAGACAGATTATCTTTTACATGTACTTGGCATTCTGAAGTCAGAATGATATATGTTGCTTCCAAAGTGAAGGTAAAAATCAACATTTTGAGAACAGTTTGAAGCTCCAGCAGCTTTAAAAACCTTGATTCCAAATAATATTTTGTTTAATTGGACATTTACTGATTATTTTATGTTGTTTTAACTTAAAGCTTCTAATAGTTGATAATAGGCAACTACATGAGACATAAATTGTGCAAAACAATACTTGTATATTAAAACATTTTCATGTGGCTTATTTTCCAAAGCTCCTTCATCAGTTCATGTTTATCAGCTGCATAAAGTTCATGAGGATATAAAGGGGACTGGACTCCTGCTGCAAGTCTCTAACTTTCCTCCAGAGAGAATTGTGACTCATGTCTGTGAAAGAAAAGAGGAAAATGAGTTAACAAGAATTTCATGAGGAGGAGGAAGTGGTAAGTAAGGAGGACAGTTAAAGTTTCTGAGCTTACGTGTCTTGGTGCTTGTTTATCATGTGGTTGTTGTATTCCAAAACAGGAGGGATTGTCTCTTCATCCTCAGGAAGCTGGAACCAAAAGATGAAATCAGAAAGCGAACCAAAATGAACCAGTATTTAAAGGCCTGCATAGTCAAAGGGCAAGAACACCATCTAGTGCAGTCTCACCTCCCAGTACGCTTCATCATCAAAGCAAAAGTCATCAGCAGGATCTCCCCAGAGGGGAAACCTCAGGATGAAACCTTTAAAAAGAGAATATTATATCATTAAGATTTGTTACTTACATTATCCTTGCCTATCATAGCATTGTTCACTGTAAATTTTATACTTTAAAACAAAAAACAAACAAAACAAAAAAAAAGGGTGTTTCAAAAATAGTCACAATAGCCTTCCCTGATTTTCATTTTATCTAGTTTTCTTAAAATTCTGCATAAATGTTGTTTTTAAATACTTCATGGAGTTCTTTAAAAAAAGAAATAAATCTTTCCAAGTGAAAGCAAAAATGATGTTATGAAACTCACCAACACAGACTCCTCCAACCAGTCCAAATGCAATTGCTACACATGTGCCAGCAGCCTGGTAGGCTCCCTGCGTTGACATACTCCTGTTTTCAAACTTGCCACTCAAGCCAAATGTCTCGACCAGCCTGCACAGGAAAAAACAACAACAACAAACAACAACTCTTGAATTTCGGTGCATTTTCAACACATCACAACTTGTGCTGTCAGCGTTAATCTCGCTAAAAAAAAAAAAAAAAACTGCATTAACGCAGCAACTCTCCGTTAACGTCATTTTAGTGAGATTAACGCTGACAGCACTAATCATAACTGAAGTAGAAAGTTCAAATGTCACTGCATAGTTAATGTGAGTCTTTCAAAAAAGGAGGCTGAATAACTGGGCGTGTGGATCCCTAGAAGTAGTCAGTAAACAGGTCTGGTCAGTTTTTGAATTCCAAGTTTTATGTGTATTCGCGTTTGTCACTCACCCCTCTTTGCCGTAGACCTCTTCAGTAGCTGCTGCAGCAACTATGGCACCTACGAAGCCACCGAGCATCCCTGGCACGGCATGCAAGTTGTGGATGCCACATGTATCCTGGAGCTTGAGCCTTTTCTCCAAAAAGGGCTGAGAAAAATCAAGTCACAACTAATTAGCAGTCTTTTTTTTTTTACTAATTGCCTGTGTCAGTGATCTTTTATTCATCAATTTGTCAATTGGATGGCATCAATTTCACAGTCACCACACCTTGCTTCCATTTATTGTAAAGTATTCATCCTATACTTAATATTAAAACCATGCAGTGACTGCTCTTAAAATTCTTCCTCATTGTTCCTATCAGACTCCTGATTTCCGCACAGCAGTTTTTGCATGTCACTGCTTCTTTCTTTGTTTTTCCTATGATAACACCACAACACAAAAATCTCTCAGAACAGAAGCTAGGGGGTTAAAGAATGGCATCACTCACCGTGACATATAAGTACCCAAAGGTGGAGATGATACCACAGCAGAAACCCACAATGATTGAACCGTAAGGAGTGATCATAAACTCTGCTGATGTCCCCATTGCAACCCCAGCAGCCAGAGAGGCATTCTGGATATGTACCTGTCAGATAAAAGTGGAACATTAGCGTTCATAAATAAGTCGATTTCATGAGCTTCTGTATTATTTCCCTTTGTGTGCCATACCATGTCCAATTTTCCTTTCTTTTGACCCATACTGGAGATGGCGAAAGTGGTAAGAACACAGGCAGCGAGGGAAAGGTAAGTGTTGATGACTGTTCTATGCTGTCCAGCACCGTGGTTTGTGATGGCCGAGTTAAAACTGGGCCAGAACATCCACAGGAACAGTGAACCTGCAAGGTGTAAGAAAGGCAAGGACACATGTTAGGTGGGTTAAACAAAATACAGAGTTTGGCAAACTCTGTAATTTTCCATTTACTCACCAATCATAGCAAACAGATCAGAGTGGTAGACAGACCCATTGAGACGTTTACTTAAGTTCAGGTTTGGTCGGTACAGCACCCAGGAGATGGCCAAACCATAGTACCCTCCAAAGGTGTGAATGACCATGGAGCCACCAGCATCTCTGCACTGTGAAAATAATTACGCTTTTTTAAATGGGCAGAAAAACAGAACTGCAAATCCCCACAATACAATTTTTAAACTCTGAAGGAAAGTTCAAATTTTTAATGTGGCTGCCGAGACTCACATGAAGGAGGTCAAGGATGATGTATTCCTCCACAGCAAAAAGTGTGACACCAAATAAGGTGACAATCATCAGCTGGACAGGGCTTACTTTCCCCAGGAGAGCCCCATAGGCGATCAGAGATCCAGCACAGCAGAAGTCAGCGTTAATCAGACTGAAGGAAAGCAACCACAGTTCAAGCCGGTTATTAACATTTACAAGTTAAAGAATGTGGTTTCATTTTTGAGTTACATAACTCACCAAGGAGCGATGGCACTTACCTCTCAATTCCGATGGTAATTTTTCCAGTGACGGGGTCCAAACTGTGGAACCAACCTTGCATGAGGAGAGCCCACTGTAGACCAAAGGCGGCGATTAGAAAGTTAAATCCCACGCCACCGAAGCTGTAGCGCTTCAGGAAAGTCATGAGAAAGCCGAAGCCTACAAAGATCATGACATGGACGTCCTGGAAGCCTGCAGAGATTTAAAAAAAAAAAAAAAATTTCAGTGTTTTTGCAATCCCACCTGCCTTTTATTATTATTAATATTGAGTAAAACAGAAGGAGTCTGAAATGTTGTTTAACACTTTATTTCTTTTTTTAAGTTATATTAATATTTCCAGTTTAATGTAAACTCTTCTTTAAGGATGTCAGCACATAGATCACTGGGCAGACAATCTGTTAGTTTCTCAGGGACATTGCACATTACAACATTTTCAGTAAGTACTGCCACATTACCGCACATAAGCCTGAAAAAAGTATGTTTTATTATTATCATCATTGCCATCATTATCTTTTATTACTATTTCCAGCTTTTTTTCCCCTGTGGCATACAAAAAAAACAAAAAAACAAGATACCTTCTGTAAAAGTATTCAGCCTTTGAAAGTAAAAATTATTATCATCATTATTGTTGTTGTAAATATTGGTGGGGGAGGAATTCACCGTCATCCCTTAGACATCAGTGGAAACTACCAAAAGATCTCAGACAACAGAGTCTGCTTTCACAGCATTAAGCGAGAAAACACGGCACTTTTATTTATTCACACATACATGTATCCCAAAAGTGCATGCATGCATGTCCGTGCTACGTTTAGCATGCATATGCTAAAAGTAGCAAATGCACTTGAAAATAAAAAATATTTCTTAAAGGCTGTCTGTTGTTGTACTTACTTGGATATCTGAAGTAGAAGTCATTCTCAATGTTGCTGGTGATGTTATGACTCCTTTTGAACTCATGCCATCCTTTTTCATCCGATTCCTCGTCATACCGGATAAAAACTCCAAAGAGAATAACCATAGCAATCTGCCAGACGAAGCACACAGCCGGTAAACTAACACGTATATAGGTGTTGTTCTGCGGGCCGAAGAAATTTCCAGCTCTTTCACAGCAGTTTCCCATCTTGATGACTTTCTTCTGACGATGCTCTGATCGCTCCTCAGGTAGGGTCCTCACTCAGCTGTGACTTCAAGCTGGCTGTCAGCATCTTATATACTGTGAACTTTGGGAGGGGGTGTGACTCTCTCTACCACTCACAAGCAAGGTGTGTGCTCGTGTTATCTTTAATGAGCTAAACCACTCCTTACCTGCTGCTCTGCTCTTCCTGTTAAAAGTAGGGGACGTTATTCCTAGAACAGGCAGCAGGAAATAATCAGATTGCATCACTATACTAACCCAGTATGACTTCTTAAAATGCCATTATATCAAAGTTGTCCAATGGGTTAAAAACAGTAAATATTACACCAGAAGCTATATTTGCAGCCGGAATAAAGAATACTACTGCTTATTTAATGCTGCACTGAAAATCAGTTATGTGTGACAGCCGTGTGCTCTGTCCAGGCATGAAACTGGCGTCAGGTGAACACACTTGTCAGTAAGGGTTATACTACATTGTAGAGATTCATACTCAATTTAGGATTCTTTTTTTTACCAAATTCTTTTTTTTAAATTTCTTTTACAATTTTTTATTTTATGTAACAGCACCATATCTGCCATGCCCTTTACTGCTCTTTGAAACAGTGTCTGCTTTCTTGGGATGAAGTGAGCAAACATGGCCTGTTCCCAGTTTTATACTTGAACATCAATTTTACGCGGCCGAGCTGACTAAAGCAATGCAAACCACCTTCCTCTGTGCACTGCCCACATCCTTGACATGCAAGATTAAACATCAGCACTCTAATATTTAGTCTGTAAATCTGCATAAAGCCACCTACAATGCTTTTGTTAGTTTTGTGTATGTGACGCTTTGCTCACTGTTTTACAGTGAGTAAAGGGTGCTGCTGACTGTTGTCCCCTCAGTGCCTCACATGTCTAATGCTTACAGTATCTGGATACGTTTTGTTCTCACTGTGTTTCCACGTTTTGGTGATTATCTCATCAAAGAGATTCCAGTTTAAGGACTCATGTGCTGGGTAGAAGCTCTCTTGCACTTGAGTGACACATGCAACATTCTTGATTGTATCTGGTTTCTCTCTTCAAAGATAATCCACCTTCTTCAACTCGTTATGTAATGCCCTGAGCAATCATATAATCACATTTATATCCTCCAGCAACATATGAGACATTATTTGTATAGAGCTTAACAGGCCTCATAGACAATTTACCTTCCTTGCATCATAAGTCAAGTACAAAATATTGGAAGGAAATTTCTTTCATTTAGGTGTATAAGTCGTCATATCGTAATGTTTTGAGGGTGCTTGCGCTGTAACACACTGCATTGCATATGTATCCTTATACAGTGCTCTGTTTTGATGTGGAATAAAACTAATTCAATCAAATCTAAAGTAAGGCTTCAATATGTAAGTTGAGCATGTAGTTCATAAAGGCTAAAAAAAATTCCACATACCAAAAACCTTTTACTTTATTGCTTTATCCGAGTAAGAAGAAACAACAACAATCTGTATTTTGTGTGTGTGTGTGTGTGTGTGTGTGTGTGTTTTGGTTATGTAGTCGCAGCATTAATTTGAAGTCCTGACCATTTCCATGTTTTTATGTTTTTTTGTTTTTTGTTTTAATTGTGTTGGTTTGTTAATCTGTTTGACGCTTATCTATAACTCAAGCATAAAAAAAGCACCTGACTCTGGGGATGAAAAGCTATATATTTAGGCACTTTGTTATTAGGAGTCTGCTACCATTTGTTTAACTGAAAAGTAGCAAAACATGCACGTTTGCACATATTTCGAGAAATAAAATAATTTCCTAGCACAATATAAAGAAATGAGGGACGACTAGCAAATTATCTTTTCCTTGTCAAGACCGCTAGCTGTCATTGTCGCACACAGGGATCTTAACTGGCAGCAGGGTGGCATTAAGTAATAATGTCTCTCAGTGAAGTTTAATTTTGAAGCCCTGTCACAGCCTAACTGAAATGCGCTAAGGCAAAAGGCAGCCATGCTTTCATGAATGAATGCTGCAGTGATCATGCCGTCTTTAGTCTATGATGGAAAGAAAAAGTCCACATGGAGTATTTCAGTTGGCACAATCGTGTATCTGTAAAGCCATTATCATTCAGCATAGTTGATGGAAAAATTATACAATGTTGCCTAGAAATATGTTCAAACATGTGACAGAGGAACAGTACAGAGGTTTCAGATTTTATCTGAGGAAGTTATTTCAGAAATGCTATAGTCAATTGGTGTCACATGTTCAGCATTGACGACAGAGAGCTCATAAGTGATCCCAGTAGAGATATTAAGAGCTCCTGTCAATCAGCAGGTAAGGTAGAAGCAGATCAGTGCACCGCAACTATTCAAACAAAGTTTTTCAATTGTCTTCTATTTCTTTATTAGACATTGCCTTAAACACACACACACACACACACACACACACACACACACACACACACACACACACACTGTATCATCATCAGTCATGGATTGGCCTCCCCAGAGTCTGGACCTCAACATTACTGAAGCAGTGTGGGATCTATTTGACAGGGAACAGAAGAGAAGGCAGCCAATGTCCAAAGATGCCCTTTGAATGTCCCCCAACTTGCCTGAAGAGCTATTTCTGAAGACTACCTAAAGAAATTAAAAGAAAGCTTGCCCAAGAGAGCTGATCGGGCTACTAGAGACATACCAAATAAGAATTTTAAGCCCATTAGATTGTAACCTCTGTTTTTGCGTTATATACTGTGTTTAAATGCATGTTTGCATTTAAACACATCTGTGTAGCAAATGCTAATGCTAATGACACAAATGAGTGTCAGTTCAGTGCACTGAATGGTACAATCCAATATCATTGAATCAAAATGACAAGCAGAAGAAGTCAACTTTGAAAGACTTATTGTTAGGACACAGAAGACAGGAGCTTCATTGACAGGGGGTTTCAACTGTTTCATGTTTCAAAAGAAAAACTGACAAAAGCAATACCTATATTTAGATCACTTGCAAACAAATCAGTAAAAAGGACTGTAAACTGTGTTTAGTGGGGCATATAGCTATGGGGAAAATATGGCATAAAACTAGGTTGTGATTATGGCTATGATGGGTAAAAACTGGGGTGTGGGCAGAGGTGTGACCTTTGTTGCTGCTGATGGGGAACTTGTCAGAAAAAGGTTGAGAACCATCACACTAGCGTCACAGGAAACAGTATCAGCCCAGTACATGATCACGGACGTTCTGCAGGTCATAACTTACTGTTGACATTTGCAAACAGCAGCAAATTTGCAGTTATGCAAATTAACGAAGATGAATGCACATTGGTGATTTCAGTGATGTTAAAAGCACCGGCAATGTTCTACAGAGATCTGGAAGTCATACTTCGCTATACTCTCGACACTTAGTGTGTAGCTTACACCAAGATAATGATCTAAGACTGAAAACTTGTGCCCTAAATGAGATGATCCAGTTCTGTTTTGCTCTGAGAAGAATTGTTGCTGACACGGTCAATGTAAATCAGTACAGAGGTGTTGTGAGCCTTCCTGTCTTATTTTGATAGTCTCTCGCCCTTTGTGGTTCAGGTTGCTCTGTCTCATTTCCCTGATTTAGTTCAGCTGTGTCCCTTTGTGTGCCAGCTCCATGATTGCCTCATGTGTGTATTTAAGCGTTCAGTTTCCTTAGTTCATTGTTGCAATCTCCCATCATGTGGTGTGTCTTCTTTGCGTTTTATTCTCCTAGTTGATTATTAATTCCATTCTGGGTTCCATGTTTCCTAGATTGTATTTTTCCTTTAAGTCCAGCAATAAAACTGGTTTTAAGTTCAGTTCCGCCCCTAAGTCCACACCTGAGCATGCCACGCACAGCACCAAATGACACATAAGGGCTCTGCAAATGATTTTAAGAGTATGGAAATGATCTCAATCATGAGCTGTGGCATTAAGAATATCAAATCTCAACAGTTTTAAACAGTGCTCTCCATCACAATCAGTAAAACACACACTGAGGGAAGACAGGGATACTCCGTCTAATGAGGCTTGATGAAACAACATCAAGGTGCTCTGAAATGGTCAAGTTCCAACACTTTACTGATTTCCTTTAAATGATCATGCTCTTGTAAGTGTCCTTTTCTTTTTCCATAGTTTTCATAAGAACTTTCCATATCGAAAACATCAGCAATCAATCCTATCAGCACAAAGGCATCAAAAAATTGTTTTCTCCTCACATGACTGATTTCTGTCATTTCCTCTTTATCGTGTCATCACTCTTCTCGGGTTTACAGCATATTTCTTTTGTGTATTCTGTTACAGATTTATGAAAGACGAGTTCATCATATGAAATTAATCTTAATAGCGCAGCTTTTCTAAAGAAAATAAAGTGTCAATCACGTTGATTGCCCATTGATTGTGAAGGTTGACCTGGAGGAGAGTGACAAAACTGAAAAGAATTTTATACAACTTGTCAGGTATGTACAGCAACAGCGCGCAAGATGTCGCAGCGATAGGACTGCGTCAGGCAGTCGGCACTGACTGAAACCTACAGGACAATCCTGTAGATGATCTGACATGCAGATTACCTGTAGAAGCATTTTAGAAAAGACAAGAGTTTTACTTTGTCAGACAGCATCTTTGTCTCTCACGTGGTACATCATGCGACTTCTGGTCAAAGCACATGCAGGTTAGTCACACAGCCTCACAGGTGATTGAGCTAAACTGGGCACACACTACCGCATTATTGATGGGATAAGCTGCTTCCATGGGTGTCTTTACATCAGGATTTGGGTTGCAGAATGTGTTGCTTTTTGCATGTTGCTAAAACACTAGATTTAGATTTGATTTGATTTTGATTGTTTGAATAATTTGATTAAATTAATTTAATTTTTGAAATTCAAATAAAAAACAGCTAAATAATTGGAAACATATTAACTTCAATGAGTTTAAGAAAAGAATGTATCCAGTGTCTACTGCTTTGTCCAGATTTTATGACTATGACTGTTTCTACTGAGGAGAAATTGGGATCTGTTCTGTGTCCTCAAGGCATTCAGTCAATCACTGTCTTCTACGTCATTCCTTCAAACAGTTCTAGTCTAGAAGTGATTGATTTCCTGAATGATTTGGAAATTGAAAATCTACACTAGGACATTAAACAAAGTTCAGTGGAATTAAACATTTTATAGCTGCAGATTTGTGCTCAATGTTCTACTGTCATCACCGTCAAACTAAGTTAACCCTATTGTTTGTGTTTTCATTTTGAATTTCTGGATCTTTAGTTAAATTTTTAACACCCTTTGTTTGGAGAGCTTACATACCACCTAAACCATTCAGCTCCGGTTTTAGTACGTTTATCTTTTTTATGCATTTCTTAAAATCTTTTATACTAGTTTTATACTAATTTTTCATCTTTAATTGTTACAATTACAGTGCATGGAAAACAGAAAAAGAAGTCCCTTTTATAAGCAAATCATTGTATGCACATCGTTTACGAGATTTAGCTACACAGCACTGTACAAAAATCTTGAGTAGGTCTTGAATTAAGACCTTTTTCAGTGAAAATTATATGGATCAACTGAAAGACCATATTCATCATTCAGATCTTTTCTCCTCTACTTGTTGAGTAGGGGTGCAACGATACTCGTATCGATATTGAACCGTTCGATACAGTGCTTTCGGTTCGGTACGCATATTGAACAATGCAACATTTTTAATTTATTTGATCAACTTTTCTTCTGACGATGCTGTCTGTGTTGAGAGCTCAGTGGATCTGCGTTCAACTACTCCGCCTAGGCTGCACTGTCGAGCGCAGATCCACTGAGCGCAGTGCAAGCTAGCAAGACAGAAGCTAAGCTCGTTGCAACATGGCAAATTGAACCTCCCCCACCCTCATTCAGATCTGGCCTTTGGAACTATTTTGGTTTTCATGTGAAGTATGACCCTGAAGGTAAGCGCATCATGGACAAAAGTAAAACAGTGTGTCGGATGTGCCACGCAATGCTCAATTACATTGGTGGGAACTACTGCGTTAGCGCAGTTACCTCGTTAACGTGTTGACGCCGTCCAGCCCCACGCACGGGGCTATCCGCGGTAGCTCGTTAACCGTGATTTGCTGTGTTGTGGCGTTAACGTCATTTCAGATTAACGCTGACAGCACTAGTGGGAACAAAATGAATATGACTGCACATTTACGCCAACATCTTAGTGCAAAGACAAGTGGAAGCAGACAAAAACAACAAGCAGGCATGCTACAAACTTTACCCGAGTCATTTAGACAGCCGTTAGCACATGATTCTCCTTATGCTGCTGAGAATACAGCCCAGAAGAAGCGGATAGTATAGCTTTTATTTTGGAAAGAGCCATTTCTCTGTAATAAACTCTCTTTTCCAAAGATGAGTGATTCCTCGATCAGATAGATTTATTATTTTATACCTTTGTTGTTTCAGCAACATTAAATTTAACATAATGTTTGAGTTAAAATATATATTTATAATTTTTAAAAAATGACAAATTAAAAAAAGCATGAACCTTTTTTCTTTGTATCGAAAAAATATCAAACCATACCGAACCGTGAATTTTGTGTATGGTTGCACCCCTATTGTTCAGTTACCTCAAATGTTTTAAGGACATGCTGCACACCAGACTGAGATCTATCAAGTTTTGTGCCAATAGCTTTTTAAGTAATCACTTGTTGATGCAAAAATTTTTATTTCTGTCACACTGATATTTTTAGAATTATTCGTAGATTTGGCTAAAGAAATTTGTGGCAGGATGCTAGCAATAACGTGCATACAAATACAAGTTAGAGTTGGTTCTTTGCTCTGTTTTCTGTCATGTGTCAACACAACACTGATTTATCAGTTAAGTTAGGTGCCCTTGTTATGTTTGAATGAATAATATAACTGATTTAAGTGGCTTAACAACTTAACATTAATCTGAAAATGGGCAAGTACAAGGACTGGAGTGAAAACGAATGAAAAAGCACACAGTGTCCCAAGAAAACCATTGAAAGAGCTTCAGAAAGGCTCGAGAACTATTGCTCAAGACTGATTTAGAATCTTATTACAGGAAAGTCTGGCTCCTTGGAAGCAAAGTATGAATAATGAGGGGTGGTTCAAGACTTACACAGCTCTGTACTTTGCCAGTGACTGTACAGTACAGTCACTGGCAAAGTATCCGTGTCAATCTGCCAGTTTACGTAGTCATAAACTGAGATCTAATGTGGCAGCATGATGGCATTGGGAGAAGTAAGAATGCTTCTCGGTGAAGTTTGTTTTTAAAGCCCTGCCACACCTGGCTAAAGACTTATGCACAGGATTTTCTGCTGCATCTCTCATTTGCTTCCATATGTTAGAGCCTCTTTTGCTGCCTGTTATAGGCATACATACATTCTTGATTTTCAGTTATACTCAGTACATTAATGCCATTTTTCCCCACAAACAATCCACAAAACTACTAGCGAAACAATTATGCATCTGAACCTTTTTAGAAATTAGAAAAAGTTGTTGGATAGTTTTTCTCTCAGTCTTGTCGAGTCCACCTAAATGTTTTTAGTTGTTTCAACCTGTTAATCTTCCTTCTGTAACTGTGTTTTCTTTTTTTACATGTATATATATATATACACAGGTATATACATGTTCCTGTTGTAGATCTGAGCAGTAGCAATGCACAGAGTTACTGAATACCACTCATAACAAGAGTCAGGTGACACTGGTAACATTGCACACAGTAGAGGTTTCGTATTTACATGAGGAGGTTAAATAGCTTTGTGCATTTGTTCTTGCTGCCATTTCCTGTTTGTGTCATGCATGTATATTTTTTCTTCTCTTGCCTTAATTTGATTAAAATTCACTCAGTTATTCTCAATAATCTGTAAACCATTCTTCGTTACTTTATTTCATTTCCATCACTATTCATACTTGAGAGCATAAAACTTTTCAGCATTAAACTTTTTCCAGCATTTTCTTCTCCTATTTTGTTGTACCCAAAAAAATGTAAGCATATTCTGATCAAGACAGTTAAGCTGATATTCATTAAAGAAAAGTTGGTATACTTTTGTCCGTTCTCTGACCTAATTTTTAACAATCAATAACTGCAAAAAACATGGAGGACCTAACAGCTCCCCAAAAGTGGACCCAAAATGTTTCTATTGTCTTTAACCCTTAATATGATGTTGTTAAATTTGGGTGTCACAGACAAACGTGTCTTGCTGTTTGGGAATTGAAGCTAGGATGCAGACCCTTAGATAAAGTCCACTGGTTACTTTCCATAATCACAACTGTCTTTTTAATAGTGTGACGTATTCTGCAGCAAAGTGCAGTAAAGTGACGTTGTCACAATTTTGTGTCGAGTATAATGTGTGATTTTTATGTCAATCGGTTGATTTATCTTCCCTTTGCTAGCTAGCTAAGATTAGCAGTCTGCCATTGGAGGTAGAGCAGGGCGATATGGCCAAAAATATTTATCACGATATATATTTGAAAATTTGCGATAAC
>NW_005187513.1:2172127-2176353 GCF_000239375.1 Pundamilia nyererei | reverse complement strand
GGGGGAGTTGCAGTGACGTGCCTGGGAGCTCCACCGGCAGCCATATTTTCACTGTATTCTTGGCAGGCATTCGGAAACTGCCTGTAATATCAGTTCAAATTTATTTTATACGGACATTAGTCACAATCTGAAAACTGCACCAACAAAGCCGCTTATTCCAGGTTTATTCTCACTGGATTTGTGTAATAACTCGTGAAGACATCAGATATGTAACAACAGTGCTTTCAGGCGTTGTAACAGCTGGGCCTACATTTGAAAATCAGAGATGTTAGTGGGGGGTAAATTACTGACTTGCCTATTTGTTTGTTTCATTTTTGCTTTTCAGTGGAAAGTTTTGTGCACTATGCATGCAGTCATACATGTTTTGTTACCTTGGAGCCAAAAAAAGAAAATATGAAAACAGGCCTGAACATCACAAGACACTCATGTGATAACTAGAAGCTACAGAACATGTTCAACCGGTGAGGTTTCAATTACAAAATGGCCTCGGGTGGATGACTGTTAAGTAATCTACACCACGCCTTACTAACCACAAATATTTTTCATCTTAGAAATTAAGTTGTGCCAACATATTTTTCTCACTCTGTATGTACGATATTTTTTTCACGACTGCATTCCTACCCACACTTTTACTCTGCTACATTCTGACCTTGAAGAAACTAAATCTGTGCTCCTTCTGTTTAGCAGATATCTATTTGTTTGTCAGAGCAAAAGAAGCAGAAATAAGGTTTGAATAATGATGCAAAAGTTAAACAACATTTTTAAAACAAGTGGACACTAGTGGACAATTTTCATGAAGCCCTGCAACTTCATCTAGATTATCCACAATTTCATGTTTTATCCATAATCAACAAAGCTTAAAGAAAGAAAATGAAGATAATTTGAGCTGTTTTCAGCACTATCATTCAGAGAATAGACATTGATTTTAGCCATTTCAGTGAAACACAGTAGCTTCAGTGTTACAGCTGAGCTTCACCTCTTCATGACATAACACACCCAAACTGGTATTCATGTGGCACTAAACAATGTGACTTGCCTTGTCCCAACAAAACCTTTGCAACAGATTCGATGGGGTTTGTTCTTATGCAACAGTCACGAACAATAAATGGTACCTCTGAGGTTTTTTAAGCTCATATTTCTACAGAATCAAGCAACAGTAGCTTTTGTCTAGGTTCCCTTTGTAAATTATGTAGTGTACAAGTGCAGTTATGTGTACAAGTCAAACAGCTCGCACTTGTGAGGTTAAAAACGGGCAGTTGAACTGAGGTAGAATCACAGAAAACACCAGAAACTCGCACAGCAAACAAGTCCTTCTCCAGGCAAATAACCCAAATAAATCCCATGTCATTTCAGATGGCAGAAAACAAAACGGTGGATCAGTGCCACCATGTTTTCAGGTCATTAATCCTCAAGGAGGCAAACAGCAAACCCATAATAAATATTTTATAAATTGAAGCCAAACATTTTATTCTTCTGCAGTAAAACAGGCCTTCATCATCGGCTTAATTACTTTGTAATGAGGATGTCTTTAAGCAGCATACTGTAATTAATTTGAATATTTTAACATTTATTTGGATGCATTTCTGTTTCTTTTTTATTGATTCACTGGTAACATAGTGATATTAATGAAAAATGGCAGCTGTGGATGATAAGTATCTAAAGAACGTGCGCTAAATTTTTTCTGAGGCCTGTGTTTATTGTTGTGGGTTGTAGGGTAGAACCAAAGAAAGTATGAAGATGTTTTCTTTTCTTTAACAAAAGAGCTACTTATGAAGATGATAAAACAGCCTTTCAAACATTTACTTCCTGCCCTTAAATTTAAATAATTAAGTACTGAATTCCACAAGCCAGAAAATAAAAACAAACCCACCCACATGGAGTTTATAGGCTACTGAACTCAAGTCAAAACAAATCACACAAAGCTTGAATGCTGCCAGTTTGACCCACTGGCTGCTTTGAGCTGCTTCTCTTAGCGAGGAGACAAGGATGTTTTTTTTTTCTACTAGGAGTCAAATGTTCTTGTCATTGTGGCAGTAATCTGGGTCCGTTTCACACAGGATGTTGAATAGTGTTCAGCCTGTGACACTGAAAATCCTCACCTCAACCAGCAGGTTCACAGCAAATAGCAAAATACACTAAACATAAATTTAGTGAGTCGTATCTGTTAGTCCGAACTGTTGAGCCATTTTTCTGATTTGTTTAAAGGTGCAGTCAGTCATTATTTGAGTTCATTTAACAGAAAATAAGAACGGTGTACTCATAAACATACATTGATTAGCTCTGTTCCACTCTGTCTAGTTTTGGTGACTTGCCTTTTGCAGTACAAGCAGGAAGGTGAGTGAGAGGAACAGGCACTGGCATGTAAAGACCGAGCTCTTCTTCAGCACCAAGAGGTGGACGAGGAAAAGCTAAAATTAACTTCCGGGTTCCATGCATTTCTGCTGAAATGCAAAATGAATGCACAGGCTTGACTTAGTGAACGAGGGTACTTTCCGCAGGTTCTGCTGATCATCCTTTTGATACTTTTAGATTAGATTAGATTAGATAGAACTTTATTAATCCCTCAGGTGGGTTCCTCTGGGAAATTCGATTTCCAAAAAAGCACAGCACCGACAGAAGTTACAGAGTTACAGAATATTATATATACACACACACACACACACACACACACACACACACACACACATATATAAATACAGAGACAATATAAATAAAATATACGAAGGGGATAAATAGAATAAATAGGAATAAAAAATAAAAATACAAGTGAATTGCACATTTCAAGTATTGAGTCTATTGCACTGTTGACTATTTACAAAAGTATTGTACAGTGAGGTGAAGAGGCACTACAGCTTAGTTGTTCCCCCCTCCTTTGTCCTCCTGTTTCCCCTCCCTCTCCCCTCCAGAGAGTTAAACAGTCTGATGGCGTGTGGGACAAAGGAGTTTTTAAGTCTGTTAGTTCTTGTCTTTGGGAGAAGCAACCTGTCGCTGAACAGACTCTTCTGGTTGTTAATGGCCGTGTGCAGAGGATGTGTCGTTTTAGTGTCGTTTATAAAGGATGTTGCTACCTTTTTGTGCTGTTTGAGCACTTTAGTCAATAGTGTGATCCAGAAAAGACCAGTGTTTTTACTGGTAAGGGTCAAGAAGCATTTTCTTCTCTAACCACAGCTGGGGACTAAAGTTACATCTGCACTGCTTAAAGCATATGAACTGGTGCCTGTTAGCTGTTCGGGAAGCTAAGTCAGAAGTGCAAGCTTATGTTGAACGTGTTTGTTTGCTGACCAATACATTTAATTGGTGAACTGCAGTTTCCTGAGATTGAAACACAAGGAGATGTCAAAGCAGTTCATTCTGTTGGACCAGTTCAAAGAAATTCTCCCCGAGGGTGTTGCCACATACTTTAATGAACAACAGCTTCTTTTTTTTTTTGCTTTTTTTTTTTTTTTTAAAAAAGAGAGAAAATTGCATCTGAAGCAGTGGTGTAAGCACATAAACACATTGTAACACATAAACTAAATACAGTAGAAACCAGGGCCGCAGATCTTGATTATTTCATCCATTATTCACGTGATCAGATTAGATACAGTTTTTTCTTATTAATGAGCGATTATAAATGTTCAAAACAGAAAAAATACATCTTTTTTAAAAGCCTTTTCATTGGTTACAAATGTTTTAATAGTTTAACTGCAGCTACAACATCTGTCAAAAAACAAAACCCTTGTCATTTACGTGCACAATTAAAAATCTATTTTTTAAACCAAAACATTTTCTTTAATATAAAATAAATACTTACAAGTACAGTAATGTCAAATAAAATAAGGTAAACTAAAGCATAATACAAGTTAGTCTTTACTCTGTCCCTTGGAGTGCTTTCTTCATTAGTAGAAGGCAACAAAACAAGAGTTCTGCATGAGGCTGGATGCTGTGTATTTGGTGTGTGTTCATGTGTATGTGTTTTTGTGCGCGTGTGTGTTTCTAGATGTTTAAGCTTAAGCCATTTGGTGGTTGCAGTGAAGAAAAGTAAGCATTCTCTGAAGTGAACATTATCAGAGCTGAATGTTCTCAGAACATTTTCTGCTGCAGGAAACACATGTTCTGGTGATGCAGATATTATTAATTAATGTTAATAATTAAAGGTAGTAATCAGTCAGTGCTCCGCTTAACAGCCCCAGGTTAGCAGTTGAGAGTTTCACCGCCCTGTGTGTGTTTTCACTGGCACTCAGAAC
>NW_005187513.1:2167910-2172033 GCF_000239375.1 Pundamilia nyererei | reverse complement strand
TTTATCTAAATCTTCAAAATAATTTTAATGAAACCTTGACAGACCCTCCTGTCTAACAGTGTAAAAGCATTTAATCCCTGAGATATATTAGTATTAGAAAAAGGAAGCACAATTTCAACTGTGCCTCTGAGTTTTTCTACATAACAAAGAAATGCTGCTCTAGTTAATTACGGTAAAGAAATGTGTCATCATGACTCTTTGGGCTTACGTAACAAGTTCCAGTAGCTCAGAGTGTCCTGTAATTATAAAACAAAGTTTGTTGATTCACAAAAACGTGAAATTTGGGCTGGGTTGGAGTCTTTGCCGGGCCAATTTTAGCCCCCACACCCTATGTTTCCTACCCCTGTGTAGACAGACTACAGCTCCATGTTAAACTTTGACAGGCTCATCTTCACTGCTGCTGCTGTGTTATCAGTCCTCCGATACATTTCTATTGTAGGTCTATTTTTAGTCACAAATGTGGATGAAATGCTTGAATTTGTATGCAAACAACTTAGAGTTGTAGGTTAGAGTATCAAAACACATTGTTGCATTAAGGATTTTTTATCGAGATACTCAGTGAATCATTGCAGACCAATTGGTAAGGCATGACTTTGGGTGGACCGGGCAGGTAAACATCAGACAAAGCTTCTTCAGCAGTCAGGTCCCCTCAAGGTTGTTGGAGAAAAGATAATGGTTGTTGTAGCTGCTACTATCCATCACAGTAATAAGGCGGCTGCTGTCAAACTTTACACAAAATGTTCTCAGTTGCAGATCAAGTTTAGATTTTTCTGTCACAGTTCATTCAGCTTAACTTCAGAGGAATGTGCTCCAGGATACACGCCACATACACCCCCAGTCCAAATCTATTCAGTGTGTTCTTCTTTTTTCTCTGACAGCTGATCCTGTTAATTCTGTTCTGTTCAGAGGTATGGAGATGAATGCATTTTCTGCACCTTTCTGTCATTTGGCGTTGACCCCTGATTTGGTACAGTGGGGAGATTCAGGGGTATGTCCCTCTTTGCCTGTTCCTGGTGTTACCATTATTGAGGGGAAAAAATGTGGCCACAGTTACCTACATTGCCAGTGGTGTTCTCGAATCTAGTAGCAAAGGATGTCAGAGACCAGAATTTACCAGAGGTATTACTGCCTGTGGCGTAACCAGGGCTCAAAGTAATAAAACTGAGCAGGCTGAGGTCACTCCCTCACCTGCCGGGGAGGTTGTTTCTTTGACTGATTTCCCTGTATTCAACTCCTTGGCGAAGTAACAGCAGGAAAATCCTTTCCTGCTTTTTAGACTTCTGGTTGGTTAAATCTTCTTTTTAATGCTCTGACATTTTATTGTTCAGCACTTTGTGATCTTTCTCTTGAAATCTAACTTACTTACGTTTGCTGGTCACTAAATGGTTACCAGATAGAGAAAAGGTAGGTTGTTCAAGTTGGCATTGCAGACTGCTCATGATGTTGTGGCTGGTCAATCAAAAAACATGAAAGCGATCCCCCTTGTATTTCTTGTGTCATTTTCCAGCAATCTCTATCTCTTTTGAGTATCTATGTTTGATATCAGGCTTAAAACTTTCCTTTTTGATACAGTTCATAGTTAGACATGGATCAGGTGAACCTGAAACCTCTTACTTTTGCTGTAATATTTCCAGGCTGCTGGGGCCTTCCGTTGATACAGTGTTTTCTCTTCTCTTCGCTGAGTTTTACCTTTACCTCATCTGTTGCTGAGCTAAAGGTTTATTTATACTGCAGGTGCACATGCAGCCCAAAGTGCTTCAAAAAGAAACAACAATAAGAATAATACTGTAGATAAAAGTATCACTTTCTAATTATAAGGAGATATAAAACTAAAACTTCAAGTTCCTGCAGGCCCAATTTTGTTTTGCCTACCGGGACCAAGTTAATAAATCATGCCCTGCTACAACTGTCAGAAGATTGTTTCAGCACATAATAGCGTGACAAATGTCTCTGAACTTTTTACCTAGCAAAAATACTATTGTATGTCTAGTTGAAATTAAAGCCTTTAATTTGCAAATACTGAAAAATATAAATACTAAATCTTTGCTTTGTTTTTTTTAACTGAAAATATTTGTAAATTCTGTGATCAAGTACACAAAAAAATAGCAAAGGAGTAATTTAACTGCATGAATCACCAAGCAGCTTTGAATCCTAATGAACCACCAGTAAGCTCTGGGAAAATGTTTAACTATTATGTCAGTGAGAACCATACACGTTATTCATTTTCCTTACATTAACTGTGCTGTTGTTTTTTTCCACCTGAGAATTTCAAACAGTACAGAGCTGAAGGGGTTAAATCTAGGTACACTGCTGGAAACCAAGACTGTTCCAGCCGAAACAGTAACAGCTGGGTATTAAACTTGTGTTTTTGTCTATATTAGAACTTCTGGGATCCTGATTTTTAGAAAATCAAGTGTTTGCAAGCTCGTTACATGTCTTTAAAAGGAGATAAGTTGTAAATGAGTTGTCGTTTGCTGACACTCTTCTGGAAACAAAGGAAGAAATGAAAGTGCTGCCCCCACCTGGCAAGCTTCTGCTCTACAAGGCCACACATCAGCACTTCTTAGCTCATTTTCAGCAGTAAGTCTAAAAAGAAATGCTACACAACTTATCAAGTTTTAATTAGACCTTTTATTTTTACTTTTAATATTCATATTAAATCTCAACCTATTTTTTAGAAAGAACAAGTACAACCTAACAAAAAAAATAATGTCTAAAACACGTCCAACTTACAAGAGTGTATTATATAATTTTGCTGTATATGGCATTGAGATCGATCCGGAGTTTCTTAAAAGATGGTCTGTTTCTGGGATCATACTGCCAACAGCTGTTCATAATCCTGGAGATTTCAATGGGGCAGCCGTGCGGAGCAGGCATACGGTACCCTGAAGCACATCACAGAGAAGCATAACAGGGAGAGAGATGGTCAGATGGCAGTAAACGTGCTTTCTGATACACGTGAGACTCAGAAAATGTATCAGTGTCAAAATCAATCACAATGACAGCAGGAATTCTCCTGAATGTCACGTGAACACGAACACTTCAGAAGTCTTCACCTTTCTCCACCTCTTCACGTGTCTGTTGATTGGTCATGCTGGTGTAGGGGGTCATTCCCATGGAGAAGGTCTCCCACAGTAAGATGCCAAAGCTCCAGACGTCACTCTCTGTGGTATAACGACCTGAAAGCAACAGCAGGGGGCAGTGTAAGCAAAGGCATAGGCGCAGCTCTTTGTGAGTATTTAACTGGCTGTTGGCAGTAGAAACAGGAGAAATGTGTCTGGTTGTGGTATTATGGCAGAGGCACTAATGATGCACCATAGTTCAGGGCTTCAGGAGCTGTCCATTTGACAGGGATCTGTCTGAGACCGCCTTCTGCAGAGTAGACTCCGTCATCTTCCTGACGGGACATCCCGAAGTCACTTATCTTCACCACGTTGCCTTCTGCGACCAGGCAGTTTCTAGCTGCAAGGTCCCTTAAAAAGCACAAGACAGGAAATGTAAGAGGGATGGAGGCTGGGGAAAAGTGGAAACAAATGAAACATAAAAAAATCATGCTCTGTATGAAAAAACAGAACAGATGGCACTTAAAAGAGAGGTGTTCCTATCATATCTCTGTGTTGCGTGCGAGTGCCATTTGACATGCAGTGTTACAAGCTGAGCAGCTACCAGCAGCCTGTCTGATCCGTCCCTGCTGGGCAAACCATACAAGTGCTGCTGTAATGAGCCGGATGTCACAACCTCCTCCTCTCCTCTAGTGCCCCTACAGCCAGCCACCGAGGCCACGTTCAATTTGTAGACATCCCCAAAATACTACAATAATTCTGAATGCAGTATATTGCTTACTTAAATATATATACATGCATACGTATTGCTGAATTAAAGGAAATGGTCGAGTTTTCAGAACGTGTTTGTAGATGGTCTCGTCTTTTAATGCAAGCTTTGTTTGCAGGCTACTCACAAAAACCCAACGTTTGATCTTTGTAAGCAACTCCTACACAGCTCTGTGGTCTTTGGAGGATGCGTAGTTACAATCAGGGCTGTGAGCTGGTTTTTCTCCTCAGTCATTAAAAATGTTTAGAACGGTCTCATCACACCCAGTTCGATATTTTTGCATCAGGTCCTT
>NW_005187513.1:2162814-2165819 GCF_000239375.1 Pundamilia nyererei | reverse complement strand
TTGTTTCTAATGTCTCTGTAAAGCACTTTGAATCACCTTGTTGTTGAATTGTGCTATACAAATAAACTTGCCTTGCCAAATATATAAATCTTATTACCAGTATAAAGGGGTTTAGGAGGCTCTCCTTTAAGGTCCTAAGCAGGAGCCTTAGGCCATCAAGGACTATGGCATTTAAGAAATAATGTAAAGCAGATTTTTCCTGCCATGAATCATGTCTGTAGGTCTGTCTTTATTAAGCCTTTCTGTTTTGGTACTTTTCAGCCACAGTATTTGTTTTTATTGTAAAGGGATTTTATTTTTATTTGGAAACTTGTATTTGCTTAAATATCTTTCTGTGCACATCTCTCTAGAGATTACAGTGTGACACCTTATATGATGCTGAGCTGAAGCTTTACTTAAGGCAAGCATTTTACTGCTACTCAACATATGGGGAACTGCTACAGATAAGTGCAGTTAACAGTTAGGTGAAGTGAAAGCTTGGGAAGGTAAGTGATGCTTCGTAAAGTGTACAGTAAAAGCCTGAAAATCCACCTGCATGTACATGAGCGACGCATCATTTTAGTTGTTGCTGAAAGTACACTGCACTGTTTTCAAATGAACGTTTAATATGTAGTAATTATCAAACCGAACACAGAGGTAAACATTATGTATTCCGGCATGTTAACAATGAGGAAAGATTAAGCTGACTGCAACTGTGAAGGAAATGAATAGTGAGCATTGCGGAATCTTTATTGCTGAAGTCACAGATTTGCACGTGGCTGATGAAAAGATTAGATAAAAGCGGCGTGATCGTCTGACCAACCTGTGAATGCACTTTTTGCTCTCCAGGTACTCCATGCCAGATGCGACATTTTCAGTCATTTTGACCAGCATCTTCGGTATCAGACTGTGACCCTCAGTGCGCAAAAAGGAGAGAAAATCACCACCTTGAAAAGTGTAAAGACACACACACATACGGAGAGCGAGAACGATGATGGAGGAACAAAGTGGGTGGTGAAAATGGTTCAATAAATCTTTGAAGGCACCGAGTTGACAAGTTGAAAGACATAAAGACTGTCTAACAGGATCACATTTACCTTGAATGAGCTCCATGATAATGTAGATGGGCTGTTTCTGCGTGCACACCCCAATAAGCTTCACAATGTTAGGGTGATCGTATTGCTTCAGGATCCTAGACAACACACAAGACAGGTGTGTGCGTGTGTAACCCGCTGTTAGTTTACTTGTCTGATGTCTACTGTACAGTTACATTCAGTTCTGTGCACTATGCGCTATATTTATAGAAAGTATTATGATGTTGTTGATCTACAGCTGTTTCATGACAGGGTGGTAGCCTCCTCTGGCGAGAGGGGCTATGAGCTCACGTAGCCTGTAGCTTGTGTGAGCTTGCTGTGACCATTTCACTCGTGATAGCCTTCAAATCACTATCATTTATCCTCCTGCTACTGAGCAGACTTTCTTTTCCGGTCTTCAACACGGACCACTGAGAAGAGCGAGTATTGATATGATTAAGTATTTCAATCAAACAACTCATAGATACTTTTCATATAGAGCTCTATGTACATACATCTTTTTTTAAGTCTGCTGGCCAGCTTCTACAATTTTATTTCGAGGACTATTTACAGACATTCTCTTACTTTGATGTTGAGAACATCATAGTTTGTTTTTTATGGACTGAGACCAGACGCAGTAACTGTAAGGACATTTGCACGTGTCCCAAGGTTAAGCAGAAACGAGTTGTAACAAAAAATAAGTGGAAGTGTTGTAACTAATGCAAGAATTTTTTTTCTTTCCGTTTCAATTCTGATCATCAGTTAAAGTGGACCGAAATTTAGATTTCCCCAAATGGGAAGTTTTGGTTATTGTTGGAGTGAGTGCAGTTTCCTTTAAATTCTAAATGCATGGCGGATGTGAGAAAGGTGATGATGGTGTTTTGATGCTGTTAAGAACATACACGCTTCAGTCCACTAAAAGGTATGAGATATTGGACACAGATGCTAGTTGATAAATGTAAATCCACGTATCTATACACCAGCACTGATTTCTCTTCACAATAAACTAACAATCATTTATTTAAGCCTGTAAACTTATGGGCAGAATATTATAACATTATCAACAAAAAGGAACATTTAAAGACTAATGTTCATCTAAACAAAATAAAATATATATATATATATACACCAATTTTTTTTAAGCAGTGAAGAGTTTTGACAGTTGCATTTGTAAGCAACTGTAAGGTTTTGCATTTGTAAGGTTTATATATGTTTGCACTGTTCTTTATTAAGCTGTGGTGGTCCTCACAGCTTAATAAAACAGAGCTGTGAAAATGTTTTCACAGGAAGCCTTGAACTTCTGTGAAAAACCAAGTACATCCCATGATTCAGTAGCTTGTAGAAACCTTTAGCAGAAAGGTGGTTTCTACAAGCTTGGCCTAATTGTTGTCTGGAGGATGCTATCAGCCTCTCAGATCATTGTGGAGGAATGCTTGGCCACTCAGTTCTGCACCATTGCGTCAGTTCACTGAGGTTTGTAGGCATTTGTTCATGCACAGTTGTCTTAAGATCCCACCACAGCATCTCATTGTGGTTGAGGTCTGGACTTTAACTGGGTCACTGCAAAATATTGATTATTTTTCTTTTCAGCCATTCTGTTGTAAATTTGCTGCTGTGTTTGGGATCATTGACCTGTTGCACGACCCAATTTTGGGATGTGTTGGACAGATGGCCTCGCACTTGAAAAGACTGCAAGTAGCCCAGGCCCTGTTGGTGTAAACCAAGCACAAATCATCAGCCCTCCACCACCGCCCCTGACAGTTGATATGAGGTGTTGGTGCTGATATGCTGTGATTGGCTTTTTTCAAATGTGGCACTTTGCAGCCGCTTTAGGTCTCAGAAGCGTTGTGGTTTGTTCAGATGTCACTTGAACATACATAATCAAATCTTGATTGAGTAATCCAGTAAGTTGATTTGATTATCAACCCGGCTGCTTACTTACAATTGTAATTC
>NW_005187513.1:2139741-2162522 GCF_000239375.1 Pundamilia nyererei | reverse complement strand
GTGCGTAAACGGCCGCTGTACACCTCTCCAAAGTTACCCTGTGCAGTGCCATCACGAACACGATCAGTACTAATCTAATTCTGTCTTCTTACTGAGCAAAGAGCATTTCTAACTAAACCTCAAACCATTTAAAATACGGTACTATTAATTTCGATCATGAACTAAGCCACACGTACACTATTATTGAATTTAACTGGTCATTGTTTCAACCAATTTACCACACGGAGCTAAAATTGTCAGGGAAGTTAAATCTAGCAGATATGGTTAGTTCCTGTACCGGCAACACAATTTCAGGATTTTGTCTCCACAACAACAAAATTTGAACCAAAGCAATCAGTCTAACGTGCATCACAATTTAAGTGCAGACTTTTAGATTTCATTTTCAAAGCTACAGAGCAACAACACTGTACCAGCTGCAAAGGAATTCGTCCCATTTTTATACAAACATGTGTACATCACATTTAAAACTTAATAAAATGTTCACATGAGGAAGTTAGCATCATCACCACCACCATCATCGGCATTTTAGTCTAAAACTAAATATTTTACTTGATGAACTGCATACACTTAAACACGTAAATGACTTTGCTCAGCAAAATATTGGCCACAAATAAAACTCAGAATACATTTTACTTTACTTGCATAATTCTGTTAGTAAAAGTCAAGTGTACGCACCCGTCCAATGAGAGGTCCCAAGATAATATCATCATGTTCCAGGACCCACTTGTCCTACAAGGGTTAAAAATGAAGCAAGAGAAACACACAGTGATTTTAATCGTTTTAAACTAGTAAAGTGTTTAAGGGAAAAGCCACCAGAGGACAGGTTTATGAGTACATATGTGAAAAAACAGGAGTAAAATAGTGTTGGAGTCCTGTGCTACACAGCCTTAGAGCAACAGAACCCATAGTTTACACAGAAAAACATGTGGTGTGTCCTATTGTTGGCACATAACATGAGAGCATGTCTTGGACAAATTTAAAGTTGTACTAAAGATTATAACAAGTCTGCAGTAAGCAGATACAAGCTATTCTAATCTAAAGACAAACATATGTGCGTGGTGTGTGTCTGTGTGTGTCACTTTACCTTTACTACAGCTTTCTTTAGCACAACTTCACACCTCTTGGTAATATGCTGTCGAGAGTTCAGCAAATGATGGATCAGGTGAGGGATGCTGGGAAAGCCTTCTCCATCCAGACGGTACATATTCTACTGGCACACATGGAGAAGCAGAGGTTTACAGAGGCGTACTGAAGATGGCATTACCGAATTTAAAAAACAAAAGACTCATTATCCAAAAAAAATGTTTAAAAAGCTTAGTTTACAATAACAAGTTTTATTTTCTCACATTTACTTTTTAGGCCACATATTACAACAGTAACAGAAAGAATTGCTCTTTTTCTGCATATTGAAAAAGTGGAGAAAAAACATTAATAAGGAAGTGAATGATGCAAGAACGTGCAATGTATAAATAGTGTCTTCAAAAACACTTTAGATTCACTTACTTCTGTGTTCTGGATGAGAAAATGTTTACAGGAGCCTTCCCATTGCACAGAAAGCACGTAACCCTGCTTCTCTTGACTCTTCCTCACTAAGAAGTCGCCATCGTTCTTCAGCAGCTGCTGGACCTCCAGTCTGGGAATGGCACCGTGGTACCAGTCCTGCTGCCCCAGAGGACGATCCACTTCTTTCACCAGACTGAGGACTGGAGGCACCTGAAGGCAGGAAAAGAGAAAAGCAGGGTCTTTAAAAGCAGACATGAATAATGAAACAATAAGAATGGGAAGGGATAGATTTTGGGTGAATCTGCAGAGATTAAATGGAGGCACATCAAAGAAGAGTCTGTAAAACTTTAAAGTATAACCACACCGCTTTCGTGCCCCCGGGGTACCACAGGGCCGGTAGATAGAAGGAGAAGTAGTTCATACAAAAATAGCAAATAGTTCAGATTCACAGTACAGCACAATATGGGCATTAAAATATTACTCACCTGATATGATCTTTTGGAGCATGCACACAATTTTATATATATCCGTTTCCAGCTGATTTAACATTAAATCAATAAAAAGTGAGAAAGGGTGGTTTTTTTTTTTACTGTGTCAAAAGTTACTGTGCAGCTGTGTCACGGGTTCCCTGAGTGCTTCTGTCTGTCAGGAATGATTAAACGATTAAATGTACACTGGCTGCCTGAAAAGTGAGCTTGGTTTGAGGTCAAGAAGAATTTTGAAAGAAGAAACTTGGCGGTCAAAATCCCAAAGTGCGGTCAAGAGCACGAGACCCCAAAGACAGATTGTGTGCCTGAACAAGCTCAACCACTCAGAGGATGTACTCTGGGATGCTGCCATTTCCTCCAGAACATGATAAATTGTTTTGTGGTTAAAAAAAAAGAAGTTCAAGAGTGATGAGGGGGAAGAAAACTTCCACTCGAACATCCTTCCTTAGAAAGAAACTAGCATGTACCATAAAGGTTGCTACAATTGCAACTTCTCTATCGGTCACTGTAATTATTGTGCGTTAATTGCAATTTAATTACTAACTTACCTCAAATTTGGGTTTAAAGAGGTTGCTGAGATTGTTCAAGATCCCTTCCACGAGGACCCTGGGTGGAGTGTGGTCCTGAAAAAAAAAAAAAAAGACCCAGAGCTTGTTACACATGTCACAAAAAACCTATCAAGGTCTACTGTCGGCATTAGAATTGTCATGTCTCACTTTGCTCGTGTGCTTTTCAGGTTAAGCGCTAACTGCAAGACAACATCAGGCTGCTCCGGCTCTATTAAATTATTTAGGATGATTGATCTGTGAGAGTGTAACAAAGTCTTGGGTGCACAGCACAAGTTTGTAGCGTTTGGCCTGAAGATAGATAAACTGGAGTTTCTTTCCATGCTAGCAACTTTATGCAAAAGCCTGGAGGAAAATACTAGAGTGACACTTTCTGAGTGTTAACTACAATCCATGCCTAAAGGATAACTGTCTGTGACTTACAGAAAGACTAACTGCTTTTATGCTTTATAATTCAGCATGTTGTTTTCAGAGTTTACATGCAACACACAGCTTATTTTGTACAGCTGGCCCAGTGACAGGACCAGTAATTAGGAGCTAATCAAAGACAAAGGAGGGAAAGCTGCTGTCAGGGAGAACATACGTTGCTCGTGCTGGATGAAAGTGAAACAGTATCTGTGTCCAGATTCAGAGCAGAGGGAGGTTCTCTGGAGCCCAGCTTGTCCAGTTTCTCTTTCAGAAGAAGCCTCTGAACCTCCAGTTTGGCTCTCTGGCCCTGAGTCAGGGCGACCTGCTGCCGGCACTCTTCCATCGCATGTCTCTTGCTGAACTGGTAGACCCTGGACAAAGCAAAGTGCAGCATCACAACACAAGTGACAGAAATAAACAGAAGCGCACAGAAATCAATAAAACGCCTGCTTGTGCAGGTTTGCAGTTCTTCATATTGATTCATATCCTTAACATGCTGATAATGAGCCTGTAAGACTTATAAAACCCCAACAGTGAACAAACAAACAGAATTGTTTCACCTCATTATCTATCTGATTTTTATCTTTTGAGGTATTTGTACAAACCCATCTCAAATAAAGCTGAAATACTGCGCAAAAATGTAATAAAACCAGGATGGAAATCTCATAAACCCATATTATATTCACAATGGAATATAAAGGACATAACAAATGTTTAAACTGAGAACATGTGCCATTGTAAAAAAAATAAAAACATTATTTAGACAATGATGCCAGACACATCTCAAAAATGTGGGACAGGGCCATGTTTACCACTTTGCAGCATCCCCCCTTCTTTAACAGCAGCATGAAAATATGCAGCGTCTTCACTGAGACATCATCCAGATCATATGCTGCTCTAGAAACTGAAATGTTTCCTATGTTGTAATGTGACTAAAATACGGGTTTATGAGATTTGCAAATCATTGCATTCTGCTTTTATTTACATTTTATACAGCGTCTCAACTTTTTTCAGAATAGGTTTTGTACTTAATCACTTTTTTGTACTTAGTGTACTTAATCAACCTCCGTATGCACTCGGTCTTCCCTGTTAAGTACCTCCAAGTGCAGCACACACTACAAACACCACAATCAGAATTACATTATTTCTCCTCTGAGGCACTGAGAGCTGAGTAATTGACAAGAAACTGTTCATCATCTATTTGTGTATGGGACATTGATTAAGCATGTGTATGGCTAATTACCACAGAGGATGTTTATATGAGCGCAGGTGCAGCGGAGAATCTAATCATGCTTGGTTGACCCGGAGATCACATTGTTTTTGTTGTTTGTTTTTTCCCTGGTGACACCCAACACGCCGTCATATCATCACACAGCCTTTAATGACAACATAAAATTCTATGTGCTTTGTTCCCTTTAATTGGCCATTAAATGAGAGAACGGGCTGGACATTGAAACTCATCAGAAGCAAGTTGCCCCAGGTTCGTCATCATCACAGAAATGTAGATTAAGCCTAATCCCAGAAAAGAAAAAAGCATTTAGGATCTCCACTGACAGAAAGTTTATGGTCTATGGCTTAATTCAAGAACAAGCGAGCCCAGATGTTTGGGTTTTAAACTGTAGGAATTTTTACTAACCAGGTGTTTATAAACAAAATGATTAATGCGCACATGAAGATGATCGATCAGCTGTGCTTACGCTCATTAGACCCAAAGAAAGTTTCACTCAAGAAAACATTTGCAAAGACCTCAAAATGCTGGAGATCCGACCCTCTGAACTACTCAGGCTGACATCTGAGGTCAGGTTAGGTCACCTTAATTCAGTTTTTCACTGTTGATTTGCAAAATGTTTCTTCACCATACAAAGCAAAGGTCAGCTTCACCTCACCACCTGCACCATATGTGCTCCCAGCTGCCTTTGATAATGCAGACTCTGTTGCATATAAACACATTGTTTCCACTTGTCCTTCAAGAGCCTGTTAATGACTCGATCACTCCCCCGGGTCTGTATAGCTCTAACACCTTTAGACTCCCTCATCAACCAAGACAAATGAGAGGGTTTGGGCTCCATAACTCTCAACATATTGCTGTATTATAATTCATAAGGCACTTATGGCCCGCTGAGACCACACTGGTTATTAGCTGTTGCACAGCCAACAGCACACTGAACTCCCCCGATGGGAAGGACTGCCCACTGAGGCAAACTTTAGTAATTTGTCTTCACAGCTACCGCAGGACAGTGTATTTTTTCATTGTGAACCCCCCTCTCTAATCTCTGACAGCTCAGCATCAGGCTTGTTTGGTCTGCTCACCTCTGGCCCTTTTTGACACCTTCCTGCTCTTCCCCTAACTCCAGCTCCAGCTGCTCAACTGAAGTCTGCTGAGAGCCCAGAGACCGAGCCAGGTCCAGGAGCTCCTCCTCTATCGTAGTCAGTCTGTGAGAAGAAGACAGAAATCCCAGGTGAAGAGGAAGCACTTCATATATAAAACAGAAAGGGAAGGTTAACGGGAGGTTAAAGGAACACGAGTTAGTCGTGTGGAGGAAGCTGTTGCAAGATTAACAAACGAAATCTGAATGTGATTGCACTGTTGTTCTCACTTGTGCTGGATCGTCTCGAGGGTGAGGTCATTCAGTTCAATCTCCTTAGTGCTTAGCTGCTCGGTGTCCTCCAGAAGGCTGTTGTCAAAATCGGCACAGGCAGGAATCTCCCCCACAGACCTTCAAACACACAGTCCACAGTATCATTTCTCTGAAGGGTTAGCTTCTGTGATTACCATGTTGCTGAGCGGAAACGGTCCGCCTCTGCGTACCTGTTCTGATGGATGAAGCTCTCATGCTCTCTGTGAGGATCGATGGCTGTTAGAGCTGATGCCATCTCTCTGTGGATCCGCACCACTTCATGATGGAGGAGAGTGCAGATGTCAAAATACTCCTGCAGGATCTCCTTTCTGGAAGGATGAAAACAGAATGACACAATGCGAAGCACAAATATATCAAATTGCGTCTTTTAATTTGCCAAAGCGTAACACAATTTCCAGTTTGGCTGGATGCAAGTTGCCTCATATTAGTGATGTGAAAATGTCCTTTGAGAGATTTGTCTGCGGTTAAGTATCCCATCACGTCACTTTCTCTGTCATATTTATGTTGTTATTCCCTGTTTAGAATATAATAAAAGTGAGAGCAGTGCCTGTTTTTCAGCCTCTGCCGTTAGACAGAGACTGGATCTGTCAGCTCTGCCAAACATTTCCTGCCCAGAGCCCCCAAAGTCAGCCAATCCATTTTACCGGTTTGACTGCTTGTTTCTGTCTTTGACTTTTTATGATTTACCCTTTCAGACCCTTTAATTGTCTAAATTCCCAGAACTCTTCTCTCTGCTTTAAAACTCAGACGTTCATGTAGTGTTCAAAGCTGTCAAGCCTTTGTAGGTAATGTTTGCATAGAAAAGGCTTTTGTTCATAATGAAAACACAGGCAGCACTCTGCAAAACTCTTGAATCACCTCTCATTTTTTTACATTTTGCTGGGAAAAAAAGGAAATATGTGTTTTGTTCTCTGTCAAGATGATCCCACGCTGCTTCAGTAATGATTCGGTCCGGGCTCTGGGGAGGCCGGTCCATGACTCATGGAGTTCCAGCGTGTGTGTTCTTCCATTCAGGCATGCTTTTACTGCAGTGTGAGATCAAATGAGGCCACTGCAACACCATCAGATGCTTTCCTGATGGTGATGCATAGTGGATGAAAATCTGACAGTGCCTTTCAGCGTTAATAATTTCATCAATTTTGACAAGATCTTCAACACCACTGGCTGAAAAGTGGAGTTTTTTTCCTATTTCTGTTCATCTACAGGAAATCGTTTTTAAGGCCTGACACGCCAGTCGACACCACAATGTATAAACTGGACAGGCAACCAACGCCGTCAGTTTCCATGCACGAATGCTATACCAAGGGGTTAAATGCACAGGAGTACCCATTAAATTTACAACTTACAGGCTACTGATGAGTCATTTCTATACATTTACTAATCTAAAAACTGGGCCACCTTTGCAAGCCACAAAAAAGGAGAGCTACTTTAAACCACACTTATACACACACAGGCTACACACAGAAAAATGTACCATAATAATAAAACTGCAAAAAATATCTGTCTTGGTTTGCAGACACAAAGCGGCAGGGGGGTATTTTCTCCAGGTCCAGAAGTGGATTAATGACCTCAGCACATACTAGGACAGCTGGCGGTGAGCGCAGGACACACGGTGTCCACAGATTTAACTATGAAATTGAAATTAATTGCCTAAATTCCCAGAATTTAACATTGTCTGTGATGTGTAGACACAGCACTGGTTCATTCCTTGAGTTAGGTTTTGTAATGCTTGAAAAAGTCGCTGTTAAGCAGCCTAACTAACAAACAAACAAAAATGGTCTGGCACAAAAACTAGACTGAAGTGAAAAAGCAGCCAATTTCTGAAGAAAAACATTGAATGACCTTTAGAAAGTCTGGAGAACTACTGCTCAAGACCGATTTAAAGCGTCTGGCTCCTCTGAAGCAAAATAGAAAGACGTGAGAGGTGACTCAAAACATTTGCACAGTACTGTAGTTACACATATGGTAATTAGAACATTTGTTCTGCTGCTGTAGATTGTGAGATATGCTTGTTGATGGCAGCAGTGGAGTGTTATCAAGATTTGAAATTAATTGGCAAACATTTGTGTCGTGCCACGATCAGATGTGTATCTGAGTGACGACGAGCAGAAATAAAACACCGAGATGATTCGCAGGGACGCACCAGTAAATATGAGCACTGTACAGAAATGCTTGTCATTCTTAATGTGTCTGTTTTTCTTCCAAACATCCACGCAGCGAGTGTGATCTTACAGTATGAGCACCATCTCCTGCTGCAGAGTCTGCAGGGCGCTGAGCAGGGCCGGCTGGATCTGACTGTAATGGTGCTGATGGTAAACTTGAGCAGCTTGCACAGAGAGGACATACTCATTATGGACCTCGTAGAGTTTCAGTGAAGCCTTTATGTAACGCTCTTTGGCCTTATCTCGGTCTTTTTCTGCAGACACACACAGGCACACAAGCACAGTACAGAAAATGATCACAGAATATAGGTCATGATAGAAATACACATATCAGACTAAACACAGGAAAACAGAAAACAAACAAACAAAAAAAAAAACCAGACCGTGACATCAACATGAAACCGATTCTATTCAGAAACATAAGTGATACCAGAAATCCCCACCTTTGCTGGTCTCCTGGTACTTCCTCTTTGCCTGAGTTGCATCTTTCACTGCGTGCCTGTAGCTGCTCTTTAGCCTCTCCAGTTCTGTCTGTGTCACCTGAAGCAATCCATAAAAACAGCATTTTACATTTTGAACACAGTGATAAAAAGCTAATAACGTAGGCTTTGTGTTGGCATTTAAAAAACAGGCCATGAAAAGTTAAAACCGCCTCATATATAGTTCGCCCAAAACTATTTGACCTGAAAGAAGAAAAACCCAATTTACTCAATAAAAAACAGCAAAACCGAAAGGTCATGGCTCATTTTTGACCTTTTTGGACAGTGTGGACCAAATATATTTTTGCAAAAAAAGAAAAAAGACAGTAGACAGCAGCAATGAAACAACCATTCAGTTGTACTGATGATACCGACTCTATTCTACAATTTCCCAAACGCAGCTCTTCCAAATCTGATGCAACAGGAAAGAAGCCAACAAATCCTGAACCAAGAAGAAGGGACTGCAGGGAGGAAGAATTTAAAAGAAGCACACAGGCTTACAGACAACCCGTTTAAGGACTTTAAAATGCCAGTAACTAGCTTCCTTGTTTTAGTTCTCCGTTGGCTGAGTTCTACATCAATTATGATTTATTTATAACATCTTGTTTTTTTTCTATGACTCATCTAATTAGAGGGCATCAAGCTTGCTCCTCTAACCTGTCGACCAGTAGGCAGGAGTAGCGTAGCAGAGAGAAATAGCCCCGCTTTATTGTCAGCCTTATAGCGATGATAGCATCTAAAACACACCAAAGCAGGAAATGAATTTTTCACCTGTCAGGACCTGTAACTGCCAACAAAGCTGTGTGTTGTCACTGTAGTTATGGAAAGAACTTGTACATTACACAGATTTAACAGCAGCAGGTCTAAAAAACAGATTTTACTGAATGATTCATGGTTGGAGGTGTTATAGAGAGAGACGAAACTACAATCAACTGTTTTTCAGAGGAAAACCAGCTGAAACAGTTTGCTTTTAAAGTTTTCTGCTGCTTTACTTGAAACTAAGCACTCGCCTACATTTACCGATGTGCCTTGGTACCGTAACAGACACAAAACCAAGAATTTTTAAGCGGTTTAAAAAACAAAAATAAAACATCTTTTACAAACACGTAACTTAAGGGCAGTGGGTGTGATGGGTGTCAAGTCGAGTTGCTTTAAGGTTGAAAAGCTGTCAGTACTATTTAGCACAGGAAATGGACTGCTGTTGTGTTAGGTTTTGCTAGTAACATAAAACATGAGAAAAGCATAAGGTAACGATCTGACCTTTGTTGTGTGGCTGGCGACAAAAAAAATAAAACCAACATCACAGATACAATCAAATTCACTGTCGCCGTTGTTTCAGTCGTGATATCAAATAATCTCTCGCTAGTGTAACTGCACAGTGATGTAAACGGTTCAAAGGCTGACCGGGCTTTTTCTGCACAGCAAAGTAGGAAAATTAAACTAAACAAACAACCAGACAGGCGTTCAAACTGCACTAAAATGAACACATCATTTGCCTGATGTAATTGGGTAATAAAACTCAGTGTGAGGCAGCTACCAGTATGAGATGGCATCAAAATGCATTTACAGACACTCTTTCCAGTCTATTGAATCTCATATCATTTGACTGCTGTCTATTTATAAGCTGCCATCACGGCACTCATCTGCAAGTCAAGTTGACATATGAGGAAAAACGAGACAAACATTTCCAACTAGCAACGTCTGGTTTTGCATGAGTGCGTGAAATGTGGGATATGTAAACATTCTAGCGCTCTGACTGCTTTTTTTTTGTTCTCGTAAAAAGTAATTTAGTGTGTTTGCTTTCAATTTAGATATGAGCACAGTGACAAAAAGAAGCAGGCAGCAATTATCTCAGTAAATTCCTGAAGACCCTGTCGTACGCCGTGCTGTTTCAAACGGCCGTGAGCGGCTGCGAAACAAATTTGTACCAGCTGAAGATATATCTTTGCATACTAGACAAAGTTTTTTTTTTTGTTTTTTTTTAAAAAAAGCACGTACACACAAAGTGATATTTAATTTTAGAGACCAAAAAGCTGTAGAACAGGCAAGTGTAGTCACTTACCTGCACCAAGATCATTTTCCACTGATAATAAACATTCATATAGTTCCGCCTTTATTTTTTTTTATTCAACTCATGGGGATAAAAGTGTGCAAAACTGTGAACCAAAGGGACATTTAGAGAGCAACAGCTGTGAAAATGAACACAGAAATAAACCACCTTGTTTTTTTCCCATCATTAGAGGTGTGACTGTACAAAAGTAGTTTAATCTGCCTCATGACAGGACTGAAAGTTTGTATAATGGTAAAGTAGCTAGATATTTTAGTTTGTGGTATATGTGTGTAGTTTATTACTTAAGTCCCAACAAGTCATTGTTCGGGTTCAAGTCTTCAAAAGCTGAACATAGGCCAGTGTGAATGATGTCTTTTGAAGTAATGGAAGTGTGTGTGTGTGCGTGTTAATCACACACCTTGTTGAGCTCCTGCCTCAGCAGGTTCCACTGCTCTGCGTACGTTTTGCGGAGCTGCTGTTTGTCTCTGATGAGCAGCGTGAGTTTGCTGATTGGACCGTCCAGCAGATCTTCAGAGCGCTTTTTCATCAGCTGACTGAGAGACTCCGTCTGTGACACCAGCACTCCCCAGGACTGACAGACAGAGGCAGAAGTCAGCGGTACACATCGTGGGGACATAAAGAGAAAACCGATAAATGGAACTCACTAAACAATCCGTGACTACCTGACATGTTGGTAACCAGCTTTCGGAGCCAGACTTGCTCGTTGGTTCCTTAGTTGGAACTGATTTTTAAAAAATGCATGAAGTCATGTTGGACACAGATACAGCTCACTGGGTATTTCATACTACAGAGACTTGGGTTTGAATCCATCATGAGGCCGTTTACTTCCCCTGGTCTTTCTCCTAGCTCTCCTGTCTTCTCCACAGTGTTCTACCAAAATAAAGGCTACTAAACATATTCAGTATAAATAAGCAATGGTTATTGGTGTTAGCCACCAAATTATTATTTAAAAAAAACTTTGAGATGCAGAAATAAAACTAGTTTCAAGCGCATCAGCAGCACATTGCATTTCACGGTTGTAGGTTCTGTAAATGTTTTCACAATGTGTGCAGATGAGCCAAAGACGTGCTCACTCGATTTGATTTGAGAACACATTTAATTTGACAAAGTGTAGGTCAGCTTTCAATATTTTAAAGAAACTAAGCAAACCAAGCTTTTGTAGATTTAGTTGAGACATTTCCAAGCCATTCAGATATACTTTGTACTTATTTTTAACACTAATGGCAGTCACTGGAGTTACTTTTGGAGTATGTCATGTGAGGTTATTAGAGGCACAAAACAGTTTTAGATTCATGTGCCAACTTCTGTATTTTATTTCCTCAGCTTATATTACTGTTTTCTTTTACTTTGCTCATTGAACACTTGATGATTCAAACCCTTTTTTCTTGGGAAAAACTGAAATGTGCATCAAATTAGAAGATTAATTTTAAATGCACTGAATGAATGAGTCTATTGCGCAGTGGCATTCTCCCACCTGAACGACAGGTGATGAGGTAAATCTAAAGCTTCAGGCGCAGTGCGATATGCAAGGCCTCACCTTGTTGAGCTGACTGATGTAGTCCAGTCCTGTGTTAGCCTGAGGTCGGTCCAGCTTCTCAGCCAGGCCAGTCATGTGGTGCAGCTGCACTGAAAATTCCCGTTCGCTCTTCGCTCGCTGCCCCATCCACTTCTTCATGACCTCCATCAAGAGAAGCTCTGAGTCCAGCAGTCGCAACACTGCTGCATGTGCCTGTGGACACCTCAGGTCCTCTCCAAAACCCATCTCTGGATACTTACGCTTTCCTCCTGCAAATGAATTGTTGTTAGCAGTAAATCCTACAGCACATTTGCATTCTCGTCAGAGACGCAGGAGCGGCGCAGCAATTCGTAGCAGCTGCTAATGACCAAGTGTATTCATTTCAATGTGACCATCGAGGAGTTTCACTTCCCTGTGAGCAACAGAGGTTTGTGTGAAGCGGCACTTCCTCATGTGTCTTTGAATGCGGTTACTGTCATTTTGCTTTCAATTTCTGAGGACCTTAAGAGGTGCAATGATCATTAAGCTTCAATTATTTCTAAATAATATCATCACTAAAGCACTTATATATTTATGCGTTTTTAAAAAATCTAATTAAATGCAAAAACCAAACAGTCGCGTAGAGGCTGAATGCAGCCTGAGAGAGACCACTGAGCTCGCACTGAGCTGTGTCTTATCTGCATGTTAAACTGGGACCACTGCTTATCTGTGGCTCAGTGCAGCAGAGCAACACCACTGCATATTGCTCAGTATGGTTTACAGATAATTCTGTACATCTATACACACTTCAGAAGTGCTTTTCACTTCTCTGCTTTTATCGTATTGCTTGAATTATTAATTACTATTCTAATAACACATTACAGAACAGAATGATTCCACTAATTACTACTTTAAAATAACTTCTTAACTACTAAAGTAGTAGTAGTAGTAGTAGTAGTAGTAGTAGTAGTAGTAGTAGTAGTAGTAGTAGTAGTAGTAGTAGTAGTAGTAGTAGTAGTATCCCCATGTTTTTAGTTTTCAAATACACATAAAATCGAAGTGCAATAGTCTCTGTTCCAGGTCAGACAGACATGGCATTTTATGTCTTGTGTTAAGAGCACCACTTTTTTTTTTACCCTAGAGGGCCTTACTGACTTAAAATAAGTCCACTACTGAAAAAGTGAATTGAAAGACTTTTTTACAGGTCATAATGAAATTGTTACTAAGATAATCAGTACCAGGAGGTCTAGTACTATTATTTCTTTATATTATGCTTCCAAAGAGTCCGATTTTCCTATAGTTTGGTCTTAAACACAATTTCTCCAGCCTTTCTAAAGGTCTTTTAAAGTTTTTCTTTGGACACCGGTTGCTCTTTCACTCATTTTCAGTACAGTCCTGTTATTTTTTTGTTAATGTGTTTTGTTAGGCTGCTTTATACCGACCTACTCATCGTGCAGGTATTTAAAAAGAAACCCGACTCAAGTGGTGAATCGATGTTGTGTTTAAAGATAAGAGACAGCTTAGCAAAGAACCAATTTTAAACATAACTCTTTCGCGCATAGTGGTCACTACAGTGGACAGCTATTCAAAGGCTGTATTCTTGTATTTGTGTCAGTGTTGATGGTATATTTGCACATAAACCACTACATTTGACACAGATGTGTCACTCCATACACATAAGTTGTCTGCTTAAGTGGACATGTAAAAAAACTCGTTGAGAAGTACATGTTTAAAGAAATGAAGTTCAACAATCTTTTTTTCATGCCTAAAGATAAATAAAAAATACTTAAGAAAAACTCCTGATTGTCATAATTCATGCATGAAAGGGTTAAGCAATTTATAACTAGCACCTTGACAAGAAACACATCACTCGGTTCCCATTTAGCTGAATTTACAACAAATAGTAAGGATGAACGGGGTTCCCCACAAGTTCTTTAAGAACTGCCTGCAGGTGCTCAGGACACTGTCGAAGTGGATGAAAACAGCTTGGAGGAAACAACCGGTCCCATCAGAAGGATAATAAATTGTCGGCGTGTTCATTCCCAAGAACAGAGCCTTCAGACCATCAGTTAGTTCAGAAGCATTGCCTTGCTGAACGTAAAGAGGAAGGTTTTTTTCTCCATCCTGACAAGGAGACTGACTTCATCATGGTGAGTGGATATGTTGATACAAGCTGCCAGAATGTGGGAATCCCAGGCTCTCCTATGTCCACTAAGCACTCCTCTCTGATTTGGAACCAGATCCAGCATGAAGCGAAGAGCGACTTGCATCTGGTGCAGTTAGATCTCACCACCAATGCATGTGGCTCAGTATCACGCAGACCCTTAGACTTTGCACTGGGGTTCTTACATATCCTGTGTTGTGTGCAACATATAATCACCAAATACTTCAGTAACCTGCACATGTGCTCAACTCTGGAGGGCTTCATGACTGGATGCCAAGAACTAGAACGTAGAACAGTTATGAGATGCGCCATCTTCCCCATCCTATTCGTAGTAGCCTTTGAGGTAATTCTCAGGGGCCAGGCAGATAGAGGCATCAAGTTACCATCAGGTGGAGGCTTCCACTACTACGGAGCTATATGGATGATGTGGCAAGCATCATTCAGACAGCACTATGCATGACTTCTGCATGAGCTTCTTGCTTGGGCGAGCATGACAGTCAAGGCAGGAAAGTCAAGAAGCCTATCAAGAAGGAAAGGCATACTGCATGCAGGGAACATCTTTGTTGCAGGAGAGGAGCCCATTCCCCGCCTGGATGAAAAACCACTGCAAAACCTAGGAAGGCACTACCCCACGGAAAATAGAAGGTGTGGTGCTAGCAGCACATCCTATACGAACAGGTCCATGTGGACAATAAAGGTCTGCAAAATTTCCTTTTCAGGAGTCAGCAGGAATCATGGCCTGGCAAACAGCTACATCAGTAAGTGGCTAGATGCACGCACACGCACAACACAGTAAAAGCAGACCTCAATAGAAAAAATAAAAACACACACTGGAATACTTTCATGGATTGGCCTCCTGAACATGAACATTATTGAAACAGTGTGGGATCATCTTGATAGAGAACAGAACAAAAGGCAGCCAATATCCAAAGAAGAGCTTTGAATGTGTTTCAAGAGGCCTTGAAGGCCACTTATGTTTTAATAAAATACTACACTTCTAGTGTTAAGATGATCAAGCAAATCAAAGATCTGGGCCACAAGACTTTACTTCCTCCACTAAAACCAAAAAAAGAGCTGAGAAAGAAAGACTTTTACAACAACATAGAGAAAGATACGCCAACAAAATGCACACAGCGGGGTAAGAACAGAGGGGCTCAGAATAAATACAAAAATAAATAAAAATCTGATTCGAAGCATGTGGAATGAGGCACTGATAACCTGGAGAAAGAAAGGTCCCAGGACATTCAATGATCCAATGAAAGTGACAACACAGAGCACAGGGAGGGAGAGGGAAAAGATAAACACACAGTTTGGATAGTCCTGTGCCAGAGGGACAACAACTATCAGGGTAAGAGAGATGCAGTGTTTTCCAATAATCTCCAAGCTTAACAGATTCCTGAAGACTGAGACTGACCCACAGGCACAATAACAATATCAGGTAGAGAGCCTCAGGAAGAAAACAAAAACAAAAAAGCTGCTAACAGAACGTTATAGCAAAAAAACCCCTGTGTTCTGGGGCAGAAAGCTTAGGATGGATTATAAGCTTCACACATATTTTTTTTAATTATCATAAGCTCCTGACATGGATCTGAACATGTGACAAGTTGCAAAACCAGAAATGTAAAAACACTCGAACCTCAGCGAAACGTAGACATGAATGATCTGCACCAACCAAACTGCTGCCCTGCACCAACCAAACTGCTGCCCAGCTCCAACAAGCTACTGCTTGACGTTAATACTTTCTGAAATACATCTCAGACTTTCACAATACTTTCAATGGATTTTTGGCTTATTGTGTTGCTTGTGTGTGAGCAGCTGACCGAAGCATTGTGGCTTCATACTTCCCCACAAGCAGCTAACGGCATGATGCAGGAAAGTACAGGGTTACTGGTGAAGTAATGCACTGCCGCAAAGACTCTGAGAAAAGTTTATAGTGGTGGTGTCTTGTAACCATTATTGTTTTTTAGAAGAATAGTTTTAAACAACACCAGACTGTAAACACGGAGGGTGCCTGTTGCATATAATGCAAATACTCCTCTTGTTTTTTAACACCACAGTATGAAGCCAGTCTCACGTCATTACTTTCATTTATGACTTGGTTGGTGTCTGGTGCAACCACCGTGCTGTAAATTCATTGGGGTAATTATTCTGGCCATACATCATCAGATACACTCATTATACAGGCTGCAGGGAAGACAAAGGGACACAAACATACACACACACACACACACACACACACACACACACAAAAATGCAGCTCTGCTCAGAGTTGGTTGTACAGACCACAGAGGAAATGTCAGCTTTTATGTTTAGTTACAGAGTCAACAAAGAGCTGCAGACCACGCTCTTAGTTAGAGACTACTCTTCATGTTTGATGTCCTAATGTCACTTCATGCTGCCACTTCTGCAGCAGACTTTATATCATGTTGTAATGCTGTACCTGTGAGTTACTTTAAATGAAAGCTGTTGAAGGGATGGAAAGTACATTGACTCGGATTCTGAACGTTGCAACTCTGACAAAAGAAAAACGCAGAAGTGCAACAAAAGAGTTTTGACACTTAAATTGCAAAACCGTTTAGCACGATCGTGATACCGACTTTGAATGTTTTTTGGGGTTTTTTAAACCGTGGCGTTTTATAGTGTCAAATCTTTACGTGCATTGTTTTTACATCAGCAGTTTATTTCTCAGTGAGAGCAGTTTACTGTTTCTTCTCTGTGTTGTGGTGTGGCTGAGAGAGAGTTAACAGTTTTGTGCTGTCTGGACATAATTTGCTTACCATACAAAGAACGCTGAATAATGAAAACTACTACAGACTAGCTCCAAAACTGAAAACCTACAGTAAGCAGAGCCAAATATGGGCATACTCTGGGCCCACAGCTGCCCAAACTATGCCCTTACCTTAGGTGTAAATGGTTCATATATAGCGCTTTTCTACTCAGCGCTCAAAGCACTTTATGCAACTCATTCACACTGTTTTTCCCCCCTATTCTCTTCCTATATAACATGCACACACACACATTCATACTTCTACAGATGCATCAGAGAGCAACTTGGGGTTAGTATCCTGCACAAGGACATTTGGCATACAAACTGGAGGGATCTAACCATTAAAATTCCAATTAGCTGATGGCCTGCTCCACCACCTGAGTTAAGGCAACCCCAAAGATGTGGGGTGCCCCACATATGCCCCATGGTCCATTATCGCCACCAACTGGTATGGAGTGTGAACCAGAAAGCTACTTTAAGCAGTTCACTCATTCACGAGGTGTCATCACAATTCGGCTTTATTATTATTTTTCCACCATGGCCTTCCTCACACAAACAGCCCTCGAGAAATGTATTTGTCCACTTGTGTAACCAGGGTGTATACATGAAGTCAAAGATGTAAACCATTAAGCTCTTTAGCCACTTGGCCTCAAACGTAAAACACAAAAAAACAACTAGAATCCCATCAAACTAACCTAACTTGGAAAATGTAATCTGGCCTGGTAGCTTTTGCTTCAATTCCTTTTCTAGTAGATCAATATCATCCAGTTTAACTTCCATACTCATTACTTAGTGAAGGTTTGAATCAGTTGCCCTTCTCTCAGCCACATATTTCTGACAGTGCAAGAAAACATGTACAGTACTGCAATTTCATCTTTGCCCCGTCAGTCACATTTCCCAGTACCGTGTTTCCTTACCATTATAAATAGTCTGTGTATTCCACCAATGAAAATTTCAGATGTAGCTTCCAGCTAGTCCAAGTAAGATCCCTCAGGCTCTGACACAATAACATGGTGATGACCATAGTGGCCTACAACCAACATGAATATTACTATATCACAACCTCACACAATAGAATGGCGTGAAATAGATTAACCATTAAGCGACAGTTATCTGGATCAAAAATGCCTTGTTGATACCAGCGGTCAAGAATTAAAGGATGACCACTCATTAGAACCGAGGTATGCAGAAGAGCATCTCTGAATCTGAATGCAAAACACGTTGAACCTTGAAGCAGAACATTGTACTTGGTGCTCCAGATGTCAGCTAAGAACAGGAAACTGAGGCTACAATTCATGCAGATTCACCAAAAGTGGACAGAAGAAGACTGATCTGATAAAGTCTCAATTTTGGTTGCAACATTCATATAGTAATCTGAGAACTGCTTAACTGTGAGATTTCTCATGATGCCGCACTTGGTTAAACACATTTCATTGAAAATGTTTACTCTTTGCTAACTTACATATGACAAATAAAGCTGAAGCTGAAATTGGCAGGGTCAGAATTTGACAAACAGCATGAAAGCACTGATCCATCCCTCTTCATATCAGTGGTTCAGGCTGCTGATGGTGTGGGGAATCATTTCTTGGTACAGTTTGAATCTTTTGTTACCACCTGAGCATCATTTAAACCCCACAGCCTACCTGAGGATTGTTGGCAGTCATCCCTTTATGCCCACAGTGCACACATCCTCTGATGGATCCTTCCAGCAGGATAGCGCGCTGTGTTACAAACTTCAAACCATCTCAGACTGCTATTTTTAAACACAACACCGAGATCACGGTACCCAAAAGGCCTACACAGTCAATTCAACTGAGCATCCTTGGGATGTGGAGAAAGAGGAGATTCTCATAATGGATGTGCAAACTGACATATCTGCAGCAGCTGACTGATGCCTTCATGTCATCATGGAAACAAGTCTGAGGCATGTTTCCAGCACCCTGTTGAATCTATGCTGTGAATAAAAACCGCTCCGAGGACAAGCGCACAATACGGCACTAGCAGGGTGTACCTAATACAGTGTCCGATTAGGTTTGTTTATCACGTTTGCCATCCAAATTTAGCACGTTAGCTTAGTAAAACTACAAATTAGCACAAAATTGTTATTTTCCAGTACTGCACTCACTGATGATACAATGCTAATGATCGGCTCCATTACAAACCATCGGGTTGTCTCATCACTCCGAGAACCTCCGTGATCTTGCAGCTCTGCCAGCTTCCGGTGCAGGAGGAGATGACCTTTACGAGGTAATCAAAGCTTCGAATCAGCCATTTTTAGATTTATAAATAAGTGGGCGGAGTCACTGAACTTTGTCGTCACACCTGGCATTTAGATCTTGTTACAAGCTCAGTAGGAATAGTCTTACATATTATTATCATCAATCCAATAAATCCATGATGCTAAAATAGCATAAACGTTTTTGCAGGATGCTTTTACCCCCGACATTTAACCACATGTAATGCTCATACTTCAGTACTTGCATTTAAAAATACTTTTATGTAGGATATTTTCTTGAAACTATTTTATGTACCGTTAAACTGTCCACCATCTCTGTGCTTCATTAACCAACAACAGCATCAAGTTTCAATCATTTAAGAACCATTTAAGTAAAAGAAAAAACACATTCAAATTTGCATAGATCTTTATTTTTAGTAGAATCTATAATTGACATCAATTAAATAAAAAGGAGAAAACAAGAGCAAAAAAAAAAATCCTTAAATTACAAGAAAATTACACTGCACCTTTCATATAGTACAAAAATAGGCCTTATTTTAGAGTTATGTTCCATGTAGGATATTCATTCTTGTACATTACCATAGGTCACACGTATCTGTAAGGTACTGTGTGCAGCCACAGGTCAGGAACCTCACGAAGAGGCGGGAGGAGGTCAACGGAGTCGACTGAGGCTGCTCCACTGACCGCTCCTCCATCACAAAGTGTTTCCTTTCTACTTTAACACGCGTGTGCACACACGGACGCACTCAGGTCTGATTCAGCCCTTAAGTTAATGGCGATGGGATACATTCTACCTCCTCCCTCCGCAGCTGCTGAACATACAAGGTGTCGTCGCAGATCGTCAAAAACGACAACAAAAAGAGAGAAAAAAAAAGGCAGAGGTGACTGAATGGTTTCAATAAAAACACTCTGAACACAAGCCAAGGGTCGATGGACTGTGACAACCTGGAAGCAACACATATTCATACTAAACAGACAGCATTAACATGATTGTCTTTGGTTATGCCAAAGATATTGCTCCTATTAACTTCATCCGACTTCATATTAATCTCACGTTAGACTACATCCTAAAGCAGGACGGGAGCAACGTCGAGCTCCACATGACTTAAATCAGCAATGTAAAGACGAGCCTTCATGGCAGCAATGAGGGAGTCTTCTCTTTATAACCAGGGCAGATGTTTTGCGACATGCAGTGTTTTTTTTCCTTCTAAATTTAAGAGCAGCTACAGTGGTAGGGCTTTTTAGCTACGAGCTGCTTTCTGGCACTCGTCTTATTTTAGTGTGTGGGTTTTTTTTTTTTTTTTTTTTTATCGTATTCTCACCGTTAAAAGAATCAGCTGGCTGCTGATGGTTTTCTGCAGCTCCGGCTCTTCGGAAGCAGAAGCTACTTAATTCTGCCTGCATTCATGGATTTCCCAAGTTTAACACCCGATTGCGCAGCGCTCTGAGATCATCTGATTAAAGTATTTTTTACTTTTTACTTTTTTATTATTTTTAAGTTTAAGCTGCAGTGAATACAACATTAGCCAAGACGAATAAATCATTTCGTGTGCGCACTTGAGGGCCACAGAAACCTGTCTGAACACCCGCAGTGTTGGATTTTTAAGAAGAAAAAAACAAAAAAACAAAACCACTCTTCCTGGAAGCAATACAAGTCCAAAGGAAAATGCACAGTGCATAATCTTGACTAGACCAGGAATCAATTAGCGCACAGTAATTGGAACGCATTGGTTGAATCCCATGTTATACTTCTTCAAAAGATGCATCCAGAGTTTAAGAAAAACGGTTTATGGAAGCAATTTTGTTTCTGCATTAGCCCATTATCTGTTGTTTACACACTTCGCAGCATGCTGGGAAGTCAATAAGATTTGGTGGCTCAAGTCTGAAGCTGGAGTTATTACATTTTTAAATTAGCACCCTCCTCAAAGTGGAACTAATCAAAGCCTAAATGGCAGTAGGCACTAATGTACAACCCACAGACCCCTGCAGAACAAGCCTGCCACATTAGCTTTGTTCCTTTTGGGGCATTTTCTCCAAATCCTCATTTTCAGTTTGGCTTCTGATCCAGAAGCAGCCACAGTAAGCCAAATGTGTTACACCTGCACCAGCCATTCGAGATGAATTACGCTTCCTGGCTGAGCGCTGTGTTTGAAAGCATGCATACCAATCTTCCTCCATTCTTTTCAAGAGGATTTTTGGCAGGTATTTGTAATCAAAATCTGCATTCTTTTGCCTTTGGAGAATTTCTTTTTTCCAAATAAGACTTGATTTCTAAATCTGCAATTTAAATGATCTGCATACAGTGAATAACATTTTCTGTGGAGGCTTTTCTAGTGAGGCGGTTAAATCAAAAGTTAAAATCCATTTGTTTGTGTGCTTCTGCACCTTGCCCCCCTCCCACCCCAAAAGAAAACAAACAAACAAAGGAATTGATTGTCAGTGACAGAAACTTAAAAAGAATAAAATAAGGTCTGAAACCCCAGGAGGAGATGCCTGGGTAAAGATGAAGAAAACAAACGCCCCCAGCAATCTCAGGTTGATTTAGCACTTAAATGCTGGCCAACAAGATGTAAGAGCAATTCTCCTACCCAGCCTCTTTGAGTAAGAGGCTTTAACACCCAGGTGTGTCTGCACATGAATGCTGATCCTAAAGGCAATAAATTTTTAGGACAGATAGGAGTTCCAGGGGAGTAAAATTTACACAGCAGCTTTACAGTTTCTGAATTGCAATTGTTTGTTTCTCCTCTAAAACATAAATGTGACATACAAACCTACAGTCCTTAAAAAAAAAAAAAAAAATTTAAAAATTAAATTACCATTTCCCAGAAGCGATTTCATATCTAACCTACATATAATCTGACCTCTATGATCATTTATCAGCTCCTCAAAACGGCGTACGAAACCTTGCTGAATGATATGAGAGGTAGATAGAAGGACGAGCAGCTGCAGTTGCCAATGCATGTCATCACCATGACAACCTCTCTCAGCAAGCTCCACTGATTTTGAAAGTCATAATTTCAACATAACAAAAAAAGATCACTGGAATCAAAATGGCTACACTGGATTAAATAATGAGATGCAAATTTCAGATGATGACCAGCCAGGGAGGGAAAGAAGAAGAAGAAGAAGGAGGAGGGGGACGAAGAAGAAGAAAAAAACCTTAAAGCAATTTTCCCTAAAGGAATGAATAAAATCTCTCAGAATAAATAGTTTGCTGCAGTATTATTCAGAATATAATTAATTGGCAAGTACACTAAAGACATCATCTGAAATTCAGATTAGATGCAGACTGGAGGGTAAGTGCAGAGATGCTGATGAGACGTGGAGTCTCGCTGCAGGATTTTTAAACAATATCTGAAATTTGAAGAAGAAAGCAGAGACTGGAAGGATGGAGGAAGGAAATCTTCACTTCAGAGGGCAGATAAACATTCCTGAACCTCATATGCAATAAACTAACACTCGCACTCTCCCACACGCAAAGCAACTTTCACTCGTTAAGATATGCGGTGTGTTTGTAGTGCTGATGTGATGAGAGGAGAGCCGGTATATTGTTACAGCTCTGTCAAGAAATCAGTCACAAGTCAGTCAACACCTTCCAGCTGCTTTGAGAAGCTTTTGCGCTCAAGTCACACATTGTTTTGGGTTCTCCAAGCAGCCCTGCATCTTCTCCCACAGCCCCAGGATGTAAGCACTTCAGACACAGAAATTAAATATCCCTGGCAGGGATTATGCCTCAGGGTTGATTGAATAGCCTGCAAGTTTGTGTGTGTGTGTGTGTGTGTGTGTGTGTGTGTGTGTGTGTG
>NW_005187513.1:2123247-2139721 GCF_000239375.1 Pundamilia nyererei | reverse complement strand
TGTGTGTGTGTGTGTGTGTGTGTGTGTGTGTGTGTGTGTGTGTGTGTGTGTGTGTGTTGTTTTCTTATAATTTCCTTTTTCTTTTTTGTTTTGATACCCTTCCATGTAATGGTTGGGGGAGGTTACGAGAACAGGAGAATTTATAGCTTCCAAAACAGGAATAAGTTCAGCTGGAATCCCAAAAGGCTGAAGGAGGCTTTGCTCGCTGAATGACTCACAGTTTGTTCTTTCAGAGCTGGGAGAAACCTTTTCACATAACAGGAACAATAACTGTACTGGCTTAAAAGTGACTGCATGAAATAAGAATTGTATCTTCAGTAGATACTGCAATTGTCCTGTCATAGAGAGAGAGACACTGCAGAGATGGCATATCCTGAAAGGTCTGCATTGTACGTCTGACTGCTGATGGATTATAAACCATTGAAGTCTGGATATTTTCTCATCAACTGCTACGCTTTAGATTTGTTTGATCTTGAAAATGCACTTTAAAAATGTAAATAACTAGAGAGCATTGTATTTGTCAACAGATTATAGACAGCGAGGTCATTAAATGACACTTCAGAGAGAATAAATATTTTCAAATTGGATTTCATGGTTCATAATACAATTTTTGGCCATCACGTTTTAGTTAAAGCACTAAATATGACAGGACCCGCTTAAGCTTCTCTGCACTGTTCACTGTTCATTAGATTTACACGCTCACATTCACACAATGATTTAGATGCACACGCATACATGCACAGACACACACATACACGCAATCTCATCTGGCTACTGCACTGAGACTAAACGACACAGTGGGAGGAGAAAAAAAAAAGAGGAGAAAAAAAAAGAGGAAGAAAGCAAATAATAATCATTTGTTTACTGTAACAAAAAGGAGCTGGAGGGGAAAATGGACTCTGCACAGACAGACACTGTTAGTGATTGAGGGCAAGGGGAGGGAGAGAGCCAGTTTAATAGAAAAGCGCCCAAGTGTGAACAGAGCAAAGCTCAGGCCATCCCGAGCTCTGAGAGACAACAGCTTCCCATCAGGTCTCCCACAGCACAGCGGAGCGACCACATCCCGAAACAGAACTCAGATGAGAATCCGATAGGACAGAAAAAGAAAATGAACTGGAGATTAAACCAGAAAAAGACTGTGAGAGGAGACAGTCACCACAGCCCTGAATTATCAGACAAATGGTGGTGTGAGGATTTTAAAAGCAGGAGAGAGGGAGGGACGTGGAGGAGGCATTAAAGAGCACTTTGTGTTTTGATAAAGGCAGTCCTCTCATTTTGGACGTCAAACTCTTCGTTTTCCGAGTCTGTATTTACCCCTTCCTCCCCCCACACTGTTGGGATGCCACGGTACGACACCACCCTATTTCCGCCGAGACTGAAGGTGCCCCCGAGTCCACTGCCAGCCTCCAGAGATGGCAACTTGATGAGCGCGCCGGAGCGCAGCTGCAGCATCAGGAAGATGCCAGCGAAAGTGGCGATGATGGCCATGCAGCTGAGCACAGCAATGGTTATGGGGAGCCGGGAGCCTGACTCTAGCTGCGATCTCTGGTTACCTGGCCCTACCATGAAGCTATCAGGGGACTCGCGCATGTACTGGTTAAGATGCAGGCAGGTGCCAGAGTTGGGGTCCAGGGAGCTGTGCGGGGGGCAGGACAGACAGGACCGAGGGCTGAGGCTGCTGCAGGTCAGGCAGGGCTGTGGGCAGGGCAGGCAGGCTGGGACGGAAGCTGGTTCCATAAAGTTTCCCACTGTGTAGTTGAGAGGCTGGGAGCCCACCGAGAAGCCTGCTGGACATTCTTTCACACAGCCCTGCTGAAAGAGGTAGTAGCCTGCATTGCACTCTGTAACACATAGAGAAATAGAAATGAACCTCTGCACCTTTCAGCTCTTCATATGAGTCACACAACCAAAAAACAGAACCAGGATTCGTGCCCTGAGAGCACATTTAACAAGGCTGTGCCTGCCCTCTGTTTCAAGGCAATTTTTTTGTTTTGCTCTTACACTTTTACTAGAGCTGCTTTCACTTACTAAATCTTTACATGTCTATGCTGAGTGCAGCACGCTTAAACAAGACACATTTCCATAGGCACCAAGTTCAGATGCAGACCATCGCCTGTAGTGACAATTAACAGACAGCAGTGAGGGTAATAGAGCTGAAAACAGGAGACCCAACAGAAGGAGGAAATTTTCGCTTCCTGCTGCATCTTGTCAGCTTGTTCAAAAACAGAATTATAGTTTTGAGCCCTGAGACATAGCACACCCAGTGCCATATGACACATGGATATGACAACACATGATAATCGCATACATGATAACTACATTGCACTCACCCTGTTTATAAGCATGCAAGTACCACTGAAAGCCTGTAGGGGTCAGACTGGCACTGTTTCAGGAAACATGTACTTCACACTGCCTTGGTGCTCAGTGGCATGTTTAGACCTTGCCTATAGCACTAGTTGGACTCGGCAGAACACAGTAGAAGGATTACGTTTATTTTAAATGAGATTATTAAAAAGAGACGTGGAGTAAACGTAAGTCTGAGCAGAAACCAGCTCTTATATTAAATTTTATGCAAATAATAAGGCTACATAATGGAGTTGTGCATAGACAAGTTTGCATAGAAATACAGACAAAAGGCAAATGGATGCAGCCGAGATCATATGTCATGAACGGGCTAGTTCAAGTGTAACACCTTAACATAAAACTACACTTCTCCTCTACTGTGGCTGAAAGGACCCGTGAGGAGCAAAGCAGAGACAACAGTCTTACCAATGCATATCTGCCTCAGATCCAACGTCTTGCAGCTGTCATTGCCAGGCTGAGACTTTTCAGAGGAGCTGGAAGTTGTTGAGCCGGTGCCATACAGCACCAGGATGAACTGGGTCAGAGTGCCTGGGCGGAGAGACAGATGAAAAACTAAAATTAACTGTGGGGGGGTGAAAAAAGTAGGCCTGTCAAGCCTAGCAAGGCTCCAGCACTCCCTTGGGTGGTTTTTGTAAATGTATCCTCATCTCCTATTAGACTCTTGGATTTTCTGCATAAAGTGACAGAAAATTGCTCCTTGATATGGGCTGCAAATTTAAAGACAGCATGATTTCACTCTGTGCCTGACAAGTTATAAAGAGCACATCTCTCAAAAATCATTGAAGTGTGGGGCCTCATGAGAGGTTCCACTTTAGTAAATCACTCCTTACTGAGGAGGGAGGCGTGAGACTTGAATCTAGATCTTTTTTTCTTAAGTATTTTGGCTGAATATGGTGCTGTGGGTGGACCTGCTTTGTGTGATGATCCACGGCCAACCATAAACACTGAAGAATTTGTCATCCTTCCTGCAATAAGGGAAAAAGTCTGCACAGCCATACAGTCAACTAGTATAAAAATAGCAACAACACTTTGGACACAGAAGCCACTTGATCTCTAATCTCTTGGCACTGACCCTTCAACCCTTGAGCTGGACTGTAGGCCCAACAGATTAAAAGGTTACATTAAATAACACTCAAGTAATGTCATTCAGGGTCATTCTGGTGACCTAGTGGTGACCTCGCTTAGGTTTAAGACTGTTGAAAACATTCAATGTGGACTCTGAGGATCTTCGATCAGCATTTTCCAGATAAAGAGGGAAGATAAACTGATACTAAATTAGATAAAGCCTGGAAGCGATCAATCATTGCACAATGATCAGTCGCAACATTTAAACCAGGAGAAGCAATTATCGTAATACAATATAATGTTCTGCTGGATGTTACTTTGGCACATATCACACACCCATGATTGCTGCATACCAAGTTTACCCAACCTTTAGAGCACCATCCCCAACAGCATGTGAGGGGGAGGACGACAATGTGCCCTACTGATTAAATTTAAAAGCCCAGGAAGAGCTTGGAAAATGTCAAAGAGCACAAGGTGTTGACCTAGCTTCCAACAATCTTGGACCTCAGTTTTAATTAAGCAATTTTAAAATTTAGAAGGAATAAAATCAGTTCATGATGGGACTAAACTGCAACCTACAGGACCGTCACTGTGAAGCCAGACACAACAGGAAGGCCCCAGAAGTGCCCTGTCCATGCCCCGATGAGTCTGAGCAGTTGGATGGCACAAGGAGAGCTATTATTTACCAGGTGGTTGTAACGATGTGGGTAACTGGTGTATATTATCTTTATGTAATAACAAAACTGCTTTACCATAGTCACTGGCACCCGCCACATTCTCAATTTCAAGCATCCATGCCCCAGTAGGGTCCTCATCCCAAGAGTGGGTGGTCATGAAAGCCCAGTCATTAAACCCCTCTGATGAGTAGTCATGAGGCCTGCAGGAAAACAAGCGGGAGCGTAAGGAAGAATTTTGTGATTACCAGCACGCACTGTAGATCACCATGTTTGTGTAGTTGTGCATTTTTTACCTGGGGTGGAGCAGTGTGGAGCGTGTGCCAGCAGGACTAATGAGGTGGATTGCCAGGTTTCCCCTCCGGTTGTAGGACAGAGTGAGCCGGGCCTGGACGTGCTCTAATGAGGTCACATGACTGTCTGTCCCCATGCAGCCGTCCACACTCTTGTTAATATATAAATGGCTGCCAATGTTCCTGTTAACCGACAGATTAAGTCAGTGATGGACATTACTCACGGATTGTGTGTCAGTGGAATTATTAGTGGCTTATTACTAAGTGTACCACATTTTGCTCTTGGACACTGAAAGCCAACAAAAGGTGATTCGTTTCAAGCCTTGAACAGGATTAGTGTCTCGACCTGTAGCACCCCTATCCTCTGTGGAAGTAAACACACCTCTTTTTTCCTTCCCCCCCCCTCCAAAATCCGCTTAGGAGATTATACGCATCCACAACAGTTCAGAGGAGGAAGGTGCAGGGTTTTAGTGGCACAGATGTGCCAAAATTATAGACAAGATGATCATTAAACTGCATCCAGACGGAGTCCCTTCAGGTTTAGGATGAGTCACATTTTTCAGGATGCACTGAAAGGGCAGCATACAGTAAACACCTTTGACCTTTAAAGCAGCCTCACATGGGAAAAGTCATGTAAAAGGTTAATTTTCTGCACTATTCAGATGCCAATGAGTCATATAGTAACTGCCCATGATAATATTATAATGCAAATTGACAGCCACGCAGCATTTAAGCATGCTTGCAAAACGTATTTCATGGTTTCTCGAGGTGGGGACAGAAAATCTTAGAGAAATGGAAATTTATACCGAGAGCTGTTGAGGTTGATTTATCATTGGCAGTTGACTGCTGCAGCACAAGCGACTGTGATTTAGGGTCTGGAAGCAGCTAAATTTGTGGCAGTACTGGAAACATAGAATCTGCTTTTACAAGCACACTCAGACAAAAATAAATAATTTAAAAAAAAAAAAAAAAAAGAAGAAAAAAAAGCTGCAAACCTAACCATCAATCTGCCATTTAGTGTGAAAGCTCAACAAGTAAATGAGAAGCTACACCTTACTCTCCCTTTCCCTTTTTATCAAGAGCTAGTTAAATAAAAATCTGGGGTTTTTTTCTTACTTCATATGTTGCCTGATTCCAATTTGTCATAATAACTGTTACATAAATCCTTACTTTTTTGCACGTTGGTTTTTCTTCAACATGCCAGCTGATTTCGGGTCATTTTTCTTTTCCTCTCCTTATATTGCTCAGCCACACTAAAGTAAAAACAGGATAATATTGTTCTTGTGATTAGGGGGAGAGAAAAAAAATCTAAATATGGGGAAGCCATAGAGACAGATTACTGGTTGCCCAGCCTGCGTATAGTATAGCTCGGACCAACTGCAATCACTTTTAGACAGGCTGGCAAAGGTCTGCAAATATTTGCAGTCTAATTTATAAATGCAAATTAAATTCATCACAGTCAGTCAATGAATCTGACTCAATGTGCACCAATGAGCACAACTCATCCTAGAGCGCTCTCCTTAGAACAGGGAACTCAACTCATCTGGTCGTCAGCTGCTTGTATTCTGGGTATATTGCTATGAATAGTACGTTTGGTTCTATTTTAAGCCTATAAGGTTATGACTGGACTCTGAATGCAAGTAGTTAATATGAATTTCTGTCTATGCAGACAAAAGCAGATTTGCAATCTCACTAATTTATCACAGCAAATCACAAACAGACTGCATGCAAGTTCCAGTTCGTCTCCATTCAACTGCTAACTGAAGACCGACACAATCTTATTGCAGTTTTATCATCGTTTTGATGCATCAAGATTGCTTTACAGATGGCAACTGACTAAGTGGTCAAAGACGTGATCTAAGCAACAATCCTAAAGGCATTGAGACTGCACATTTATTGCACATGGTTGCAATTATTTGGCCACGCCATGTTTTCAACCACTTATCCCAAGTCTGTCTGTAGCATTAAACCACCTTTGGAAACATTTTGTTTACAATTTAATTGGCTGTCTTTTTAAGTGCGTAAAGTGGGTTACGCAAAAAGTCCTAAAAGTCAACCAATCAACATGTGCATAATCAAAACTATCCCTCCAGCACAGACGTGTTCATTTCAATTCCTTGTGCATAAAGCTTTTGAACAAACACCACATGTGTAAGCCAAACTTGAAGCATTCCCATGCGTTTGGCAAAATCTAGGAAAAACAAAAAGGGATGTTTCCAAATCATAAATCACTTTTTAAAAACTATGCGAGAGCTTTTAACTGATGCCATACAGTTTTTATTTGCAAAAGATTTTGCAGACCTGGTAGTAATTTGCATCCACTTTGGTGTGAAGGAAATGGGCACACATTGATCACATTCAGTGTTCTTACAGTACATTGACACACATTTGCAACAAAGCCTGCCTCATTCAGTCAGGCATGCAGGAGCTTTTCTGTCTGCTCGTGTCACTCAAAGCCTAATTCCCCATCTCACGGCTACAAAAGTAAATGGCCTAATGTTACTGTAATTATGGTTATAATAATTCACTTTGGTCTTTAAATATAATAATTGTGCAGTATTGTTGGACTTAATATAATCATAAAATCATCATAAAATGACAAATGTGTTCCAGCTTTTTTGTGCATGTAAAAAGCCTGCATAGTTACACAGCCCTCCCAAAGAGAAAACATTGCTTCTGAACCACTGGCTGGTTTTTCTTCAGGAATCTACATCAGTCAAGTCTTTTAAGTAACTCCAACTCTAAAATATCTCAGTCGTGGTATCTATGGAACTCAGGACAAGGCAGAGGAGTGTTATTTTGATAGAAAAGTCCTCAAAAATGTGTTTGAGCACTGCAGAGCTATAACTTTGCCTTGATGAACTATGCTGAAATGTTTAAATGGCCAATCAGAAATTGAACCGATTTGAAACAAGGACGAGGTGCGAGTTACTGTGTTTTCATGGTATCATATTCACCATGCTGGCTTTTATTTTATTTTATTTTTTTAAAAAGCCAGTGTTTCCCTGACAGTACACATGTGAACTAGTAACTCAGGTTATTCCTAAAAATGTTAAAACATCATGTTTTGTCTAATGCGGGAGTCTCTCCTTGAGCCAGGTCTACTTACAGTTCAAATTCATACAGCTAAACTCTTGTTTATACTTACTACCTATAATCCTAAAATAACAAACTCACAGGACAGGAGCTAATGGATATAACCACTCAGTCCCATTTGTTCACCCAGTTGACCAATCAGAGCAATTTAAGCTTAGTTAGATTGGGGCCTTTTTTAAAAAAAATTTTTTTACAAGCCCTCTTTAAATGAATGTGACACCGTTACAGTTTAGACGGTAGACAAAATTCAAACAGTTTCAGACAAAGACACAGAGATATTCACTGCATCATGATAGCACAAGGCAATCACACGGGACAGCTGTCTGCACAGACAGAAAAATCAGCCTCACCCAGATTTAACTATGTGTGCCTCCCATTACTGTAACTCCACAACCATTTTGGGTTACAGAAAAAATTCAAACGGGTTCTGAAAGATGACAATTAAAATCTTACCAAGCGGCCTGTTTGATACTCGGGTGATAAAGGGTTCAAATGGAGCGTCTGTTGAGTGTATTCTGGTGTAATATACGCCGTGTCAGGAAACTGATGTGTTACTGAATATAAAAGCATGTAAAAGTATGCTAGCAGAACACAAAATAAAATTATGAGCCGGTAAATGAGCATAATATGGGCTCAGTAAGCATGTGGTCATGACTCTGTCAGAGGTAATGAGTGAAAGTAACTGACAGTGAGAAAGATACTGAAACCCTGCCTGCTCACTTATTACAAGACAGTCTTGATAAATACGTCAGCTAAACACCTAAAATGTAAATTGAATAACCTGCCTTGACTGCTGTTCCCAGACGCTCAAACCATCTGCTCTGAGCGTCTCATAGCTCCAGTAAAAGAGAGGAACCTCAAAGCCAGCAAGGGAAGTGACAGGCAGCGCATAATGAAGAGGCGATGTCTGACTGGATTTAGACTGAGACACCAGCAGAAGGAGGAATAAAATGGCTAGGAAGAAATATATAGTTTCAACAGCGAGAGGTACACATGAATTGACAAACTATTATCTTTCTTTTAAGTGTTTTGTCTCAAGTTTGAGTCTCGCGCACACAAAATGACAGGCATTTCAACAGGCGCCCAAAGCCAACATGATGAAGACACGATGTGTCGCTGCGCCAAAGCTTGACAGCTCAGTCTCAAGTCACAAGCATCTCCAAAACCTTTGTTTTGTTATGAGTTACCAATTTAATGTTGATTTCTGTTTTCATTACTCTTTTAACTTGCCATTTCTGAAAAATGTAGGCTTCTTATCATAGTATTTAACGAATGTTTGAAGTCAAAGAACAAAGCGGCTAGAGATAAACAAGCCGTCTTTGATGGATATTTGGTGCATTCTCTTTTAATGCTGTTATTGCTCTACCCTTCTTTTTCTTTGCTTTTAACATTTACCTCTTCAAACTTTAGCTATTAAAATAGTGTTCATAATTGCATACATGATTACAAATAAGTAGAATATTTAGTAATTAGTATAACTGGGGCTGGGGGGTTTTTTGGACCATAATATGGGTCAAGCTCCAAAAACACTGAAGCATCAATTTTCTCTAATCCAATGAGAATTTCCTCCAGAGACGCATATGACTTAGTTTAATAACTAGGCTGTGTGGGTTTTAGTCAAAGCAATTTAAACAAATAAGTTGTTTTTAGAAAATTGACAGCTGTAACGTGTGCAGACCACAGTGGCCATGGGAGACCAACACAGTGCGTCTCACGAAAACACATGCGAATAAAACAAAAACAAAAAAACAACCAAATTAAGAAAACACAATTCAATCAAAAACCACGGTGATGAAGATACAACATAAGCAAATTCAAGAACGTGCTGCAAGTATCCCAGACTACATGGAGGAGACGCGTGAACCGAGCTGGGACACACTGCAGTTTTTCATTGTTTTGTGACATGTGTCTGAGACTCAATATTAATTAAAACCTAAGCAAACTCACACAGGCTGCTTGTGCTCAGTGTATTCTATTTGTTTGTACTGTGAGAATCTCCTGAAATTGTGTTCTTAAATGCAAACATATCTATAATTTCTGTTGTGTTTATGTACACGTGTTTGTGTGTCTGTTGCAGTGTGTTGCCCCTCTTTGCGTCACCTTAACAGTTTCTTGTGATCAGGGTGCTGAGATAAACGAGCTGCGGTATTAATGAGCCTCCGGTGTACTAACCTTGGCTCGCTGACCATGGTGATGACGCATTTTCGTTGTGGTCCCACATTGGTCCACGTTTTTGCCATGGACACGATACCACCGGCATCAAGTAGACCATATCCGTACGAGTGGCTGACTGTAGAAAGCAAGAGGAAACATTAGCCGGCATCCTGGCTCTCCCAGCTGGTGTGCATTTCAACCTCTGTCCAGTTAAATCTGGTTTATGTGATGCACACTAATAATGAGCCTCGCAGGCATCTGCAAACTGCAGAGGGTTGATGAAAACTTGAAAGGAGCTGCTGTACCTTTGCGCCCGACTCCATTGGTTCTCCAGTCATTGGTGAGCAGGTGGGCAGGTTGAGAAGTTCGTACAACCAGATGTTGCATGTCCCTCCAGGTCAGGTTTTTACTAGAACACGTGTACGTGCAAGCACACGCAGACACACACACACACACACACACACACACACACACACACACACACACACACAGAAAGAGACAGACAGCACACAAACAGCAACACATATGGTAAGTTTGGCTTAAAATTCAAGTTGAGCCACTGAAACTACATCATCCTATAGTCTTAAACTGCTGATGGACAGGTGATTGAATTCAGAATACAGCGATTTAGCAGTCACATTCTTCCTTGGCTTGCATAAAATCTTAAGTCGACACGTATTTCAAGTCTTCTTCTGCCCTTTGCGAGACATTTTCCAAAGCATCATTAATCTTTATGCAGGCAAGCAAGTTGGTATTTACCAAACGCAAAAAGGGCTTACATGAAGTCACAACTGGCCTCTCTGTTGTGATTAAATGCGTACAGGCTTTTTAGTCTTACTGTGGATTTGGAGAAAATGAGGCTTTTTAGATAATAACTTTGCTGACTCACTTTGTCATCAAATTCATTCCTAATTGCAGTTTTTTTCATCACCTCACTCTGTTTTGCCACAAGACTAATTACTCGTTTTCGGCGCTCTTCTGACGTCCGTGTTTGTCTCTCCATTAGTGCTGCGTGACTAGATAAGAATGATTAGCGCTCACATCCAAATGGTGTTGTTTGTAAGTGCACAGTTGAAATCTGTGGCAGAGGGGTTAAAAAGTAATTCATAAAATGGGATAATCACGCAGAACTAATGTATAAACATTCAGCACCAGCAGTAAAAGCTTAATTTAATAGAAGAATTTAAAAAATAAAAGTCTAAAAAAATTGGCCTGGAAAAATTCGTGAGATAACAGTGGAGCATTTCTACAAACTACTCCGGCATTCTGAAAACTTCAATATCTGAGTTTGGAAAGAAACTGTTGCAATCTCTAACGAGCTTGTGCCATTTTCCCCCCTCCCCAAAAACAAAAGCCAGCAGATATTAAACGCTAGAATAAGGCTGTACAGCTGAAAAGAATAGCGGGGACTAGTCGGACTCAGAAAAATGATGGCGATAAGCACTTACTTGGCCTCAAGGGCAAGAGCGATGATCCCAGCAGCCAGCGGAGCAGAGGCAGAGGTGCCTGTGTGAGAGTCCGTGCATTTTGATTTGAGATCTGTAGTCACCTAAGCAAGATGAACACAGTGAATTTAAGTATCACAGCATTCCTCCTCCTTTTTCTCACGTTTCCATTTTGTTCTCATAAACTCGTATTTCACTTGGCGTTGCTAGAAGGAAAACAGCTAATGCAATTTTCTAACTGTGCTCCGTCCTCAGTGTCTATTTTCTTCATGTAATTCTACGTAGCTCATCACTTGACAATGAAGGTATTCAAATCTCAGCTGTATTTTATTTTTAAATTCACAAGATATTTCACTCTCTTGTAACCCGATAAATTGGAATTTGTTTCCCTCGAATGAGTAAAAACCTTTATCCTCCATCACTTCTTCACTTATTATCCTTGCTAGGGAGAGAGAAATCTTCTAATGGGTAGAGCAGAAAAATAAAACCAGAGAAACCATATAAGCTTATGTTTTGCTTCTTTTGAACAAGTCTTGTTTTTACTGGACTGCTCTAGCAGAGATCATTTCAATGACCCCCAGCACTCTGCTGTAGTTGTACTGGGCAGCTCCCAGGTGAGAATTTTCTGCAGCTACATGAATACAAAGAATTGTGGTGTATTTGTCCTCAGGAAAAAAAACAACATCTGCTGGAAGATAAAGGTTACAAAACACTGCCTGGTGATAAGACCCCAGTCACCCATTGTATAATTCTGGAGGTAAAATCAATCAGTGCTACTGAATGAAGCTGATACAAAAGCAGCTTGGATCACAAACTGCTGACCAGCGCAGAGCATACAGAAACTGATCTTTTAACAGACTGAGGGAATAATAAATGCACTGCAAGAATGACTTTAATGGTCATTATGCATTCAGGAGCCTTAGGTTCACATATAACTCACTTTAATTTGAAAGAGACAGATGGAATACATGTGATTTAAAGAAAAAGAAAAAAAACACAAGTGAAGATATTCCTGTATAACCTCAGAGATCCAGAGCTCTCTTCCCACCTACTCCGGCTCTTTATTCCTGGCTTCATGAATGACAGCACTATTAAATGAGTGCATCACTGAAGCATTAAGGAACCAGCCACACGTCACGGAGATGTCATAATCTGCCCGTCCGGTTGGTCTGTCAGCTAGGGTGCATGCAAGAGAAAGAAACTGTGTGTGTGCACGTGTGAGAGACAAAGAGGGAAACAGCATTTGTGACTAGAGTGTTAAGCAGCAACAGATTGCCAGATGGAGTTTCAGCCAGTCACAATTCATAATCATTTTAATGGCCCAAAACTGAATGAATGGTGAAGAAGTGGAAACTAAAGCAGCAAAGAATGAAGAAGCTAGCTGTGATTCACACATGGAGGGTACAGAATGAGAATGCTGAAAAAGCTTAATGTACTGTGTTCAGAATTAATCGCAATGAGATTAAAATTTATCTCCAACCATTAAAATGATCAATTTATTAAGTTCTCCAGGCTTCCTGCTTCTCGGATTTTAAACTGTTCCAGATGTTTTAGGTGGTAGTGAGCTGTATTTTTGCAGTGTGTGTTAGTACTTTTTGTGCAACCTTTGCAGCAGGCGGCAAAATCTGGAAAGAGCCAACTCACTATCTGCTTCTCGTTTAGATTTCCCGAGCTGTAGGTGGTGGCAAGGGTGGAAGAGCAAGCCTCGCTGTACCAGGGGACATTGCCGTTCTGTGTGGAGCTGCTGATGGACAGTGTGTAGATGCTGTTGGTGTAGCCGTCACAATTGCAGCTGTCCTTCTCCCGTCCTCCATTACCAGAAGCCCACACAAAGATGGAGCCTAAACCACCGCGTCCCTGGAGAACACACAACAGATTTAAACAAAAATAAAAGACAACCACATGTCCTTTCATCCATGTGTACCAAAGACTAACAGTATCCACAGAAGAACAAAATCTCATTCAATCTTTAATAGGAAGCCCAATTATAGTGGGGCAAGTTCCCTTCAGAGCTCGCTTCAAAAAGAGTCCCATTAAAACCCAACGTACAGGCCTGGGTGGTCACTCACTAAATTACAAAGAGCCAAATATCGCATGACAGCAATTCAATATGGAAAGGCAGTATACGACAACAGCTCATTGTAATAAATCATCCAACCTCTCAGCCTTTGAAGTGCAATAATTTTCATCTAAGAGCGGCTTTATTGTATTGAGTGGCACTGTCTCTCCCTCTCTGCATTGATCAATTCCAGCCATGCACCACCCACACCACCATCTGACAGTGCTGTCACTGTGGCAATTATCTTAGTAGTCAGTGTCAGCGGTTCCAATCAAGCTTTATGGCACATGCTTTGAATCCTACTGCTCCATAACAAGAGTTTGTGTTAGCGGGATGGATGTGTTTATTCATGGCGAGCAGATGTGAGAGGTCGGGGTGTGATCTGTATACTTACTAATCTGTTAACTTGTTCATTTCACATATCTGACACACACCCAGTGTGTCACATGCATTAAAACAAGTCAACAACAGGGCTGATGACATGACGGTATGCATGGTCGCTTAGTATTCAGATCGCGTCGTTAGATGTTGGCAGAAAAGTTTCTGAAATTACTTTTCTCAGACCCTCTACGTGTATGTGCATATAGATAAGCATGTGTTTGGAAGCTTTTGATTATAAATGCTTGTCATTAAGCAATTTAAAGCTCTGCTAACTTAATGGAATTTAATTGGAATTCTTAAAAACAACCTTGGGAAGGTGGGAAATAAGCACTGAATTCGCACTTAAAGAAAGCACAACCTGATTATCTAAAAAAGATGCAAAGATAAAAGACGAACTCAGAGTTTAATAAGTACCCTTCAACTAGACAAAAAGGGGAGGGTGGGGCATAAACACACAAACAAACATTTGATTTCTGCCGGTGCTGCCGCTTTTCATTTTCTAGGAGTTTTCTTCCTGGGTGGCTTTCAGAGGACATTCCTTTCTATTCATAATTGTCAGGGTCAAAAAACGCTTTGTTCTTCCCGCTTGTGTCCTCTCATGCTTGAACAGTTCAATTACTGACTGCTGAAAGGAAGCGACGCACAGGCAGTAAATAATTTCTGCATCACACAAACACACACCTCTGTAACTCCACGCATAAAAGCTTCTTTGGCGAGTTTGGCCGGTCCATCGACAGTTTTGCCGTCGTCCTCCGGACCCCAACTGGCGCTGTAGACGTCAATGTGCTGGGGATTCAGACTGAGAGACTGTGCCTCCACCATGTCAGTCACTTCACCGTCCAGCATTCGCACACCTGCATGTACGTTCACAAATGCAAATGTCAACTACGTCAAAGACGGCATGGCAAAACAGAAATGGATTTATTACTACTTTTACACCATAATTCTTACGATACTGTAAATCAAAGATGCTAATTCAGTTTCACTGCGTGTCACCTTGGAAAATGAGAATTGCTCCAGGAGCCAGAGAATTTACTGACATGCTTAGGTTAACTGAAAATGTGCGTGTCATTTAGCCTTTACAGATACAGAACCATCTGCATAAGGTACGAAGCTGCATCTGGAAGAGTGAATTTGTATAAAATGAAATGGCTGGTAATGGGCAGGTGCAAGGTTATCGATGATTACACCCTCATGCAATAAAGAGGATGTATGTTTTATCACAAGACGGCTGATCAATATTTCACCAACTCATCTAAACAAGGCATTTTGTAGAGGGTGTAACGCTTAAGCCATCATAAGATCACAACTACATCTGCGGAGTAGAAAAATTATCTCAAAGCTAAAGTGATTTAAAAAAAATAAAAAATAAAAAAAAATTGAGAGATTTGGTCGCCCATAAGGAGATTTAGACAGACTTCTTTTCATTACAATCAAATACCAAAAACTAAAGCAGAATTGGGAATCTGTCTCACACACATGCGTTATAAATATTTTAGATTTTTTTTAATGACTAGTTTTTAATTTTGTGTCTGTTAACTGTGATGTTTTTGGTGTTTTTATTTTTTGTTGTTGTTTTGAGGTTTGTTTGTTTTGTTTTTTTTTTTTTAAACCTGTACAGTGTACAGCTTAGTTTGGTTCACCTTGAATCCAACGATAAGCACTCAAACTACCCTGCGGTCATGACAAGCAAGAAAAATATATGCAATAAAATGTCTATTTTACATACATATATACATACATATGATAAGATAAGATAACCTTTATTAGTCCCACACGTGGGAAATTTGTTATGAATGAATGCAATGCTAAATTAGTGTAGTTTTTCAATACAACTGAACAATGCAAAGTGCTGATGTTGACGGCAATCTTGCAGAAACCTGTTACTGTCGTCTGTAGCTCTTTGCCATAGTGTCGCAGCATGAAATGACAATGTACTCAGCAAGGTGTAGGCACAAAACACTACCGCTGTAGTGTCTAATTTGCATATTTACACATGAGTTTTCGATACAGCGTTCATGTGTATTTGTAAAGCTCCTGCAGTGGTGTGCTGCATGCTGCCGTTAGTTTTATGTCTACCTGCTGTGATTACGGAGCCCATCACGTAAATCAAACACTATCTCTATTGATTTTCCTTGGTGTTTGAGCTGGTTTGTGGGTGAACTACCTCCTGAAGTGTGAAGCAGACTCCTGTGACTAAAAACTCAGATAAAAAGACGAAAGGAAACAATTTTTCTTCTTCTGTGTCTACATGAAATTAGTGCAGCTGTGAGAGCGTAAATTTGATCAAAGTTGCTCTTATTTCAACACCTAACAGTGGCTAATAGCATCCGTTAAACTAAAGCTTCTTTATAAGGCAAATGATAGCAAGAATATGCTGTGCCAGTGACAAAACACATAATGCAGGATGGCTATGTAGAGTAGGTGTTTGTCCAGTCCAATTATTTTTTTCAGACACTCGTCTCGCAATGAAACAAGTGTTCTTCCACAAGAAAAGTGACAGGGGTGGGGGAATCCAAGGCACTTTAATAACAAACTAATTTGCTGCTCCGATTACAGGTCAGGTTACTTCATGTTGTTATATATGGCTATAAGTAACAAAGCAGCTGCTCTTTGAAATTCTCCAAAAGCTCCAAACTGCTACTAGCGTTTCCATGGCAGCATACATTTTTGTGAGAGGAATGTGTAGGTCGACGAGGAGACTCGAGCATTTCCTCTAGCTGTCCAAAATCCTGAATCACAATCTCCCCAAGATAGAGAGGCTAAGAGCCATACTACAGGTTCAATACAGTTCTAGAGCAGATTCCACATTCCAGCCTCTGAATCTTATTAATTATTTTGCATTTCTGTCAATAATCTTTTTAAAGTGTTTAAAAAATAAACGAACAAATAAAACAACTGATTGTAATGTCCAAGTGCCACACATTGGAGGAAACAAAAAGC
>NW_005187513.1:2119118-2123024 GCF_000239375.1 Pundamilia nyererei | reverse complement strand
AACAATAAATGGGTTTCCCTCGCTTGTTTCTGATGTTTGACGAACACATTTCCTTCCATTTCTTTAGAGCTATTGAAGAATCTGCACAATCTGGACTCATGTTACTGTGTTGTAATATGTCAGGCAAATTTTTGGCAAATGTCTGTACCCTGTAATAAGAAAATAAAGTGTTATTCTTTGTGAAAAGTGGATGAATACTTTAAGATTTTTTTTTTCCCTTTAGTCATTTGTGAATGGTGGTTTTGTTTGGACTTTACCGATCGAAAAGAGCCTTAAGTGTAGATAAAGAACACAGTAGTCAAACTTTATAACAGCTGGAAGTAGGCAGAAGGATATTGAGATAAGCAGAGACATAGTGAGCTAGAGCGTGTACTTAGATTAAAAAAAAAAAAAAGCTCCTACAGCATGTGCAGTCCTTAAAAAAAAGGACTAAACATCATTAGGTTGCATCCTGGAGTCATCAGACCACCACAACACTGACAAAACAATATGTCTTCTGCACTAAAACAAGCATTAAGCCATTATCATCATCATCATCATCAACACAGCACACATGTAGTGGCAATAACTCCACAGCAACTTCTTTTCAAACCGCCCATTTGATGTGGCTGGAATTTTAGCATGTGAGAAAAAAATTTTTAATTACACTTTCTTTCTTTTTTTAAAGATGAAATAATTGATATTCAAGATGTACAAATCGAATCTGATATTTGTTATAATGTCAAAAAGCTACTGAAGTTTCTTTTGAAGGATGGGAAGAGAAACGATAAAACTGCTCTCTCCCTCTAGGCAGAAGCAAAACAACCCATCGGGGTGCAAAATCCTTTTTAGAACAAACAAATTAATATTTCAAAATATTTTGCCACGCTCTCCGCTTTTGTATATTCTCATAAATGAGCAGGCACTGACTGCTGCTCCGCATCTTCATCATTTAAAGATAAAACTAACAGTGGTACACAGCACACTCCGACCCCTAAGGCCAAATACCCGCATATGATTATTCATCTGTGAGGAGTTGCACCTTGACACTTTAACTGCTAGCTCACTGAAACAGTTTATTAACAAGGAAACCCATTAGGAGTGCAAAATAAGCATTTAAGAAAAAAAAAAAAAAACACAAGAGAACAAGATGATCACAGGCATTAGCACCGAGACTAGGGTTTTCATTATTAGGAAACTCGTTAATAGGTTAATTAAACGATCAAACAAACATCTAAAATGGTTTAAAATAATAAAAATATGACTTTTTAAGTGATGGAAATATTTATCTTGTGATAAAAGTGAGAAAAGAATCTTTGAGAAGCTGCAACCAGGAAATTGGTTTGTTTTATTTCATAAAAAGAAATAAGAGAAATACTTTAAGAAAATTGTTTTCTATCAACCGATTTGTTTTGGGTCAATCTGCCACATAAATTTGGCATTAGTAGTTTGCCTTGTTGATGAAAATGGAAAATATATCTGTAAAACAAAGAGAACAACGAGGCAAACCAGAAACAACGAAGTACAAATATGCATTTGGGATTTATTTTATTGGACTTGCTTTCTTAAATTAAAAAAGACAACGAGTGAAGATGAAAGCCAGCAACAGCCTGCATGTGCACAGTGATGGACACAGACACGAGGTGATGGCATTTCTTTGGCTAGAGTGACACAGTCAATTTGTGGTTGCATCACTTGAAAACAGCAGGAGCTGAAATTACAGCAGGGTGCCAACGAGACCCTGCCAAACGTGTAGAACAGCAATCTGACTTCTGGCTGTCTGGGACTTGGCTTAAAAAACAGAAGACAAAAAAAGCAGGATTTGCTTTTGACCAACTAAAGATTGCAGATTCACATTTATGCTGAATTAGTTAAAACCTTGAGGAGTCCCTTCATTTCTTCTGAGACACCATCAGCACAACAAGGTGCCTGTAAATATTCAGAAATTGCAATTTATTGCGCTGATGCCTGTCAGCAAAATTACACCACAAAAAGCTTAATTTCAAGCATCTATGTGGAGAGCTGGACTAAGGGGCCAATACACATCTTACAAATGTAAGGCAGGGCACTGACCTTGGCTAAGGACTGTCACAAAATGTTAGAGATAATTTAACTAATAATTTTATGGGTTCGGGGATTGAACAGTTTGCCTGAAGAGAACACCTGAAGTATAAAAGCCATTTTTATTTATGTGTAGCGTGTATACAAACTGTTATGGCTAATGGAGATTCAATAAAAGCTATATGATTGTGTCATTTCAGTGCATTTCAGCACTGCTACTCCATGCAAAACCATTACACTTACAACACACTGGCAATCCACATAACAATTGTGGTGATGTTCAAAGAGATTCAGTGGCATGCTGTGCCTGGGAAATGGGCTGAAAATAACACAGGCACAGCAGAACAAGTTTTTCATCTCATTCTGGCAGTCAGAGGGAAAAAGAGGAAGAAAAAAATAAAACCTGAGATGAAACTGAGTTTTGCCTCTGTGAGATTGAATCAATCATCCACACCATACCTCCGATCTTTGCGTTGTAAGCCACACCAACGCCACAGATCCCATTGCTGGCAACTGCCGCCACTTCTCCTGCGCATCGGGTCCCATGCCTTAAAAGAAAGAATGAGAACGTCAGACAAACTGCTTATCCTAATGTTACTTGCCTAATGACAGCATTTTGCTGTATATATAAACACACACACACACAGCAGGTTGTGCACTTGTCTAACAAAAAGTTACTTGTGAAATACTCAACTTCATCTTTCATTGTGGTTAAGCTGCAGACCGAGACAAAACACACCCACACTCTTTGGCCTTGATTGTTTAAACAATCTAAATTCAACCATTAAAGAAAAAAAATGTTTATGACTGAAAACCACTGTGCATTACCATGTCCTTGTAGAAAAAGTAAACCTTAGGAAGCCTAAAGCCTGAAACGGTCAAGTGAAAGAAAAAAATAAATGGCCATATAACACTAGTGGCAAGAAACTGAGAATCACATCTGCTGTTATCAAAACGCCTATTTCATCAAGTTTGAACTTCTCTAGCAAGATAAAGCTGCAGGCAGATACAAAAAGCAGATACAGAAGGGCTTGGGAACATATTCCAGTCAAGTGCATTCCCATCGCCTGCCAGATGGACATGCACTCTTAATGCCCTCTAAACCATGGCGCAATCCCCATTGGATTGCAGCCATTCCTAGACAGGAATGCTGGATCCATCAGGAAACAACAGATACAGTGGACCTTCACTACTGAAGGAACTATCTAGGCCAGCAGGCTTTCATTGAGGCACTCCGGGTAACCTGCCAAACCACAAACCAAATAATCAAAACACCCTATCAGCAGTGAACAGCCTTCCCTGATAAAATGGGCTGCATCTGATGTCAGAACATGGTCTGAGGGTAGACTAGGGCTGTTCGATATAACGATATATATTGGATGACGATATAAAAACGACTATGGTTTCATTTTACGCTATCATTTGTTTCGTGGTGTCGCAAAATAAACCGTTTACGGCAATATTTTTTCATCGTTTTGATGGTCACTGTAGTGGCTATATTAATTTCTTAAAGTTCTCTCTTCCTCATATTTAATATAACCACACTACAGACAGACAAGCGCCTGTTTTTATGAGTTGTCGTTAGCAACAACGACGGTAACACCGTCGCATGTCCACTTGTTTATTTTCCACATAAACCTTTCACAATAAAGCTCACGTTCCTGTTGAGAATTTCCAAAATAAACTGAATCACGTGAAAAAGTGTGCAGAGTATTGACGGATGAGAAGCAAAAAAAAAAGAGTCGTCAAGTGCTAAAAAAGAAACCTTAGACTCAAACGTTAGAACAGGCTTTCCCCGCAGCACGCCGTGTAATAAATACTCAAAGAAAACGGCGGCCGTTACAACCTAGGTCTAAAAAAAAAAAA
>NW_005187513.1:2103825-2119098 GCF_000239375.1 Pundamilia nyererei | reverse complement strand
ATCAATTAAAACACTGGACTCCAGGTACATGACGTGCAGCTGGAAACACTTCACCTACCCGAGATTCACAGAATTTACAGAAAATATTAAATTTTTTGTGATTTATATCGTTATCAGGACGATAGATGTTTTATATCGGGATATGAGATTTTGGTCATATCGCACAGCCCTAGGGTAGACGGCTACTCAAGTTATAAGTAGTTCTAAATGAGCATTAAATAGATAAGAGGGCAAAGGTTAATGTCAATGCAAGAGGCAACAAAAGTGCCTCTCTTAAAGGCCTCTGTTACCACTGAGCTGGTAGCAGAGGCCCAGTTGGATAATAAAAAACATCTTTACAGACACCAAGTTAAACACTCACACACGCATGCACACGTCATCTGGATTTTCCAGTGAACTTTATCACAGCAATCCCAGCAGTGTGTGTTTGTTGACTTTGGAGTCTTAGATCCTACAGCATCCGTGTTTTTGATGAGAAAGCTGATGATAAAGAACAGCTCAGGTGTCCGCGATGGGATCCCAGGCATGCACAGGCCTATCCCTCCTGAAGTGTTCCTCTAATACATGCATTAAAGTCAATTACATGCTAGGCTGTTCATGGGATACAAATGATTCACAGAGAGAGCCCTGGGCTTCTGAACCTGATTATACAAGAATGACTTGCGTAATCAGGGTTTTGGGAATCATTTTCCTGTAAGAAATGAAATGGATACACAAAGATATCTCTTTGCTCCTCCTACTCGTTGCTATGGTCAGTAGAAAAGGGGGGGGAGAGAAAGAGAGAAGGGTGCATCTTTGGGCCAAATTCTAGCAAATTCTGATTGGGCAAAGAAGCTTACTCCCTTACTCAAATGAAATTTTACTACCGTATCAGCTTTTTAGGTTGTGAGGGCAACACATCCACAAAACCTCCTCTCTCTGCAGAGACAGTACAGTGTTCTAAAACTGGTGCAGCGTCCGTTCACATTGTCCCTGTTTAGAGGGGGACCAGTGCACTTTGCAGCACAACTGAGTTATTGCAGTCATTTATCATGGGGGGAAATGGGATATGTCAGCAAATACACAGCTGATTTGGGTTTTCAACATTTACCTGCAATGATCCAACAGTATTAGTCTTTGACTGCGATCCAGAAATGACATTATTTAGATTGATTTTATATGCACAGGCTTTAATACTTGCCCTGCATGTGTGCTGCCATAGTAAACAACAAGCAGCCAGAGTGTTTATAAGAAGTACAGCATGCAAAAACTCACACATAAATACTGTGTGAGTTTTGAAAGGAGGACAGCTATAAATTCATACGTGTCTCTCACTGCATGCAAGCTCAAACACAAGTGAAGCGAGCTTTAGCTGCAGAGCTTGTGCCTATCGAGCGGACCACAATATTTAATCGGTCCCAAACTCCACTTTCACTAGCTGCTTGCCGTTAAATAACCACTGTGGTGATAAAACAGATGGTGGGACAGCTGATAGTTACTAAAGATAGCATTCCTCAACAACTTCACATCAGGTGGTAATAAGTTTGTCTCAATGACTGTTCGCAGTTTAGACTGAGCCCTATTCAATGAGCTGTTGTGATCACGCTGCTAACACTCCCTATCGACAGTGGCCTACTGAGGATGTCGTGATCAAAAGTTTTTCTTGTGAAAGAATAACAGAAATCAACTTTTAGCCCAAAATAAGACTTCACTTCCTTGGGTGTGAAGCAGATTGGATGAATGGTGGTGAGGAGAGGGGAAAAAAGGAAAAAAGGAATAAGAGGGAAGCCTTTATAATAATATCAAATAGAACCCCGGTGAAAGATTTTAATAGTTTATTGCCCAAAATCTCCAAATGCAGATTGATTCCATATCTAATTAGAAACTATGACTCTGAGTTCATCTGTCAACAGCATAATCATTCACAAAGATTAGCCTCGGGGAGCTTCCAGTCCTAATAATGAGAGCGAGACGTGATTGAAGGAATGAATGCTGGCTCACTGACTGTCCTCATTTCTACCGTTTCGAGTTCCTGAGAAGACATCACATTAAAGCAAACCTGGACTGAACCTCGTGCTCAGGGTTCCGGCAGGAGGCTAAAGAGCTGACAGCACAGTGCTGGAGATCTTCACATGAAGTACTCCAGAGAAACCACTCAGACATTGTCAGCAGGAACAAAGAGCTGACTGACAAGACTGTTCAATCAGTTGTTAACAAGTCCCAGAGATTAATTATCACGGCTGTAATATCGTCCTGATAAATTCCCTGACACTGAAAGGCTCTCAGATAATATGAAACAGTCTTCTAAACTCTCAGTTGCACACACTTCTTAAACTGATCATGCTACATTTACACAGGACAAAACTTGTTTGCCTTGTTTCTGTGTCCTTCCTCCGAAATACATTTACCATTCTGATGTAGTTTGGCAAGTGCGTCAGAAAGCCCTTATTATATGGAATACAGTACAACAGAAATAAAAGCACCGTTATCCATCATCATGTGGACAATTAAATCTGATTTCTGTATACATTAATGTCATTAATGCCTCCCACTTTACCAACTTTACTTTTTGACTGGTGGGTTTATAGCTATGCTGCTTAAATTAGCAATTACAATCATTAGCAGTTACAGTATGAAAACATTCTCATAAATAAATAAATAAATAAATAAATAAATAAATAAATAAATAAATAAATAAATAAATAAAGACCTTTAATTATCATTCTCTGCTGAGCTGCCATAAAATCTCCCTTTTCCTGGGAAAAAAAAAACTCCATAGAAACGCTGAAACACCTTTTGTATGTGATACACTGTTCAATAACTGGATTCTTTGTTTCTAACAAAAAAATGATGGTGAACAAAGAGCAGTTTCAACAAAGCTCTGTTCCGATTACAGCAGGAACAAGCCCTATGGCAGACTCGAGGCACAAGGACTGACTTGGGTTACAGCAACTACAGCTGGCTGCAGGCCCAAGGCCAACACACAATCAGTATTCAGACCCACAGCTGGCAGAACAATCAGCTTTGTCTAAAACCTAAACTGCTTCACTCAGACATGATACTGTCGTCCTCAAACTCGAGGAATACTTGCTGGCTGGTCTCTGAACAACCACCTTCTCTGTTCATTCTTTAGTCTATTGATGGTTTACCAGTTAACAAACAATCAGACCCACAGGTCAAAGTGTCTGCTTAGGTTTGCAGAGGAAAGCGAAGTAAGGAATGTGAGGTAAATTGTCCTGAGAGATCAACGTAAGGTCTGGAAAAGTATTCACAAGGTTACTGTTAGCAGGCGTTTTATCCATTGCTGTGCAGTGAATTCTTTTGAGGTCACATGTTTAGTCAGTCCTGTGTACGGATACAGATGGGCTATTAACAAAGCATTCATATCAACTTGTGTCATACATGAAGCACACTTTCACCCAACAAAAAGCCTAAATTCAGTTTAGTTAAGCTTGAGTCATAAACAGTAAGATAGTAGCAGCAAGATTTGTGGTGGAGATTCTGTGAAAGGCTCGTAGCTGCCGAGAATTTAAGGATCTCTCAGCTAGTTGGTCACACTCTACTGAAAACCAATGTGTCAGTTAGTTATTGGCTTTTGCTCTCAGTCACTCTCCCCGTGGCTACTGTACATGTCTGCTCCAGTTTGTAGCAGCTACCTAAGGCAAGGCAGTGCTGTTGCAGTGCTTTTTATTCAAAAACACACCAGTCTGGGATCGAGTGCCAACTGGACACCCTGTGTCCCCTATCACAATTTTCTTCCATATGAATTATATATAAAGTTCAAGGAAATTCCCTGCTGCATGTTTATTAAGTTAGTGAATAATTCTGCTAAATTACTGAGATTCCAACTATTGAGCAAAATAATCATGACTATGGTTTTTGTGCTACAGCAGCACTAAAAGCTCACAGGCTCAAATTTATTTATTTTTTTAAGTATCCCTGTAGACTGTCAGTTTAACATTAATCAAGAAATGCAGATTTGGAAACTGTTCTGACAGAACTGAGAGAAACCTTGGAAAAAGAAACCTCTAGATGACATGGTGTTTTAGATAAACATGACGGTGAATGGTCCTTATTGCTGCTTGTATGCTGCGAGAGAAAGACTGCCTTATGTAGGTGAACAGAGTTGAGCTTTCTGCAGGGAACAGACACTTACAGTTTAACACAACGTTACGCAGTTTCATGCCTGCCCACAGGCTGTTTACACATGCATCTGCACCAACCTCACAGTAGAGCAAGGATAACAGGCAAACACACATCGTGCAGACACAGACACACACAGACACACTCAATTGTTCCAGCAATAAGACAGACACAGGGAGCTGGGTGGCAGGAGATAAGGGCCGAGGTGAGCGAGGGTTGGAAAGAGGTGCAACCAAAAATGAAGTAAACATCAATAGTAAGTGTCTTAGCTGGGCTCTGGGCCACTACGAGCAGCTAGAAGAGCTTAAGCGTGCCTTGGCATAGATTTTGGATATATGGAGCCGCACCAGAGGGATGTTTTTCCACATTCTTTCACAAGAAAATCTTGATGTCGCTGTTAAAAACACTTAACTGAGCTAAATCAGAAAGCATGGCACATACTGTTTGCATTGTCTCACCGTTCCAAGCGTTTGCTGATAACTGTTTGTGCTTCTGCTTTAAATTATGGTGAACTGTGTTTCATTTAAAGCAATTAACTACTACAATCAGCCCCAAACCCCTGTGTGTTCGACAAAGCCTTTAAGGTGCTGATTCAGCATTAGCATAGTTTCAATATGTTTGGGCCATGCTGCCACTCTGATTGTATCCCTCTGGCCTCCATACTGATGGTGCCTGCTCCAGGGCCCTGTTGCGTTTTCATCCATGCCCAAGTATAATCTTCTCACCAGTAATCATGGTGAGCCTCAAGTTAAAAAAGCCTCTCAGGCCAGTGGCCCACAAGCAGCAGATTACAGCAAATCAGAAATTAAACCCAGAAAGAAGGCAGGCACTGAGAATGAAGAGAAGCAAGCAGAGACCCTCCAGAGCTAAGAGCTTTGCTGTTTCATTAATGCTGATGAACTTAATTCAATCAATTCTCTGCAAGACGTCACTGTGATGGTAAACAACTCCTAATGCCATCTGCAGATGCCACTGCAAGAAAGTAGTTTTCTTCGCACACTACCTTAATCCTCCTGCAGATTTATCTGGGCTAAAGAAACGCTCGACTTTTAAAGGCCAAATCAATTCAGAGACTTATGTTGTGGATATGACAGGAGTAAGGTTTACTTTAGAAGGCAGCGGCACATTTTCGGAAATATCAAATATCATAAATACCAAAAAGCGAGAGAGGGGGGAAAAATAAAGAAGCTGTTTGATAAAACAAAACCTACAGCCTTTTACATTTAATTGTATCTGCCCTCAGAATTTATGCCTCCAGGCTTAGCAGAGGATGGGAAACAGCTGCAGACTTATCTAGATTTCAGTTGTGAGCTATTACACAGGGAGGTGGACAAATTAATAAACAAGTTCAGTTTTATCTTGACAAAGAAGAACAAGAGGGTGGTTTCAGGGAAGGCCAAGAGTAAATTAAGTTCTTATCTGAGTAGAGTTTTACCTGTTGTCATTAAGCTGTGTGTATCGAGGCTGGGGATCTGGATCACCATCGTTCACATCGTAGCTGGCATCCGGGTCCTTAGAAAGGACAGATTGTTTACTGACATTTTTATGAACTTAAAAAGCATGTAAGTGTTAGAAACGTTACTACAGAAAAATAAAAGCAGGGCACCACTGCAGAATTAATTTGAAAATCCTTAGAATAGCCCTCTATTGTAATTGTACAAGTAGAATGGGGGAAAAAAAAAAAAAAAAAAACCTTAGCAGGTGCTACTCAGGAAGTGCTACTCACATAGTTCTGCATCAGGTCAGGATGGTTCTTCTCGATTCCATCATCCAAGATTGACACCACCACACCTTTACCTGTGTAGCCCAACTGCCATGCAACTTTAGCATTCAAGTCATGGCGGTTGCTGTTGTACTGAGGGGCAGAGAGCAATGAAATACACAGAATTTAGCCATGAGAAAAATATCAGTGGGATGACAATCAGTTTTAACCAGATGTGAAAAGGACACCTTTAATAAAAACAAATTAATAAAATAAGAGCAATTTAACATGTTTAGGTGAAGGCTGAGCTTTTTGCAAAGTTGTTTTGTTTTGTTTTTTTTAAACCGTGTTTTATTAATACCTGGTAAGCCAGAGATATAGTGAAGTGGAAAATAGCAATGATCATTCAGTATGCTTTTTGATGGGCTTTCAACATTCAGCTTGACCTTTGGTCAAAAGCCACGTCTTGCTTTCAACTACTTCAAAGCCCTTTTTATTTTCAAAGTGCATCATTAAAATATAATGTGTCTAGTGTAGCGTTTACTGTATTTTCCTCTTAAATTTCAAGCCCTTGTGAGTGCAGTATACCAGACAGAATTATTTTTATTCCTCAAGCTTGTACTGCCATTGACACCTTTAAACCATCGACAGGAAAATAAATTAAAACGTAAACGCTGCGATCTGCAATGCTGATTCAGACTGGAAAGGTCTTTTGTGGCTGACACACTTGCTGAATAATAAATCTGAGAGGCATGTCCAAGGTTTCACTTTGGATATTGTTCACCAAATCTTTCCCATCTCTCTTAATTTTAGAATATTTCGAGCAAATGTAGAGCTGAGCATGAGATCTGCCCATGATTTATCAATTGTACAAAAATGAGTCTAATCGGACTTGTTTCCCTCTTTGATAAATATAAGCATTATTAAATATTCATTGTACCAGCAGATGCTGGAAACCCTGCCAACAGACCCACCCACACCCTCCTGTGGTCAGTCTGGTTCAGTTTTAATGAGAATCAGACTTATTTAGTGCATTGAGAGAAGAGCAGCACATTACTGATGCTCACGACCTCTTTGGACAATTGAGTATCACCAATATTATTCAAATCCACCCAATGCATTTTGCATAATGACAACCATTTACTTATTTTCTTCATTTTATTTCTGCAAGGCTGAAACAGACAGAAGTATAATCCTCTTCTGTGCTCTCCAGTGGATTAGCTGGACAAAAGGAATGATTAGAATCATTAGCTGCAGCCCTCGAAAGACACTAAAAGCACTCCCCCAACTTTTACATAAAACATATCTACATGTATCACAGACAGGTTTTTACTAAACAGTTCAACTCTTAAATGCTGTGAACTTGGCACATTTACTTATCAAAGTGCCACTAAATGTTCAAGCACAGTGGAGAACAGAGTGCGTTAAAGCGAAGACATTTTGAACAAGTGGTGAAACAAGCGTGCTTTGCATCACCATGAATAATCTTCTGCCTCAAGCAACCTCACAGTAATTGCAGGAAGAGTGAGGCTGAACAGAAAATCTCCAGAGTTGTTACTGCTGCTTTTAACAGGCCAGTGTATCAGTGGCATTCTTCAAGTCGAATGTGAAAATCAATCGACTGAAAACAAGCGCACTTCGAGATGAATCACCCCTCTCTCACTCCGCTTTTTGCTCTTTGTTGCTGTGCCGTTTATGGACCAAAGTAAACCATCAATTTCAAGAAACATGCCATTCAGAGCTGAGGGGAGCTCGGTGTACGAAAGTATGCTATTGTTAAAGCTGAGTCCTTTAGGTAAAGTCACACTAGAGTGTCTTGTTCTACAAACAAGCCAGACAAACAGCACCCTCCCCGAAAACACAGAAAAAGTATATTGGATTCATACAGGTTTATTTTCAGACCCTGAGGAAATATCACAGCTCTAAATGTAATTACCTATATTGACTTTAGACAGATAAAAAGCTCTACTAGGCTGCAGCACAGAATTCTTATTTATTATTTATTTATTATTTTTCAAAGACAGACAGAAAACGAAAAGGAAAAAACCCATGGCCTCTTGTTTATACTTACCAGGTACCACTGGTCTCTGAACTTGGGATCTAAAGGCTCTTCAAAAACGTCCCTCTTTTTCCTCTGTTTTACCACCTGTTGCTCTGCCCAGGTCACCTAAACAGAGAAAGGACACATTAGGAGTTTAACAATGGTGATTCTTAAAAAATAAAATAAAAAACATTTTAACCACACTCAGAAAATAGTACAAGAAATTTAAATGAACTGGCCACGAGTGTCACCATGTCACATAAATTAATAGAGAGTCCTCAGCAGGACAACAGCAGACATGGTGAGATTAGAGGCACAGGAGCACTATGGACTCCTCACTAATGAGACTCACTGAATTCCAGAGCAGCTCAGGACTAATTAAAAATTTCTGTCTCACTTTGCTTGTGGGTGCACCTAGACAAGTATGCAAACCAACAACAGACAAACGGAGGCAGATTTTGAGCCAACGCCAAACAGAACAGTAACCAAGTCTGCACTGGGTTTTCAAAACATGGGAGCTCTATCAGGAATTGTTGACAGAAGCAGAATACAGTGAATATAAGCCCGCCTTTTTACACCCTCTGCAGAATTGTTCTTGCTGTACTGCAAAACGGCTGGTTACACGGGAACAGGAGAGGGGGGAAAAATGTGTCAGAGGAGGAAGACAGAGAAGTGCCTGCTGCAAGGACGAGCACCTGATTTGAAGGACGACTAAATCGCAGCACACCCCTCTCCCCGCCTCTACAGATCACTAGAGACACAAGGCTGAGAGAAGCAAGAAGTAAATGAAGGTCACTTCGACAGCTACACTGAATGCCAGTTCAAAAAGTGACAAAAGGGAGGTATTTCACTTAAGGCATGTACGTGAGGTCAATCTATTCAAGCGGAAATGTTAACATCCAGATTCATCCGGGGTCAACGGGAGTGAAGTGTTACTGTGGCAGTTTACACCAGACTGAAAATACGCACGCATATTTATTACAAAAAAAAAAAAAAAAAAGTGTTACCATACACAGAAAAATAAATGTCTACGCTTACCTTCCTTTCCATTTTCAATTCTCTTGAAGTGAGATCAAGGTGGTGCAACATCTCAGACTAAAAGGTTACCATGATTCTCTCTCTCCAAGACTGTTATTTATATCTTAACAGCAAATGTCATGTTCTACACAGAGACAACATAATAATAAAGTATATTAAATATTGCTTCTCAGCACTGAATCAAATTCTATCAAATCTAAAAAAAAGAGGCCAATCAAACGAACCATTCATTTTGCAAGACTCACACAGCAGGTTATGTCCAGGGCAGCTGTGGCTCAGGGGGTCGAGGGGATTGTCTGGAGGGTTGGTAGTTCTGAATGTTAAAGTATCCTCAGGCAAGATACTGAACCTTGAGTTGCCCAGATGCATCCAAAGAACTTAGACATAGAAAAAACCCCAAAACAAAACAAACAAACTGTACTTTTTAGTGGCCCCCATTTGGCCACCCCTATGTAAAAATTCAGGAGCCATCCCAGCTAACACTTGATGCTGATCTCTCCTCAATCCAAGCTATGTAGAGTTAGCAGCTTTGTAAAGTCCACCTGACAACCATCTCTTCTCTCTCTCACAACAAAGAGCCAACATTTAGTTTTGCCCTGAGAGAGAAGAAGTACTAGAAGTTGCCTATTGATATGAGCTATTGGCTAATGCTTGTAATTTGACTTAGTAGCAGTTAGTAGATATTTGGTTTTATACCGTTTTTGACCTTAGGTTAGAGAACTGTCTTGCTTTTGTTTTTTGTGTTAGTCTAGTGTTGGGTTGGTTTGAAGCCTTAAAAAAAAAAAAAAAAAAAAAAAAGATGTCTAGAAGCAAATAAACTGCTCATCTCTAGGCAGGAGATTTAACAAGTACCCTAATTACTCCAAAAAGGGCAGGTAACAGTACAGTTTAGAGAAATAAAGCCAGCTGATGATATGCAACGTCTCTCAGTCACTCTAATATTGGCTTCCTAAGGAAAAGGGCACAACTGACAAAAAAGGATGTCTACAGTCAGTTGTACATCGTGACCAATTTGTAATTTTCAGTCATAAAAAAAAAAAAAAAAAGACATTTTCTCCTGCGTCATCACGTGGTTCTATGTGACTTTCCCTTCTTCGTTTTCTGCAATGTTTTTATCACACCTTAATCTTGGTTTCACACCTATGCAGGGTCGGTGGTTGTTGTGCAACATTTCCACAATGATTCTCTTCAAACAGATCAAGATTCTTGGAAGACAGAAAATGTTTGCAAAGTCTGATGCAACACAGGAAATTCTAAAATTTGCAACAGAGGATTTTCACTATAAACATGGTGTGTGGAGTGTATACTACTAGATCTAATCTCATCAATTAATGCAAGTCATAGTTCAAGTGTATGCCTTTGGTGCCCTTGAAAGCTATTCACATACACAAAACCATGCAAAAGCAATATCTGGCATGCCAGAGAAGGCATGCCACCTTTATCACACTCTATACATTAAAACCAATATAAAATTAATGATCCTTTTAGGGTCTTTTTCATCTTTGCATGACTAAAAGAAAACACTATGTTTGATACAAACAGCAGCCACTGCAGTTTAGAAATCAGTACTTGTCCCATTAGCTGTTAAGTTTGGTTAAAACACAGGGTTAATCTTTCCTATGTTAGTCATAATAGATGACTGCCAAGTCATACACACTCGACTTCCAGCAAACATGCAGAATAGCTTCCCTGCAGTCGTTACAGTTCCTGCTCCTTTCAGCTTCAGGCATCTCAGTGACACCAGTTATTTCCAGCTAATTTGTGCAGTCAGTCATCTTAATGTCACACACAGTTCTTGGAAATGTCCATCAAACTGAACAAAGACATAATTTTCCACTAATTAATGTATTAGAGAGGAGTACTTTAGTTCTAGTCACAAGGAACTGACAGCAGAGATTAGTGGCCCAGGCGTGTCCATAAACTATGCACGCAATAAGGATGCAGAGTTTTAGAAATGCATCTCCCCGCTGACACCTTACATTATTTACCAATCATTTTTAATAGCGTGTCTTTTCTATAAATTGAGCATCTCCATACTTAAGTAAACAGTGAACAGAAATGGTGTAAGTTATATACTTTTTCAAAACCAAACTTGAACAGATTCCTACTTTTTCCTGGAGTGTAGCAAGCATTTCCACTTTCTACCTTTTAAAAAGAGTCTTTTGAAAACCTTCAATAGTCTGTGACAGAACACAAAGTATCTATGAAGTTGTCAAATGGGCACTTTTATTAAAAGCAGGCTTTGAAAATTAAAAACTGTCTATCTCATACGCCCAGACCGGCCAACGCACAACTAATGTTTACAAACAGACTGCCTTGGCTCATGTTTAGGTGGAGAGTCCTATCTCTGCAACACATAGGCTCCCCACCCTTCCCATCTTACCCAACCACTGCTTTGCCCTTCATTATACAAACACAGCATCCTCCCACAGGGACCAAGTTGGAGCCTCAAATGAGGAATCATTCCTGTAAAGGAATACAGTAGAGTGCCATTCGTATCACACCTCAGTCACAATGTCATTTATGTTTACAGAGCTGTTATTATTCTTGACATAAAAAGCCTCAACCAGCCAAACCTATTACAGCAAATCCAGCTTACAGTGCTCTGTGTATGCGCGCATCTTCTTTTTCTTCATTTCATTATTTTGTTGAATAGAAGTAAACTTCGCAAACAAACCAAAAGGAAAAGCACAGACGGCATAAAACGGGAAAGCTGAAGTCGTGGAGGTAGTAGATAGACCCAAGCTTTAAATCTTGAACAGACCCTATTAACAGTGCTCTCAGCTCCGTCGTCATTCTATGAGATCTGGCATAGGTCCAGGTGCTTTTGTAAGTAATTAGATGCTCTTCAAAGAGAGTTTACTGAGCCTTTTGTTCAGGCTTCATCTCAATCAGTATAAAAGCTGCAGAGGGCCTTGCTAAGATTTAAAATTCCTTTTATTTGAAGCATTTCTGCAATATTTTATGGAAAAACACTTGGGCTGATGCAAATGCAAATCCGACCTGCCGGTTTTCAAGCTCTAATCAAACTATTCATTACAGGAAAGTTTAAAATGTGAAGCAATGCTAATACGTTTGCAAGTTAATGATAATTGTGCAAAGCTCTACTGATAAAATAAACTCACGAATACTAATCTGACCATCGTGAACTAGACTGGAGGACATGAAACTGTAAGGCTCCACTTTCTCTGAGTTGCTGTGGGGGGAAAAAAGGATTCAAAAACAGGAAATGGAACACCAGCGTTAAAGGAAATCCCAAAGAGGGAGGTGGACCACTTCTAACATGTACGCAAACAAACCCAGCAGAAGTTGTTCTACTCCCAGTGTGCACCTGTACTGCAGAGATGCAGTGTGTGGCCAGAGATACTTCAAGGCAGATTTCATTTCTTTTCTTCCGAGGCAGGAGTAGTTTTGATGCACATAATGATTCTGCAGATGCACCTGTCGAGATTACTGTAACGGGCATTAAATTTCGAGGTTTACAGAATAGACAGGACACAATTTAAATGCAAATACATTTATATCGTTTCCAGAGACTTGTAAAAAAGCTCCTCTTTGCTTTCATACAACTTACGAGGACAGGAACAGTGTTGAGAAGCTGGAGCCAGATTATAAAAGTAGTATTATTCACAGTTATGTATCATGTTTTTTTAGTCAGTTTTTTTCAGTGAAACCCAGTGCACACAGATCACTGTGATCCAGTGTGAGGGAGAAAAAACTAACAAACAAACAAAAACCCATCAGCGTTTAAATGAATAGAATAAAATATATGCAAGTATAACATTATATTCTATATAATATTATAGTTTTTTTCCTTTTCTGCATAATTTAGAATCCACTGCAATCAGCTGGAAGTTATGATTCAACTCTTGATTCCTGCATGTGATTCGGTCTGAAAGTCACCCTAAACTCTCCTGTCACAAAAACAGAAGGTCATTTCCAGCTCCTTCAAAGATTACACAACAACGGGGCAAAAAAATTAACATAAAATACTATAGGAAACCCACTGAGCTGAGCTTAGAGCTGTAATAATTGCTTAATTAATGGATCAAAGGATTATCTCAGGAGGTAAAATGGGTCGCTCATTAATTACAGGGTTGGTGGTTCAGTTCCGGCTCCCTTTTTATGCACCCCTCAGGCCAGACACTGAAACTGGCTTCGGATGGTCACCCCAGCATGTCGCACAATAACCTGCTGCTTTAGCTACATGTGAAGTTGAGGCATGTCATATATCTATAATCCAATTTGATTGGTACACTAGTTGATGTTTGCATTTATGCTTATGGGGTCAGTAATTTAGCAACTTTAGTAGTTAGCAGATACAGACAAAAAGAAAGTTTAGTACAAAGCTGCCATGTTTGACGAGTTTTTGTATTTATTTTTTTTATATTGATTTGGTTTTAAGTAGAGATGGCACGATACCACTTTTTAATGTCCGATACAGATATCATAAATTTGGATATCTGCAGATATCGATATGAATCCGATATAGCGCATTTAGTAATCAATAAAACTGTTTTTTATAAATAACTTGCTGCATTTTGTATAAGTTCATACTCGAGTTTTAAAAAAAACAAGAGATTGAAGCTATTCTGTTATACCTGTATGCAAAAAATACACTCCACCCAAAACATTTTATAGTTCAGCAACACTGATCAATCTAATAAATTTAAACCTACACCTACAGCGGAAGCGAATGGATGTATCCATCCATCCATCCATCCATTCGCTTCCGCTTATCCTTTTCAGGGTCGCTGGAGCCTATCCCAGCTGTCATAGGGCGAGAGGCAGGGTACACCCTGGACAGGTCGCCAGTTTGTCGCAGGGCTAACAATGGATGTAATCAACTTTAATTTAATGCAAGTGTAAAACAAATGCACAGAAATCAATTATTTTTCTACAATATTTAAATAGATTCAACATCTCAGGAAAAAGTACTATAGCTTACTAGGGTGTATATTAGACTTATTAGTTACTATATACAATAATGGATTTCTATACATTTAATCAGGTGGCCACTTTTGTTGTAAGATTCAGATAATTATTTATTTATTACGTTTTTAAATGACAAAGAAAAATATTTATTTGTGCCCCCCTTTCTCTGTTAATGCCCAAACTGGCCCCCGACAAAACTTTGCTAGACCCGCCCCTGCACAGTTACCAGCCGTCAGCTATTTAGAAAAGGATCCTGCTGTTATTTGTCTCTCAGAAACAGTTCATAACTTCCCTTCAACTCATTCATGTTAACTAAAAGTTAAACCTGTTTCTCCATCACCTGTTCAGCTCTGATGATTCAGTAAGAACATCTCCTGGATTCATCTTCATGTTTCCCTCTCATATCCAAACCGATGTCATGACCAGCAGCTTTTACAGCTGTGGCTCCAGCAAACATCAGCTGATACTAGAAAGTAATATTAAATACATTCTAACAACAGCTTATCAAGCTTAAACGTGCTGCTGTTGTTTATCCGCTGGTCTCCTCTTTCTGGTGCAAAATGGGTGATAAACAAACAAGAGACGGGACTTGCGGCAGAAGAGCCGATCAGCTGATCATTGATCAGTTTCATGTTTGAAGTAATAACAGGAGAGGAAGGAGGAGTGAATGAGAGAAGTAGATGCAACTGCACAGCAAAGACAGAATAACTCCAGCTTTGTGTCTTAATTCTAGCTGAAGTACGGGACAAATCGCTTCCTTTTCACCTCAATATGGAACTCCAATGGCCAGTCCAGCTGTGGCTCAATATATCAGTTGTTAAGCTTAACTTGGAAATACTATGCAAACATTCAGGGATGAACTTACACACTTGCTTTACTTCTCTGGGACCGTTTTCGCCAAGATGAATTGCCGCGGTTAGGAAGCATGTAGCGAGGCTCCAAATGCTCCAACAGACCACCAACAGCTGCTCTATCACGTGACACATACTGCTCTGATGCACTGATCTGGGATACGCCAAGTAACGCGTTTTGTGAGGTGATTTTGTGATACTTCGGATCGGATTACATTTTTTATTTCTCTCCAATATCCGATCCAGTAATTTAGGTCAGTATCGGACTGATACGTAATATCGGATTGGTCCATCTCTAGTTTTAAGTGTCTATTTTCAAAATGAACGATTTTCTTTTATTTAGAAGCATTAAAAACAATCCTTTAAACATTCTCTTTCTCACTTGCTTTCCCACAGCCATGAATGCTAATTTCACACCCTTCCCTTTGTCCCTTCCAGTGGGGGTAGAACACTGACTCATTTTCACACTAACCTCAAACTCCTACAAAAAAGCAAGAAAACACAGACATGTGAATTTACAAATTACATCAGTTAAGGAGGAGGAAGAATCAGGTCGATAGAGAAGTGCATGTTCACCTTCCAAG
>NW_005187513.1:2089926-2103701 GCF_000239375.1 Pundamilia nyererei | reverse complement strand
ACATATGGTAATAAAATGCAAGAAAATCTGCCTGCACGACATAATGGAGTTGTCATCTGTTTTATCAACCTAATTGTTCAATATGTTAAACACGTTTCTTCCCCATTATCCCAGCCCATGTACACTGAACAGCTACTTTATTTGGTACACAGTGGTTTGCCTACGGAACTGCTTTAATTCTTCATAGCATTGTTTCAACAAGGTTACTGGAAACGTTTCTGAGGTTAGATAAAATCAATGTGCAAAACCAACCGAAATTGACACCAAAGCAGTTTGTTCACGCCAGCAGATGTGATTCTCTTTCGGTTGTGTGGGAAAATCCCAGCCTTTCTGAAATAGTCAGACTGGCCTGACTGACACCAACAATGATCCAAAAGTCACTTAAATGAATTTTCTCCCTCCGGTATGACGCTCAGTTTAACCTTTGTCTTGATCGTACCGACATGACTAAATGCACCGAGTTGTTGCCATTGGACTTTCTGATTAGGTATTTGTATGAACAAGCAGTTGAAGAGGTGTACCTCACAAAATGGTTGGTGAGCCCACACAAGGCACTAATCTTATTAAAAAACAAACAAACAAAAGCACCAGTGCCATTATTTAGGTTTGTGTATGGAAATAAAACTAGTGTAATATTTGTGTTTGTCTTAAAAGCATTTGTTTATCTGTTTATGTTCTTATGAACTTTGCAAGAGTTTATGTTCCCCCATTTCTGACATTTTAGATGACAACCCACAGCAAATGATTTTAAGAGATGGCTTTATATTTGAAAATAAATAAATTTTAAAAAACTACATCCAAAGTAGGATTTATAAGCTTTAAAAGGAGCCCAGAGAGTGCGGTTTACTAGGTCAAACACAATTCTAAAGCCCGATTCACTACAAAGTTCTTCCAAAATGCCAAAAAATAAACCCCAACACTGCAAAAATCCATCACACAAAGAGCGCTCTAGCATAAAGCAGCAGTTTCAACACTTCACACCTAGTCAGTCACCATTACATTAGAAACCAACAGACTTCCTTTGCATGCATGACTTTAGCACCAAAAACAAATGTCTTACCTTGGGATCGTTTAGTAGACGGACGTGCGTCCCCCTGTGATCCGACAGTGATCTCTTCACCACTGTGCGATGCCGAAAGTGATAATAATCGCCAAATACCTGCAGAGATGAGGAGATATGATCCATTATCACATCAGAGCCATTTAAGTCTCTCTGTAGTCTGATAACAGCTCTTCATATGATAATAGGTTCAATAAAGTATGAAATCACTGTAGTCTCTATCCTTTCATATTCTCGACCAATAAATCAATATTTTCAGGAAGATCACAACTGTGTGTACAGAGCCAGTGCAAAGTCAGGCAACACGCAGCTGGCAGTTAATTTATAAACTACACAGGTATTGATATGACCTTCAGACCAGTTATAGAAATATTTCATAAATATAAACATATGCTCATATAAAGAGTACACGTAGTTACATAAAATTCTTAAAGAAAAATGCAACATAACAGATGATAAAAAAAAATCATGTTTCTATTTACTACAGTCCATCTATAAACCCATTTTGGCCTGGCTCATCTCTCCCATCTTTGCAACCATTTCTCTCCACATTTTGCGGCACCTAATTAGGCTAATGGGCTGCCAGCAATGCATGACACGATGTACTTGCATTGTTTGTGTAAACCTACCCCACCCCACTCATGGTACCACAAACTTGACTTACACATTACTCATTGGGAAATCCTATACTTGACCCATATTCCTCTGTAATCAGTCCATTAATACAGTATGAACCTAGGTTATTAATATTGAGCAGCAACACACTTGGGAGAACAAGTTGTCTAAGCAAATGAAAAACACTTCACATCACAGCAGAGCAGTTTCAGAGGGAAAGAAACATGGTGGCTTTGTTTTACTTAATTTTTTTAAAAAGGTATACATTTAAAAAAACAAAAAAAAGAAAAGAAGAAGAAGAAAAAAACCACTATAATAACCCATTATCACACTGATCCTTGTTTTCAAAGCCCCGCATTATGAAACGATTCAGTATGTTATAGAAACAATGCAATTAAACATTTTTAAAAAGGGCTATATTTAGTAATGAAAGTAAAATGTTCTCGGGTGGTGGTAATGAGGCGGTGCCTGTAATTAAGCGTTGTTTTTTTTTTTTTTTTAAAGTTTAGTTTCACTTTTTGTTTTCAAAGAAGGATTTCCAAAGCCAGTTTTGAGTGTTAAAAATGTTGATGGGTAGCCTTAATTAGGAGTGGAGAACAACCATATATAATCAATGTGTCTGCCTGAGCCCGTTAGTCACTGCGCGCTACATGGACTGTTGATACAGTCTAATGAGTGATGACTAAATAAACTAACTAAATGAATTAATGGTGAGAATCTGCACATCCCAAAAATAAATTAATTGACACTGAATCCAATTTTATAGTCTATTACTAATTTAAATCATCTTTCAATAAAAAGAAACTGACTCAAGGGGGAGGTTTAGCTTGCTTTTGTACTAGTTCTCTACTGGTGTTTTGACTTTCTGATCAATTATTAAAGCAAATGTACTCATCAGTTAGAGCAAAAATTACCAATGAGTTTTGGAGGAAAAAAAAAATACCCATGTATGTTCCAACTAATCAAACAATCAAAAAAAAAAAAAATGTATTGAGTAGCAGCTGATTTTTTTCCCTTCCTTATGTTTCTCCTCAGTTTCCCTGCTTGTTCCTGCTCTGCATTTGTGTGATTTCTCTCCAGCTGCCACTTGCACACTCTTGCACTGATCCACTAATCAACCTCCGGCTGGATACATTCCGGCTCTTCACTCGATTATCTCACACATTGTGCAGTTAGCCAATGTGTTCCAAATACAACGGACAGCTTCTAGTTCAGTTTTTTTCTTGTGCTACCAAGCCTGCCAGCCCTGCCCCCTCTTCCACATCCACTCATAAGCTCAAGGGCCAGCTACGCTCTCCTTCCTGCTCGCTCCACCTTAAGCAGTTTCCTTGCTCCCCACCTCATGCTCATCCTGGCAATGGAACTGAATTTGTTGTACAGTACAACTGCTCATTCTGCTGGAGTCCTGCTTTTGGTTCTCATTCGGCTTCTTTATATTCTGAACTGTTAACTAAAACATACTTACACATTTTTTTGTGTGTGTTGTGTGTCCCAGTAGATATTGGTGTTGAGCTAAGGTAGTGCAACACTCCTCAACTCTAAAACAGATACGGCTCAGCCCACCAACCTCCTCTGCTCCCATTTAATCACAGTAAACAGGCCAATTCAGCCTGGCTGACACAAAAAGCTCCTGCACACAAAAACCAAAGGACAATAGGGAGGCAATAAGCGAGAGGGAGGACACACTTTACAGTGATATTTAGCTCAGAGGTGGGACTACCAAAACCACAAGTCTCTGTGTGCAAAAATCATTAAAGAACAAGTCTGGATATAAAAGGGGAGAGAACACTGACAACCAAAAGGCATTAGCCGAGCCAACCAACCCTTTTCTGAATAAAAGAATGAAAGCAGGTAGCGTGTCCATTGTGTTTGCCAAGATAAGAGCCTGGGAGGCTGGACACTGATCAAAGACATGGGCAAAGAGTGGCAGGATTCATTAAGCAACCTTAAATAACACCAACATCAGTGAAAAGATTGGCTGAATGGAATAATTGAAACTCATTGCAATGATGGTCAAAGAAGATAAACAAGGTTAAAAACAAAACAAAAAGTCACTGTTATCCAACTTGGGAAACCTTTTAATTAAATATGTGTGTCTGAAATTTTTATTTCCATAGGTCATAATTATTTCACTTTAAGGCATCTTGTCATCAGATTTTTAGGAAATTTGTAAAGTTATGCCAACCTCCCTACAAAAAAAAGGAAAAACAAAAGAACGGCAATCTGGCCTGTGATTAGTTTTTGGACAAAAACACCTTGCATGCACACACATACTCGAGCAGGGACAAAAAGGTCAATTCCCCTGAAAACATCTCAACTGTTACAAATGTATGCGCACACATACACTCACCCACACTTAACCAAAGGAAATCCATTCCAGTCCTGTTAAATGTCTACCCTGCAGCTTAATCATCATCATCAGGCAATCAGCAACAAATCTTAAGAGCTTGTGTTTAACAATTTATCTCAGGATCACACTGTTTCTGTGGGGTTTTAACTGCTTTCCACTGAGAGAGAAAGGGCCATTTACAGCAAAGACATTCACGTGGAAAACTGATCTGGTCCACAACTTCTGATGCGATAAGCTGGGCACCGCTGGAGCACGACAGACTTAACCAGTGCTCACCTAGTGGCCTGTTACTAAAGTGAGGCATTAATCCATCAACCTCATTAATATGCATAGTAACAGACAGTGGAAAATTACTGTCTGCTGCTTTGTTTGCACGTTGGCTCCCTCCTCAGCTGCCAAATTTACCTTTTGGGCAAAGCACTTATTGAAAGGTTTGGTATCTCATCTCGAGAGGCTGTTGACACAATTATGTTTTACAAAGAGCCAAACAATGTCTGGAGACAAATTGGGAAAGAGGTTTGGGGCTGCAATAAGACGATAGCAAACAGTTTCGGATGCTGTGAACATCGAGCCTGTGGATTTTTGAAAATCCCATTCAAGGGGGAGCCATCATTGTGGTTCAACTATAGACACATCAAACCACCCCACACTTCATTTTCATTTGGATTGCGTTTGATTTAAGAGAATCACAATGTAGGACATTACCATATTTTGCTCGTGCATCAGTGAGCAGAGATAAATTGGAAAAAAATTAGACTTTCATAGGACAAGTAATCATCCTAAAATAGTTCAGCAACTTGTTTATTTAATGAGGCCGAAGTCCAATTACTCGCTGCGGTGAATGGGCAGAACAGGGCACAGATGGCCACAGTGGCAGCTGGATATAACAAACCGTTTCTTAAAAATAAATAAATAAATGAAATAAAATAAAGACAACAACAGAGTAGACAGACCAACCCGAGCTCCCCGCACACACCTGAAAATGGGCTTTCACAGCTGGTCTATGTTTCTGCCAAACCGCATTTAGTCATTACATGTTCTCTCCTCATTGTTTGCCCCCTTAATTATTTTCCTAGCACACGGCGTCTCTAGTTACTCATTAACCTTTAGTTTTATTTGGCAACTATGCTATGCATTTACTTAATAAGAACGCAAGCTAAATCATCACCACAGTGGCTCAATGGCACTGTTGCCCCACAGGAAGAACAGCGTTTTGAAACCTAGCCACAACAAGGCTGTTTTGTATAAGATTTGTATGTGCTCTCTGTTTGCATAAACTGCCTCCAGTTTTAACCCATCCCATGAGGATCTAAATGCAGACAGCAAACATTTTGCACAAGTTAAAGAAAATTACTCAAAAAAACAAAAACAAACAAACAAACAAAAAAACAACAACACTTGCTTCAAACTTCAATTTAACATTTTTTGTTTTCTGTTGAAGAGCTGTAAATTAAGCAGTGGGTAATTTGACAAACAAAAAATGTCTAAATTAATATAATACAAACTGGAACAAACTGTTAAACATATGAAGCCTTACAAGGTAAAAGCAAGCTACCTTATTTATCAACAACCAATCCATTCTCAACAAGCTACCGCCCTCATTCCTCAGCTCTGTTTTTACTGTAAACCGAGATTATAATTCTTGGCACAGTCGACCATTCAGTCTACACAAACTGTTTTGAAGAACTCTGATTAGCTCATTTAATGTTGAACAAAAAAAAGAAAATGGATTAAATACAGAATTGACATTTCTGTACAGAGGACAGGCTGATATAGGCAGTTTCAATATCTACACTTGAAAGAAAAGAAAATGACCCACAGAGTTAAGAGAGCCTCAGTTTAAATGCTAATGATTTAATGATTAAGCTCATTTTGTATTATGTGGCTGGATGGGTTAATGTGCAAAACAAAAAGGTCAGGATGCCCTCCTTTAGCAGATGATTAACCTTCTCAGGGGTCTGCCACTTGGCTTTTGTTGGCTAGTTGGAGACCTCTGATGAACCCAAACACCTACATCCACCTGCTGGCAACACAGCAGGCGCACGTTGGCAGATTCTGTTCAGTAATGTAATGTAATACTTGAAATCCTCGTCACATTTTTACTTCTTGTTAACCATTGACGACACAGTAAATGCCAATTTTTTATTGACTAAAATAAATAATATTTACACTGATGCAGTCAAATAAAATACTGATTCTCGCACCTTAAATTTATGGCAAGCCTCTATAATAACAATGCAATAAAACAAAAGAGGCAACTATTGTTTGCCTTCTAATTACTTAATAAAAAACAAAGAAATATTAGCTCATTATATGCTCCTTTCTTATTGAGTCCCTGCATTAAGAAATGACGGACTCAGCATCTCGGCCACTGCAGCACAACCTCAACTTTATAGAGAGGATGAGCGTGTAAAAAGTTTACAGTGTCATTGCAGGAGTGCTGCAGGGCTGGTAGCTCACGGGTCGATGCATGCTGTTCTCAGATGACTAACTCCTTGCAGTGTCTTTATGGTGCTGTGAAGGTAAAGTCAGAAGCGCAGGACAAGACACATACACAGCTGCTCTAACACCCCAAGTCCCAGCTGCACTGAGTTTGTACAGACTAACATAATCAATTATAGAAAAGCCAATACATCTGAGCAGTAGAAATCCAATCCATCTGTGCAATCGTGTTATGATATATGGAGATATATATATGTGTATGCACACACACACACACACACACACACACACACACACACACACACACACACACACACACACACACACACACACACACACAGGTATTTAGCCCCATTTGTGAATCACATGGTTTCCTCGAGTGTCTCCATGGTCACACATTAAAAACAAATGTCTGAAAAAGTGAAAGGAGAAAAAAAAAAATGCCAGAATGTTCTGGCTGAATACTGAAGACTTACTGTGAGACACTGAAAGCTGGCCTCAGGATGAAGTCAGATAACACGCTAAAAATTTGCTCATCCTGAGCACAACTACAACCAGCAGGTGCTGTAGGGAAAATGTCTGAGATACGCATTCATGAAAATATTCTCAGAAATGAAACAAGGTTCATTGGATGATGGCTGACCGCAAAAAAATACCTTCAATTATTAACCTTTATTTAACCACCAAGTAAAAATAATTCAGACTTTTTAAAAGAGCTTTGTGGGTCCAGATAGGCAGCATTGCCATAGTATGGTTTTTGATGCGATGAGTTGTTGAGTTCGAACCCAAGACCTTCCTGCTGTGAGGAAACATTGCCAACCACAGGACCACTTTAGCATTGTTCAATTCAATTTGATTTATACAGCACCAAATTACAACAGCAGCTGCCTTAAGGCACTTTGCACTGTGGGGAAAAGACCCTACAATGATACAACAATATACCCAGAGATGGTTGAAGAATTAATTCCTCAGCTGTCTTGGGACATGTGTGCAAAAAATGTATCTGGGATTTAACTGTCACAGATAAGACGTTTAAAAAGCTATATATATGTGAAGGTCTTGATATTCATTGTGCTTTAGAAAAAAAGTGAAGTGTGCACGCGTCACCATTTCCTGAACTGGGAAATTCATCTACTGAAGGTTTTGATGTACAACCAGCAGTATTCACAAGAAACACAAAGGTAAAGGCAAGTGCAAGATATGAATCATCCACAGCAGATATTTCAGACTAAAATAAATCCGCGTTTGTCCAACAGCCCATTTTTTTGTATTCATTCTGATAGCAGTGGTGGCACTGTAATATTGTTCATTACTCTCCCAGTAACATTTTACTTTCATTAATATTTAAAATTACGTCTAATTTATTTTGCTGTAAACACCTCCCAGGCAGCTATAGTGCATATATACATGCACACTTTTTTTTAAAGCAGTTCACTAATGCAATACAATGTCCCAAGCAGGCATAAAGTGATAGTCTAACTCGAGCAGTCGTCTTGCATTGATCCTTTTAATTGTTAATAACAGAGCAAAGAATTCCCTCAATCTGGACAAAAGATTCAATTAGAAGAGTGCAAACATGCTAAACTACTAATCGAAAAACTTGGCTGATGTGAAAACGTCCCTTCTTGTTAACTGAAATAACTATACTGAAATAAATATCTATAATGTTAAAAAAATAAATAAAAATAAGGCACACGTGTGATTATGCTCGTAGAACTTCTAACATGATGAACCTCTAATGACAATTGTGCACTCTCTCTTACAGCTGGGAAACAAACTACTTTTCATGATCAGCCTGCTGGAAATCAAAGATTGCCCCATTAGATTTGTATTAACAGTTGAGAGATAATCTCTTTAAACCCATCAACAACTCTCATGCAGATGCCTTGATGAGCTCTTCCTCATTAGTGGACTGTATCCATCACTGGTGTGTGTGTGTGTGTGTGTGTGTGTGTGTGTGTGTGTGTGTGTGTGTGTGTGTGTGTGTGTGTGTGTGATGAGGTGGGAGCATTGGGGCTGGGGGTGTCTGGAAAGGAAAGACATCTATACAGAGATGGAGGAAATTGGAGAGGGACAGAGAGGAAGCAGGCTTTTATCACAAGGGAGGCAATTCTATCAGTGGGAGAGCAGAGTGTATGATTGCTTCTGACACTGCGAGGGAATACCAAATCTAATCTGAGCTTTCAATCTGTATTAAAATAAAAAAATAAAAAAATAAAAAAAGTACAGAAAACTGACCAAAACAGTTTAAATGGAGAAAATGAATCTCTTTAAAACCAAAAAGATACCAGGGAGTCATTTTGCGCTTCGGGGTTCTTCCTATTTTGCCCCCCTTTTCCAGCAAACTTCTATCTTTTGCGGTTATTTCGGTCTATTTCACAAATAAAAATTAAAAGTAGGTTTGAGTGAAAATCATACTGAACAAAACAGGTTTAATCTTTTGGTTTTAGAACGGTGGTGATTTTCCTCTTACTAAAACCTTTATTGGTGTCTGCAAAATCTCTATGCAGAAACAAATAATAATCCTGTTATTGTGTAAATACACTGTTGTGGCATTCTGGCTAATTGCTGTATTGCTAAATAATTACTTAGAGACTGGAGCTCAAGGTTGCGAAGTTCATGAAAGACAAAAGGCGATACACAGCATTTATTCCGGTTGCAGTGCTAAAACAGTGAGCAACAACACTGCTGCCAAAACAGGAAGTAACTGGTTCTGCTGATACCTTCCTCGTCCCTCAAACATTTTGACATCTGTGCAGCCTTGTGTATTACAGTTTCTTTGAAGAACTACAGCTATAAAGAATGGATCATTACAACAAAATTTCTTTCCTGCTACTACATTGCTGTATAACTTGTTAATGTTCAGCTAAGCTTAACAGTTGGTTGTTTGTGACGATATATGTAGCGGCAGTTCAATGATATTGCCACTTATTTCAAAATAATTTGGTTGTGACAGTCATATTAACACAGTTATAAGGCAGTTGGTAGAGAGCCGCTTTGCAGGCTGTGCTGTACAGGTATACAAGCAGCTCTGCATAAATCACACCATCCTGCTTGCCTTGTTTTTGAATATATAAAGCTCATTGTGCCCGACGCTCCCTACCACAGTAAACAATACTCTGTGCAAGCAGCAGAGCCAAACCACATGACAAACTGCATATGGTCATTACTGTGGAAACAAATGCGTTTCCATTTTTTCCCCCTTCATTTTTTGCAAAATTATCTAGTCTTATGAAACAGCAACATTTTCATATGATAACTGGCCATGTTCTAATGCAGTATGAAAAATGCCCCAACATGGTTGTAGTGGTTTGTCTGGGTTACCTGAAACATTCTTGATAGCACTCTACATGCAGCAAATGTACACTTTTTAGGAAATGGAGAAAATAATCCGCATGATGAGGTGAAATGTTTTGGGGGTTTTTCCAGCTCTCAAAAAGGTCACACCATTTCACATTCATGAAGATTCTCTTCCCCCCTTAACACTGAACAAAGTCAAATCTGACAGTGCTGAGAAGAACAGAAGATGCACCATGAATTCACTGGCAGGTAGTTTGCTTCTCAGCCCCAAAGGCCCCCTGTCAGGAGTGCTGGAATAAAAGCTATTATATAAGGAGACATGAAAGCAGGGTGCAAAAAAATATATATCTTGGATTGAATGCCATTAATATGCACTGATGAATAACCATGAGCGCTGATATTAATTCTGCAATGAGTCAGATTACCGCACTGAATCAAACGATTAGGCTGAAATGTAGGTCTCATCACCTGGTTTCTGTTTTATTTTTATTTCCCTATTTTAAGGTCAGTTTATGATGTACATGCAGAGGTGATGTTCTTTACGGGGAGTTTAACAGCTGAATCTGAAGTTAACAGTGCATCTAAACTAGCAAAGTAGCACTTGGATTGTAAATTCTAAGACCACAAGGATGCGCGCGCGCACACACACACACGCGCACACACACACACACACACACACACACACACACACACACACACACACACACACCTCTGTACTCATTTCAAATATAATGTCAGTAATAACCTGTTGAATTTCTTCCCACCTTCCCCTCTTCCTTGCTCACACACACAGACTCTCTCACACACTCACTGAAGATGGTGCAAAAGGTGATTGCCAGTGGGACAGGGGCTAATAAGATTTAATTCTGCAGTCTAATTCTATCTCCCCTTTTAACTCACGGAGCAAAGATAGAGCACTCCTGCAAGACAGTAATACCAAACAGGCTCTCCCCCCACCACCACTGATGGACCGCTGGGGCCATGTGAGGAAGCTGCACTCTCTTAATTTCCATCTAAAACATTTCCATCACTGTCCTCTCCCTCCACAGAGGACTGAGCATTTTAGTCTCTGCACCTACCACACCACCACAGGTAGCTGAGCCCTCTGCACTTCAATTTAAAGGAGTGTCATGAGGGTCTCCCCAAGGTGCACAGCAGCTGCATTTTAAGAGTGACTTTGAGGGAAATTGTGAGGTGAAGGCCATTTCTTTAATGAAAACTGCCTTAAGTTAGAACATTTCTTGGCTATTTTTGATGGCCTTAGCACAATATGGAAACTCTATACTTCAAGCAGCTTCTCTCAACTCGCTCCCCGACAAAGAAGGGCTTTGAAGACCACCTCTGTACTCTTAATGAGTTCTGACACCTCAGTATATAGATCAGTAAAGACATGGGTTGACGACCATTAAAATATTTTCCAGTTTTTCTAAGGTTAGAGGATCATCTCTCTCTAACAGCTAACTTCTGAGGCAAACTCAGTCATTGTGTTCATCAGCTCAGAAAAGAGCTTCAAGAGTTGCTCCTCTCAGGCTTTCTAAGAACAATATTTAACACTGTTCATTAGACTGGGCTCATTTTGACCATTTTCTGAGTGTTCTGTTATCTTTGACTAGTCTGGACTCTATTGTGTGAACAACAAGTAAATTATTCACCCAGAATATCCTTAATCATTATTTGTTTGTTTATTCCAGTACATCCTGCTACACAGTGTTGGCATTAAATACTGCTGCCAAGGCCCGAGGCTGTATGCATTAGTCCATGTGTGAGATCGCCCTGTTATTCCACAACAGTCACTGACTCAGTACTTCTCAATGCGCCATATGGGAAGTCGGGTGAAAGATCGCAAAACAAGACGCAGCACACATTTTGAACAGGGGAAGCCCTTAAAGCCTGTTTGTTACTGCTGCTTCCATGGAGACTGAGATTCAGTTTTGACAATCTGGTATCTTTTAAGGGGGCGAGAAGGGCAAGGGAAGGTGATAAAGTATTTGGTTTGTCAAAATAAGAACAGCCTAGGTGAGTAAGGAAAGGGATTATGCACACTGGAATTCATCCACAAGTAATGCGGTGTTATTTTTAAGTGCAGCAGGGCTTTTCAAAACATCACCCAAACTAGACACAACCGCTGTGCATTTGATATGGCATGCTTTGCAAACATTCAGGATTTAAAAAAAAGAAATAAATAAAAATGTTGAGCACATATTTCAGGCTGAATAGCCGTCTCATCAGTCATTACTTATCTGTACTGCCATTGTCTTGCTTGAGGAAAGACTACACGCTGGGGCTTTGTGCTTTTATGATGTTACAGTAAAGGTGCTAATTTGGGGGAAAAGTCTTCCTCATCAGTAATGGGCACCTGGTGCCTTATGGGCCACTACACACATGCACTCACATCTTTCATCCCTTTAGCTTAAATTTATTTCAACATCAATTTCACAGATAAACGTGCAGCAATAGGCAAGAAATTGATGGGGCCACAAAGTGTTCTGGCGACTACTCACACATATGTACACACACACACACACACACACACACACACACGTTGTGAAATATTTCTTCAGGAAACTGCTTCCAAGCAACTGAACAGTCTAAATGAGGCACCAGCATAGTGAGGCTCATCAGCAGCAGTGCATAAATGCATTACAGGCACACCCACTTTCTAGCTATCTGCAAGAGATAAAAAAAATAAAAAAAAATCTTAAGCTCTGCACTGATATCAAAGTTTCCCATAAATGAACTGCATCGCAACTGTGAACGGTACCAGGAAAAAGCCACGGACCATTTCTGAAAGCACTTTTGATATTTATCTGTTGTAAGAAACCAAAGGACATCCTGTAAGTAAAGGATCATTTCCCCAAATATCTCAGTCATCTTTAAAGTAGATAGTACAGGGAAAGCATTTTACACTTAGGTTTTATGTAGCGGATAATGGCTGGCTGGCTCTTCTAAGGAATTTTTGGGATGTCTTTTATATTCAAATACATTCAAAAGAAGATTAATAATCACAGTTCAGCGCATCGACTTCTGAGATTTGACTTTCAAAGAAGATTTGTTTCCCCCCCCACATCTAGTTAGAATAGATAAGTATAAGCATAACCTAAGTCACATCCAGTCAACTTTATTGTGCATCTTCCAGTTTGCAAAGAACAAATCTGTCACATCACAGCATACGACACAAACATCCCCATCGATTCAATATCCAAAGGTGAGTTGGATGACATCCATTAAAAGGTTTATAGATCAGAAGGGACATAGAAACAAGAAAAATGTAGATTCCCAATTAAATTTACTCACTTGTAAACAGATTAGAGCAGGGGTCTCGAACTCCAGTCCTCGAGCGCCGCTGTCCTGAAGCTTTTCCATGTGTCCCTGTTGCAACACGCCTGAATACACTTAGTAGGTCATTAGCAAGACTATAGAATGTGACTGCATGCTGAGGTGGTGATTCAGCCACTGGATTCATGTTACAGCAGCTCATGAGTGAATGAACATGGTGCAATAAAAGTACTTTTAGAAGTATATTTTTCCAAACACTTACATTAACTTAAATTTACTTGAATAGGGTTAGGGGTTGCTACTTCAGCATGCAGTCAAGTTCTATACTCTTGCTCATTTTACTCATTTTACTCAGGCGTGTTGCAACAGGGACACATGGAAAAGCTTCAGGACAGCGGCCCTCGAGGACTGGAGTTCGAGACCCGTGGATTAGAGTGTTACCTCCAAAAATGATGTGCAACAAGGACAGGGTTTTAGCGTTCTCAGTCACCTCACCATTCCTATCCTTGGGGCATCATTGTGTCAAAACAGGTGACTTTTATACACAAGAAGTCACACTTGGTAATGGGTTGATCCGAAATCTTTTTAATACCCCAAGAATTGTATATTCATCAGTTTTCTTCAACTTCGAGCAAGAGCCTATACCTTGACAGTAGAGGTGGGAATCACCATACATCCCACGATACGATATTATTGCAATTTTTAAAAATATTTTGCGATATTCAGATTCTG
>NW_005187513.1:2072492-2089549 GCF_000239375.1 Pundamilia nyererei | reverse complement strand
TCCACAAAAACTTTTTTTGTAACAAAATATCGATTTCTGCTGTCCTTGTATCGATACATTATTAGCAAACAAAATATCACGATACTACACAGTATCGATTTTTTTCCCCCACCCCTACTTGACAGGTCACCAGGCCTACCTTGACAGCACCATTCATACTTTCATTCACACCTATGGGCAATTTTAGATTCACCAATTACCCTAACATGACTAACTGCATGTTTTTGGACTATGGGAGGAAGGCAGAGTACCCAGAGAAATTATGCAAACTCCACACAAAGGCCAGAGAGTGAATGTTAACACAGGACCTTCTTTTTTGAGGGAACAGTGCTAACCACCATGCTGCCCTACACAAAGTTGTATGTACTTCCTAAACCTTAGCAAGTTGTCTTTACTGCTACAGCTAATCAGTAAACTTACAGACTGCAGATTTAAAAATCTAGTAACCCGATGATATATTAGCCATTATTTTTTCCCCTTTTAGATGCATGAAACAGATTCCCTAACATTTGTTACGTTATTTACTCGTTTACTCTGGCCAAGTTGGCTTCTGTTGTGGTGCTCTAAACACTCATAACACTGTTGAAAGCTAACACCCTCCACATCTTCTCTTTACTTATTGTGTGGATGCCGTAGTGAGATGAGCATCCGTTCTCAGACTGGGAGGCCCGGGTTCAAATCCCGCTTATGTCAACATTTCTTTCAGTTAACAGTTAGACTTTTTTAACTCTTTTCAACACAAATTTCAGCTTATTCACCACTTTTCAGCACAAATACCAGCTTTTTCAGCTGTTTTCAGCAAAAACCTATTTTCAGCAGAATTCTGCTCATTCACCTCTTTTCAGCAGAATTTTCACCTCTTTTCTGCCCAAATTCTGCTTATTCACCTCTTCTGCAAAATTTTCAGCCGTTTCACCTCTTATCAGCACAATTCTCAGCAGCTTCTGCTCATTTCAGCAGAATTGTCAGTCTCTCCACCTCTTCTTTGTGAGAATGAGGTTGGTGCTGTGAGATGAGTAGCTGCCTTGAGACCAGAAGGGCCAGGTTCGAATCCTGCTCAGGGCAACATTTTTTTTCAACTTCATACTTTTTCAGCTTTTTTCAGCAGACATCTTCAGCGTTAAGGCATCCACACAGCATTTTTGCAGGAAATGCAAATTTTTCTAGTTTTAATCTACTGTCCATTATAAATGCCAACATGATATATTGCCAAACACCCAATATTGGCTGATAATATCAGTCTGCAGTTAAACTGGTCAAGCTCTAACAACGAGTAGAAGTGAAAGTAAAAATGTGTGGGCACCCAAAGGGATATGAGCCAGGCTTTTCCAGCTGTAAACCCAGGAGATTATGCCGGCAGCATCCCTCCAACCTCATTATGAGGAATTTGCAAGTCTTTAAAATGGGATGTTACCTCCAAGCAGCCGACATAGTTGTAGCCCGAGCATCTGAGCACTGGTCCAGTTTATGGGGAGGAGAAGTCTTGATGCGACACAACAGACAATCCTGCCAATCATTACACAATTTCTTGCTGATCAATAGGTGGCAAGAAGGCAAAAATAAACTTAGCTGGCAGATAAGCTGTTTAATAAAACTTAAAAAAAAAATAATAATAATAAAAAGTTGAACAAAAACTCCACAGGTGACCTTCACGTTTCGGTTAGCAACATAGAAGCTGAGCTGATAAGCGAATAAATCAGAAGACTAAGCGGAGTACTACGCACACACTGGGTGTAATGAGCAAATGATGATTAGCACGGTAGTCTTATTTACGATAAGCCCGAGTGAAAATACTGTCAACAGCAATAAAGTAGAAGTGAAATCAGTTCCAAGCAGATTGTCAGAGAAACTGGGCCACCATGGCTGATGATGAACCATCATCATCATCATCATCATCGTAGGAAAGCACATCAACATAGAAATCGCAGCTGTGCCCTGCTGCAGTCGCCACTGTTGCCATACATGCTGCACCTCTTTGTTCCTCAAATATGAAACTGATGTGTTCATTTATGTGAGTGAATGTCAATCAACAAAATTATTCATAATTTCCTTACCCTAGGCAGTATGAACAAATACACTCTTCCACCCAAATAATTCAGCAGTCGAGGGAAGATATGTTGAATGCACTTACAAAACAGAATTATTCATAGTAGACAGCACCATGGAGCAAAACAACTCGTGTCCACATTATGAGAATGAAAAGCAGTCACTGCCTTGTCAAGAATCATTAAACTCATATGACATGGCTGCCTTTATTTCAGCTCCCTGTCAAATAAAGATGCACTTGGTGTGGCTTAAAAATAATATCAATTACGCACTCGTTCCATAGAGTGGAGAGTGTACAGACATTAAGCCTGTGTACTGCCTTGCATATTGTGTGTAATCCTGGCACAGGAAACATCAAAGTCAAGCCAAACATCAATACAGTTTAAGTAACACAACACTGAGTAGAGAGAACTGTGTGTGCAAGATGAATTACCAAAAGCAATTATAAGAATAATTTACTTGCTCACTTAAATTCACTGTCAGACCATACGGTCTCTCAAAATGTGCGTAAAGTGTCTACCACTGAAAGCTGACATTGTCAAAAGGAACTGTGGCTTTTCAGTGTACCCTTATGATTGGCACATCTTTAGCCAATAACCAACCGACTGACCACAGATGAGCAAATCCTGAGCAATCCTGCCTTCTAACTCTTAGGATTATAAATTCCAAAATAAACTTTATTGTACTCAATATGACCTGAAACTAGTGACTGAGATCAGAAAGTTGTTAGGAAATTGTTTACAGAGGTCACAGAGGAAACAAGCCAATGGGCCTTTAAAAAGAACACAACTTTAAGGCATTTCCACATTGGCTTCACTTTCCAGCCCCAAAAGCTACTTCCAGCTTTTAAACTGTCAGTGAATCATACTGTTGGAAAAGGTTACCAAAGTATTTCTACAGACTTGGGATGCCTGTCAATCCACAATAAGGCAAAAAGAGGAAACACTGATGCCGTGTACTTTGGGGCTCTTTTCACATCTTTCAGGATGTTTTCTTGCAACTGTGGTATTGTCAGTTATGTCAGTGAGTCTTTCCCAACATCAACGCACTCAACTGGCAAGTAAATTCCCGGTAACTTTATCCATCAGTGCCAAAGTTCTTTTCTTCAGCAATCACAACTTGGACAAAAAAAAAAAAAAGAAAAAAAAGAACTCACAATAAACACAATAAGAAAAGTCCACAACGCGTGTGACACAGGTCTAAAGAGCACACTGGTAAATATCCTCAGCGTATTCATTCATGTCCTCTGTAGTGGACACACAAATCACCCAAAATTTACAATTTTCTTCGTTCTCAGGAGGACCTGCAGGACGGTTTCCTCTTAGGAGGAGGATTACTGCAAGTCGTCTAACGTGAACAGATGCGGAGCCATGCTCTGTCTACACCTCCTCCTCAATCTCACTCACAGCAGGTGAGAGTGAAAACAACAGAGCTGCACATAACACAATCGCCGAATACTAGCAGTGACCTTAAGCAGCATCGAGTCGTACTGTGGATACTATTGGCACACTAATCAGATTCGAATCAAAATGCTCACATATCACCATTAAAGCATTGTACATTTACTGGGCACAGCTAATACAGGGAGTGCAGAATTATTAGGCAAATGAGTATTTTGTCCACATCATCCTCTTCGTGCATGTTGTCTTACTCCAAGCTGTATAGGCTCGAAAGCCTACTACCAATTAAGCATATTAGGTGATGTGCATCTCTGTAATGAGAAGGGGTGTGGTCTAATGACATCAACACCCTATATCAGGTGTGCATAATTATTAGGCAACTTCCTTTCCTTTGGCAAAATGGGTCAAAAGAAGGACTTGACAGGCTCAGAAAAGTCAAAAATAGTGAGATATCTTGCAGAGGGATGCAGCAGTCTCAAAATTGCAAAGCTTCTGAAGCGTGATCATCGAACAATCAAGCGTTTCATTCAAAATAGTCAACAGGGTTGCAAGAAGCGTGTGGAAAAACCAAGGTGCAAAATAACTGCCCATGAACTGAGAAAAGTCAAGCGTGCAGCTGCCAAGATGCCACTTGCCACCAGTTTGGCCATATTTCAGAGCTGCAACATCACTGGAGTGCCCAAAAGCACAAGGTGTGCAATACTCAGAGACATGGCCAAGGTAAGAAAGGCTGAAAGACGACCACCACTGAACAAGACACACAAGCTGAAACGTCAAGACTGGGCCAAGAAATATCTCAAGACTGGTTTTTCTAAGGTTTTATGGACTGATGAAATGAGAGTGAGTCTTGATGGGCCAGATGGATGGGCCCGTGGCTGGATTGGTAAAGGGCAGAGAGCTCCAGTCCGACTCAGACGCCAGCAAGGTGGAGGTGGAGTACTGGTTTGGGCTGGTATCATCAAAGATGAGCTTGTGGGGCCTTTTCGGGTTGAGGATGGAGTCAAGCTCAACTCCCAGTCCTACTGCCAGTTTCTGGAAGACACCTTCTTCAAGCAGTGGTACAGGAAGAAGTCTGCATCCTTCAAGAAAAACATGATTTTCATGCAGGACAATGCTCCATCACACGCGTCCAAGTACTCCACAGCTTGGCTGGCAAGAAAGGGTATAAAAGAAGAAAAACTAATGACATGGCCTCCTTGTTCACCTGATCTGAACCCCATTGAGAACCTGTGGTCCATCATCAAATGTGAGATTTACAAGGAGGGAAAACAGTACACCTCTCTGAACAGTGTCTGGGAGGCTGTGGTTGCTGCTGCACGCAATGTTGATGGTGAACAGATCAAAACACTGACAGAATCCATGGATGGCAGGCTTTTGAGTGTCCTTGCAAAGAAAGGTGGCTACATTGGTCGCTGATTTGTTTTTGTTTTGTTTTTGAATGTCAGAAATGTATATTTGTGAATGTGGAGATGTTATATTGGTTTTACTGGTAAAAAAAAATAATTGAAATGGGTATATATTTGTTTTTTGTTAAGTTGCCTAATAATTATGCACAGTAATAGTCACCTGCACAGATATCCCCCTAAAATAGCTAAAACTAAAAACTACTTCCAAAAACATTCAGCTTTGATATTAATGAGTTTTTTGGGTTTATTGAGAACATGGTTGTTGTTCAATAATAAAATTATTCCTCAAAAATACAACTTGCCTAATAATTCTGCACTCCCTGTATAGAATTTGTATAGTTGAGGCCTGATTGAAGTTGCATATCCAGAGGTTAAAACATAAATCCTATACACAGCAGCACAGTTGACATACACCTACTCAAACATGTAATTACACATCATACGCTGCCTACAGATACTAAACCAAGTCCAGAAGAACTGTATGTTAGAAACACCTGTGTTTGCTTCATGCTGTCAGAGAATGATGGAAAATGAGCACAACATGAAACTGATTGAAAGGGGATCAGTTATGTTACAGTAAATAAAGGGGTGTAAATAGCTACATGGACAACAGCTGTCTCCCATTCAGTAAACAATCAAAATACAAGTTAACCAGATGTAACAAGAAATACTCTGGTTCAAAAACGTAATTAAATCAATGGATGCAACGTCTGTGGGGAATTAAATTAAAGAACAATGTGTACAGTACAGAGGCAGGGCTGCTGGTAAAGTCCCTCCACACTGATGGTTGACCCACACACGCGCGCTTGGGGCAACTAAAAAGTTTGCCCAAAGAAAGTACTAAAACAATGTAAATTAGATGCCGTGACACGTAGGATCAGATGATTTATAAGAGTGTGACTCAATTCATGAAGTATGGAAATTTCACAATTTCCAGCATAGCTGAAGCCATTAAAAAAAAAATAAAAAATTTAAAAAAAAATTGAAGTGTCAGTAAGCTGACTTCCCAGAGTATTAGACATAGCTTACCAGTTTAACCCATTATTTAATACGAAAACTTTTTATAGACCATTTTTCCTCAGGTTTTACACTGTGGTGGCATTTCAGGTCACATATTTCTATGGAAAGGAAAATTCCTTTCTCTTGAATAGCTCTGAGCACACAGACTGTTCAGCTGCCACAACTGCTGGATTAAGACTTCTGGCTGGCCAAACCACACTGCTGCATGGAGGCAAGGACAATGGCAGGAAAGCTGGCCACAACCATTTCCTCCAGACTAACAGACCCAGCATGGTCATTCTGTTATTTAAGAGATTCCCTCCCTCCTTCGACTTTTAATCCACATCATCTGGTTCATTTCCCCACAGTACAAGACTGCTCCGCTTAAAAGTGTAAGATCAATTAACATTGAGACAAAGATTCAATTTATCCAACTTTAAAAAAAAAAACAAAAAAACAACAACTTTAAATTGCCTTAGATTATGTCCTTTAATTACAATTCAACTGAAACTAAATTTTTAAAAGAAATAAAAACTGAACATGGGATCAAGAATTTGAATCAGATGACACCAGTGGGTGTTTCTGCCCATTAAGTCCATTTCACAAGAACAAGTCAGATCTTTGCTGTGCAAAACACTGAGTCAGTTTGGGTTTTGAAACAGGGATGAGTGCACCACTACAAAGATGAGGGCTGCTCTGGGTTTATAAGACAAGGCAAAGGGTTTAATAAAATTATATAAATAAAAAGTGCCCAGCCCTATCCTAGCATCTAAGAAGATTAATAATATACCATATATATGATTTCTGAGGATAAATGTCTTGTTAAAAGGAAATATGTCAGTGGTAAACAGAAAACCACCATGAGGCACACATTTATAACTCCCTGAAGTTTTCCCTTCACTGACTAATATGTGACTAAGCAAAAACAGAAGGCATGTCTCCTGAAACCCTCAAAAGTTGCACCAGTATCTGAGTTACTGTGAGCTGGGACAACAAGAAAGAAAGTGGAACAGAACTAAAATAGACAAACGAGCTGACCTGGTGCCAAAAAAAGGATAATAAAAGGCTTCAGGCTGTGTTGTGTGCATTTGTTGAGGGGGGTTATGATACAGCTAGTATTATAGCTCTGGAAAGCAGTGGGAGGCTGACAGTTTTCTGTGGACTAAACACTGAGCCCACTTGCTGGGAAAGCTGCCTCAGAGTCCGCACAGAACTCGGCTATTTCCCATGCACCATAATTGCTGGTCTCTTGGTTTACTTTGTGCATTGGAAGATTGAGAAACGGCAGCACTAGACTCTGAGGGGAAACCTGTGAACTGTAGTATCTCCACTGGCCCACAGCAGCATGCGACTGAGCAGGCTGACGGGAACAAGTACTGTAGTCTGGACAACTGCCCTGAGAAGGAGAGCAAGCTACTGAGCCCCACTAACTATCAAAGCTATCAGAGTACCCCGTCCAAAACACTGTATTGTTCCCTGAGCTGAAGCTTTTCAGAAACAGATCCAAACAGATGGACACTTGTCACAAAACACCGTCATCACAGTTTCCTTTGCTACTCGTTTCCTTTGTATTGCACCAAATGCTGCTGGAATCTAACATTTTTAGGTTGTGAGAGCCCAATTCAGCTCTGAGCCTTTTTTAGCTATAATGTCTAGAGCTCTTTTACATGTATTGGTTGTGCATCTAGGGCTGTTGTGCAGTTATATTAGTTAAGGGAGACATGCTTGTACTGTAGCAGTCACAATTTCCAAATCACAGAAATGTAATGCGACATGCATCTTTAAAAAGGAATCAGCTATGATTTAGTCTACGCACAGCCTAAGGTGCACTGAGATTAAGTGGGGTTTGAAGTTCTGTGATGCTGTGATTACGTGTTGCCAACTTTACTCAAATTTCTGTCTTGCTACAGTACTCTTCCAACAGAAGTGTTCAGATTTCCTGATATAATACACAGAAACCGAAAGGATTTTAGCGTTTAAATGCCAGTTTATCTAATATGTAACTGTGCACATGTGTCTAAAGTTGCCAAAATTAGATAATCTGTCTGAATAACATATTTTTTAAGCTTATACTTGAACAGGTATTTTAATAACTGGCTGGTTAGACTGGCCCTCTAAGCTCACAGCGCAGCTCCTGAACCGTGCAAGAACTACATTCCCAGGATGCAGTCCAACATGATGGAGGTGGAGTTCATCTCCCTGTGGAGATAATCACTAAATAGTATCAGCAGTGACTGGTTAACTGGTCAGCAACACAGGAATGGCCAGAGCTGGCTGGTTTGCAGCAACATAACTTTAAAAACTATTAAAACAGAGAGTGTAATTCTGCTGGTCAGATGAAAAAAAATAAAATAAGATCACAAAAATGCTAGAATTATTTGCCATATATACTTGAGAGGATGTTAACATAACTGGGAAGCCAGCCCAAGTCTATCTGTGGGAATCACTATGTAAGGAATTATGGATCAAAATGATAATCACTGTTTGCAGCCCTTGAGAATATCAGGGGGGGAAAAAGAAAAAAAAAAAATCTTGTTATTGTAGTTTTGAGTTGAACCAGATCGTCCCGTCTTAATGTAAATGGAAAAATAGATTACAGCTTGGACCTCTTTCATAACCATTAAAAGGGACACAGTCTTCCCCCTCAGCTGCCAACATCCAGATATGTACATAAAAGTATTATTCTCCATCCAACAAACCAGTGGCAGCAAACTCCCACCGCCAAAGACCAGCCATAAAAAGAATCCAATTTAGCCAGCATGTCTTCAGTCAGCAAAATCATCATCCACAATAAAGAAGACGAGCGCCCTATCAATAGCGAGCATCCTGGGATTCAATTTCACAAACATCTGACGAGGTGGTGGGAGAGGGAGGGGGAGCTGCAACCCACTGATGCATAGCTTACATCAGCAATAAAATATTCATGAACACTTGAGTGTACACACCAACAACTGATACAGCACATTGATATGATGATTCCTCTTCCTTTGCAACATGGATATATGACCTAGAAAGAAACCCTGTGTTTTACAGTCTGTGTCACTCGATTGCAGAGCTCAAACTAGCCAGCTGAGAGGACTTCCATGGAAACCAGAGAACAAAGACCCGATGAGCCCGTCACATCAATAAAACAGATGATATAACACGCTGGAAGGACAAACACTTTTTTTCCAAGGGATATCAACACACACAAAAACCCACTACCTCCAGCACATCTAAAAAATATCCCTGCAAAGTTGGCATGATAGCAAAACATTACTGGAAACACTCAAAAACAAATAAGCGCCTACTCAGAGTAAGACATTGCAAGCCAGGAACTCCATGGTGCATGATTGGAAGCTCTGAAAAACTTTGAAAAATTAATTCAAGGTGCAACAAAAGAGACCGAGAGGCGTTTGGTTGTTCGTGCCAAACAGTACTTTGATGAGAATTCTTCCAAGACTGACTCGGCCTGCGAACGAAAGCAAGCGTACTGACGTGCTGGTTTCATTCGAGCCAACAAAGAAATGTAACTGACGGCAAAAACAAGATGTTTCTCGTCAATACAGTAAACAAACAAATTGTACTGGCAGCCACAAAAATGTGCTGTACATCATGTACGTCGCCAAAGACACCATCACATTTTTCAAAATCTGATTTTCATGGTGACCAGTGACACAAAACCAGACTCCTCTCAGAGCAGAAACCCATTTCTCTACCTCTGGCACTGCTGTAAAGCAACACTACCTGTATCGCTGAAGATGACACCTGATGTGAAATCTAAACCCAGCATCTCTGCTACACTACAATCTAAGACCTCAAAAGTGTCGCATTTTAGCAGGACTCCTGTTTCAAAGGTGTGGGGTTGGGAGGGGGGGTTCGCACGTAGTCGTTATAATAAAGCTCCACCCAAATGCTGCATTCCTCCCATGCTGCTGCCTCCATTAGGCTATTACAGGCTTTTAAACATTCACTTCATTGTTTTCATTGTAAGGGGCTTATCAGATCTAAGCCTTTAACCTTTTCAAACTGCAACGCAAATGACTGCTCCACCTCCCGGCAGCTTGCGTGCGTATCTCGACAACATGAGGAGAGGTAGGTCAAAGAAGATCGTTGCGCCTTTGTTTAGAGCCCCTGACATGACATCAAAAGCCAAAACCAGCAACTTTCACAAACAGATCAGTTACCGTCTAACACAATGCTAAACAATGTGGCTCACTTTACCTCTCGGCAACGTAACACTTAAACCATCCCCAAACGTCCACTGACATGAGGGAAACCAAGCAGCATCTGCTAATGCTTCATAATGAGAAACAACAGCGGCATAATGCATTCTACTGTTTTAAAACTCCATTAAGTCTCATTTGAACACATTTAGCAAGAATGCTGGTTTTCAGTGTGACACACGTTCACGCCTGGAAGGTGCCCAGTTCGACCACAGTCTTATCTCGTGGCCACTGGAGCAGATGGGTAAGTACACAGTCTAACAGCCCCTAAAAATTGGCTTCCTTCCTTGAAGTGATGTGTTCATTTCCCCACCCAGTTTTACAGCATCAGCGATAACATTTATGACCACACATTCAAAGCTTTTTTTAACTTTACATTTTCTGTAGGAACTCTACTTAAACATAAACCAAAGAAATTAAAATCACTGATGTCTTACTCTGGGAAAACTGTACATGCTGTACATACACAACATACGTCAGAGGCTTTTTGTGCCTTTGTTCAGGTGTTGACCCAGTGAAAGACAACCATTAATGGGGAGGATTTGGGAAGTTCCCGTAGCTAAAAGTGAAGGTGAGATTGCAGTTATCCACTGACCACCAAGACCGTAGAGTTTATCCTTACATTTTCTTTGTTTTAAACAATGCGTTTAAGTATTGATCATTCGTTTTATTTATTATTTTTATTTTTTTAAGTTACGGTAACAGAATTATTACCTCATTCATGAAATAAAACTGCCATCCAACTACCTTCTTAATGGATGCAATGAACGAACATTTCAGTCAATATGCATGTTATTTCCTCAATGTATAAAATCAAAGTCAAAACTGAAACTCACTTCCCAAAATTCAGTGTAGCTCCCTTAAATGATTTCTGCAACAACCCACACACTGCACATAGGTTTATGACACTTTGATGAGTACAGTGCACCACCTGTGATGTTTTATACATTAATAGGCATCAAAATGTGTCATGCATTTAAGTCAAAGCACTAGCTGAACATTTTGTAGGTATTCCCCACTGTCATCATCATCGTCATCATACAAAACCAAGAGTACTCTCCATTTCAATTCTGGCATTCCTTAAATACCTCTTCTCTCAGTATGTGTACGTGTAAGCATGCTTATATTTAAAAGCTACAGAGGTGCCTGTCCACGTGTTTTCATGTCCCCTCAGCACATCTGGCTCTAGTTACAGCCCCTGTGACCTGTGTGTGGTTCTGCTCCATCCCAGCCCCCATTGCTCCGCTGTGGGAGAGCAGAGTAATGACTGAGTGCTGCTGGGCCTCTGCTGCTACATTTCCCAGGACCTCTGGTAATATGGGTGGTTCACTTCTTTGCTCAAGACTTTAGATGGCCTCCTGCTGATCAGTTCGTTCCTCCCGCCCCCACCAATCTTTGTCTTTTTTGTCTGACTTCTTTTTTTTAAAAAAAGAGAACAAGAGTTATGTTGTCAGAATGTGTCTCCACAAATACTGATTTGTCTCTGTTCTCATGATGTTGGCCTTCTCTACGATTACTGCACGTCGCAACACTGAGCTTTTTGACAAGACAGCATTTATTAGTTTGACCTATAGCAGTGTCATTTTGATTAATAACCCAATCTAAAAAGATAAAAAACAGAGGTTCACAGAAACTTATCAGTGACTGAACTATAATGAGAATACCAAACAGAACGGAGCCGATAAATTTCACTGAGCCTTTGAAGTTGTCTCCATACCAGACACTGTTTTCCATCTTTGGGGAAAATAGCCTGCACATACTATTGTGACATTTTGCACAAATATGTGCACCGATTTAAACAGAAAAAACCCAAAACAAACCCATGCCAGACGAAAATGTTGCTTAATAAATGAGTGGTTAAAAAGTCCTTTTGATGTATGGAAGATTTGAGAACACAAGCCTGTCATACTTGGACACAATTATAAGAAGCCCATTGGCTTTTTCCGAGCACATTCTGCAACAACAACTTCATTGCATTAAAAGAACCAACAAGGTCAACCGTGCAACAAATGAACGAAAGGCATTTCTCCAGCAGTCCAACTTGTTTTGCAGCTGTAAAAAAAATGAGTAGGCGTTGTTCTGCTTTGCTCCAACTGTATGAAGCTCGTGCTGATGCATGATATGGGCAGACAGCAGCTTTCTTGGTTATTAATACAATTACTTTGCTAGAAATTCACTGTCATTTACTCATCGGAAAGCATTTCATCTACGAGGATTCCAGCAACAGTTTACCTTTTTGTCATCTTTAACTACACAAAGTTGCTGCCTAGCCATGAATGCATCAACTTAACTGAGCATAGAGGCGAGAAAAAAGACGAGGGAGAAAAGAAAAAAGAAAAAAGAAAGAAGGATATGCGCTATCACCATACAGTATGTGTGGCCAAGTCACATCTCAAATTACTTCTGTGACACAGACACACTGCTGCTGGTGTGAGGAGAGACAAGATGAGTACAGAAGGGTTTATTTTTTTCCAGCAAGAATGAACAGACCACTGATCACCTCATTCACATGGAGCAATAAATGACTTCTAGTAAACAAACGTGGCTGTATATCAGCTGTAAGAGTGAAAGTAACATGTTTAAGTCTTTTTTTTTTTTTTTTTTTTACAAACATACTTTTTAAATCAGTCTTTCTATGCCTAAATATAAGAGCGGGCTAATAAGATACATTATAAAACTGATGCCTGGCAAAGAGGGTCAACTCAGGACTCACAACACTGGCTGAAACCTGGTCATAGTTTTGAGGTTTTCAAAGAGAACAAAACAAAAAAAAACCTTTGATTACAAGTTTAAGGCATGTTCAATTGCTGACACAATCTGTAGATAAAGCAGGATTAATCAGCTCTAACCTTCAACCCTTGCTGGCATTTTTATGGTAATTTCTATAAGCTCCAAACACAGACAAAATTAAATTAAAAACAAAAAACAAAAAAAATAAAATAAAATAATAGTGTAATACAAAACTTTCCCAATAAGTTTAATTTAATACTTGGCTCATCAATAAAAAGGATTCCAATATCAGTTACAGCGTTTTGTGCTGGTAATGGATTAGGATTTAATTTCAGGTGGCTCTAAAGTCCTTGCTTTCAACACAGAAGTCTCCAGCAGAGCAAACAGGATAAGTCGATCTCTGCAGTTCATTAACTTTCAAAGAAGTGCAGCTGCACTGAGATGAAGTGAGATCTGGGTCTGCTTAGTGAGAGAGAGGCCGAAGCGTGGAATAAAAGGGAGCCTCTCTCATTAACAACAGCACAAGGGCCTGAGACACTACAGAGATACACCACCCGCTGATGAGCAACTGTCCCAAGAAGAGAAACGATACATTCATCTCTAGATTAGAACAAAAATAAATGAATAAAAAAAATCTTGCCTTTTAATAGTTATGTGCCAAGTAAAGGCCCAAATCCAACAGTTCAGCACTGGTTTGCGCCATTCGTTACTGAACTTCAAAGAAGCAAAGTCTTTAAGGCACATGCTACACGACTGTACAGGGCTGCACACTCCATTGGAGCCATCAGCTCTCATTGGCTAAAGTGGACCAGAGCCACAGTACATAGAGTGGTGTGTTAAAGATTTATGAAGATATGGCACAAGTAAATCAGCTTACAAAATATGCTTAAGTATACTAAAATATTTAGAAGTACAATCAACACAGCTGGTGTGTTTAAGCCACATTTGACTCAAGGACCCTTAAAGGCCCTCTGGGAACAGTAACATCATGCATGATGATGCACAAACCGTGATCCCAGTATAATAACCGTTGTCCCTCAAAGCTTTTGCTAAACACACACTGTAGACCAACAGATTCCGAATAATTTTAGGATCTGAAGAAGAAGAAAAAGAAAAAAGCAGAGGCACCTGCGCGTGATTGTACAAATCATGCAGCGGAACTCCTTTCAACACTCAGCAGGTAGTTTCTTCCCCATCATCTGTGGGCCAATCATGACAGCTCAGAAAATTTTCCAGCAAATTTCTTCAACCCCCCCCCAGCCACAGTTAATCGCTTCAGGTCTCCAGAGTCCAATTATGCATTCTGTTCCTTCAGTCTTTCTATGCTGATGCTTTTCTCTGATTCAAGACTATTGTGCAAGAAATAAATAAATTAAAAGACAAACTGGCAGCTTAAGTCAAGAAAATATGACTTCACTGTATGTCCCAGACACTGCATAAATACCATAATACTACACTGAAATTTAATAACAGAAACCATTCAGTGCTGCTGACAACACACTTTACTCAATGATTAAAGCATGAGAAACTACTCATGTCCACGGGGTGTGACAAAGTCTGATTCAGAAAATGAAAAATGAGAAGACTGTGAGCGAGGAAAACAAACACTGATCATAACCCAATCTCACAGAAACCTCCTTCAAATGAAAGGAAACTTTACTTTTAACAAGCTCTGTAGATAAGTTCAATTCAACAGGGCCAGACAGTCCCATGTTTTGTTTTAGTTCAGTTTATGGATTAGTGTAAATATACTTTGTGACATGTTTTATTTAGCCTGCATCAGCAAATTAAAGTAGTTAAATAAACTTTATTTCATTGTGGCAAACCTTTAAAATCTTCCAATACACATAATTTACCACAAAACTCTTTAGACACCTTCGCCAAATGTTTTTCCATTAAATATGGCAGGTCTTGGATCATTTTAAAGAAAGAGGGGAGAGTTATATACCTGGCTCACCCACTTAAGCGTAACATTATGTTCTGGGATTTGACATTTTCTGATGTCATTTTTACCCATTTAAAACTCAATGACTGATTGGTAAGTGTTTGCTCGCTGTTGCTAGGTGAAATCAGTCACAGACAGGGTGCTACCACTGGTCACTGGCAGACTGATGCGGTCGTCTGTAGTTTGAATGGAATATCACCTTCAAAGTAAGAGCTCCAGTTTGCCTCATACTTTTCACAATAACGAGGAGGGTTTTGGTGCCACGCAATATAACTCTTTGCAATCAATTTCAGCTGTCGACTCCCACCAACCTTCAGCCAAAACTTGGGGTATGCACATGTTTCCCCAGTAACCAGCAGTTGCCAGGGTGTCGCCAACTGGTCTCTAGGCTTGTGGGTCTGTGGGCTTAGATGCACAATAAAGGTTGCCACACACCAAGTTAACACTTCTGTGTAAAAGTGATCATGAAAATTCTGTTGACAATAATGTATTTGATGAGAAAAACAAGAAACTGTCTCACTGCCCCATGAAGAAAAGTTTTAATTTGCCTGTAAAAGTTTAAGTTAAAAGTAATCTGGGGGAGAGGGGAAAAAAAAAAAAAAAAAAAAAGCTTACAAACTCAGCTTTATCTTTTGAACTAAGAACTGTGGGCTAGATTGAAGAGACGTTCAGGGGGCCATAAGTGTGCTGCTGTGTCATGAGTTACTGAGACACAGGAGACTCATCACATGCACTTCATCAGAACTGGAGATAATTTCCATCTTTTTTCGCTACTCCTTTAATCTTGTGTTGGACAGAATATTAATCATCGTGTTTTTTTTTCTTTTTTATAAAGGGGGGGGGGGGTCTTACCACTTCAAAAAGGAGGAAGAAATGAGCACATTAGACAGCAGAAACAGGCCAAGATGGTGCCAATGGAGTACAGTGACAGCACTATACACAAACAATCCTCTCTTACAAGCAAAGCCCTGGGGTAGACCAGCAGAACAAGCTAGGAGGGCAGTTGGTCTCTAAATAGATCAGCATCAAGAACACAGGCGTTTTTATCCACCAGCAGCAACATAAAACCACTGCTCACAAGAAGGGAAGTGACAGGCTTCTGAGGACTTTGGCTTTGAAGTGAGTGAACGAATAAATGAGCTATTGATTCATTATCCTTTCCTTCCACCTCTGTTTATGAATAATCAAAGGAGGAAAAGCTTACCAATACCAAGGAAACATTTTAATTACTTTAAATTATTATTATCATCATTTTTTCATATTAATGAACACTAGTATCCTTCACATTCCAGGAGCAGGAGGAAGCAGAAAAAGGTTCTACTAACACAAGCTCTTTGCAGTAAAAGCAACACTACTGTGTTAACTTCTAAGACTTCCAAGGAAGCACAAGTTAAAAATGATGCCATGCCAACTTTCCCATTCTTTAGTAATTCCAAGACACGGCGTTACATAAATACCTCACGAATAGAAGCAGCATGATTCTTCAATAAAAGAAAGCGCAAGGTTGACCTGCAACATTTTCACAAACTATGTTACTGCATTTTCAATTATGCCTTTGATCTTATTCCATCTGATCCCATTCACTGATCACACTATAATGACTTTTAACATTGTGTCAGTCCTTATCAAATCCCATTTTACCACCAACAGCAATTCCCCTAATCCCATTTGACCATTTATTTAAATACCAGCATAATGGAGGAGCAATTGAAACAGATGTGCCACGAAAATTTAAGGTCCTCTTGAAAAACTGCAACACACGCCTGACGATCTGGGCAAGAAACTGGGTCTTTAAAATTTAAAATAACCATCCGGAGACACAAGTTGGCAGTTAATACCCATTTGCCACAGTGTGAGTCAGCAGTTTCCTAATTTTATTACTTTTACTTAGTTTTAATTATTCTCCTTATTCTTAAATGGCCCTATAATCTTGACGTAATGTCAAAGTGAGAGGCGTAATCTATTTGCAGACCACTTGGTCAGAGCAACCCTTTACTTTTAAAAGAGATAGTCTGGTTAATTTGAGGCACATTTACAGGAATGTCTCTGCCTTTAACAATCAAGGTAGGATGAGAAAAAAAGAAAGACTAATAAAGGCAGCCAAGTAAGGGGTAGCACATAGAGGCAGTATAGCTCAGTTGTAACAGTTTGTGCACTTAGTGTGTCAAGAGTTTTACATGATTTGCTGCTATCAGATAACAGCTTGATGGCAGCTTTCAAGTTTCTGCACCATAAAACAACCAGCTCGAGTCTCACAGTCTCTGGCTCGGTTTGATTGATTTGCAGTAAAAGAAAACAAACTGGACTTAAAGTGAAGTTTACCTTC
>NW_005187513.1:2070676-2072472 GCF_000239375.1 Pundamilia nyererei | reverse complement strand
TCATCGAGCAAAATTATCTCAAACTTATCTACCCGACTCGTGCAATGCATCGTGTACGATTTGTTCTTCATCTTTTTGTTTACAGAAATGTCTTCGCCCAGGGTTTGGTCCACTGGGCACATCAGAGTTTGGACATGTCTTTGAGTGCTCAGGTAGAGCAGAAAAGAGCTATATAAGAACCAGTCCATTTACCATTCCTTTTTGTTGTATCAGAAGAGTTATACACAGATGTTTCTCTAGATTCTTAATAGTATGATTAGCAAATCTAAACAGTGGAGACCTGACATTGTAAGTTAAAAGGTAAGACAAACCATCACTGTGGAAGTTTCCATTAAACTGTCAAGACTCATAAGAAATCCACAAGAAGCTAGCTGCCTACTGCTAGCGAGCATCATTATCTGAAACAACCCAATGTTATAGGTTGTGCATCCTGAAAATTGAACAGTATATGAAGTAACCCATATGTGAAAAACGGGATAATCTTACACAACCACAATGGCGCTCTGGGTTCAGCATCTTGCCCAAAGAGACGTCAGCATGTGACCTAAATGAGTGTGGTTCGACTCACTAACCTTCTGATTAGCAGAAGTTCCTGTGAACCACGTTATCCACAGCTTTTAATGTGAAGGATTTTTTTTGGTCCCAATTTTCACCCATATCACCTAATTTACAGGATCAGGATGGGACACGCAGTGATAACTAATGATGGATGTTGGACTGATGGGTAATTTTAACCTATAAACTGCAATTAGTGCAGACACCTTCATGAGAACATGCTCTCGTGTCACATAAAAATTGTGGGTTGGTTAAGGGAGAGGTTGTATGGATGCCATAGAGCGAGCAGCATGAGTGAAGGCGAAATAAAAACAACCATCATCAGCGCTATAAAACCTGCCCAGCTGCAGTCTTTGATCCTCCCCTCCAGCTCCCCTGCACACACAGAGCCACACGCACAGCCCCGCTGCTCACACACGCCACGCCTGGCCACACATCGCTCACACAGCGAATCTCACTTCCCATCAGCTGTAGGCAGAAGCGGCAAACAGATTTGTTTGTTTTCTCTCTGAAGGAATGGCTTCATTTTAATCAATGAGCAGTGATGTTATGCCGTCGGGGCAGCGCAGAGCATGAGCGCGTCTTTATTTTAGTTATCACTTATGGTTATAGCTAACCTTTCAAAGATCATTAGCAAAATGCCAAGGACTGAACAGATGTGGGCGTTTCATGTCATTTACTCTTAAGGTTTCATATGCAACTGGATGTCTCCTGAAGCCTGTGCCTAAAACGGTCAATTCAATTAGAGCTACAATGAGGGATCATTTTCACCAACAACTATTCTACTGATTTAATAAAAGACATCTGTGAAAACATCTCATCGGTTTTACAAATCTATAAATGTCTTTGTCTCTGTGTGTCAAACAGCTCAAAATACCCAAAAGACATTTGAACCACAGACTTCTAGAACAAAAAGCATTTCCACCCATTCCCTTAAAAACAAAACACAGTTCTGGCAATGCGTTCACCGCTTTAATAAACTGGGTGCCTGCTGCATCTTTGTTAAGACAAAATCATTAGAAAAAGGTTATCATTCATTTTTTTGTCCTTTCCACACTAACCTTGAGTGCACACAGAGGAAGTAAATGTTGGTAACGATCGGTAATCCGTCTTGTGAATTTCTCTTTGATAAATCAAACCCAGGTTTTCATAGGATGCCAGCAGCCCAGCATGTGCACATTAGGACACAGGTAATGGTGGAATTCCTTAGCAGCATAAGATGGCTGCCATAGTTCTTCCTG